>NC_045429.1:423484251-423806334 GCF_902635505.1 Sarcophilus harrisii
GCCCAGGTCTACCAGGCTCCAAGTGCAAAGCCCTTTCCACTATGGCCCTCTGTCTTACCAATGACCTCAGAACTGATTCATTACTCCAATCATGCTACACAATCTCGGTCTCTCCCTCTCTCCCTCCCTCCCTCCCCAATCTAACCGTTTAGCACTATTTTCACATTGAGCTTGCAGTCCAATAAAGCCCTCGGGTCATTTTCAGAAGAAAAAGTCGATGCTCCCCTCAAAACTTCTACTTGTAAGATCAGTCCCTGTTGAAGGACACCCCGAACAACACACATCTGAGCTTCTCAACCTCAGAGCCTAGCCCACTCCCCATCTCTCCCCTTGCTCTCTCTCTCCCCCCCTCAGAGAATCTATAGATTTGCATGGGGGTGGGAATCCCAGTCCTACTGGCCCGCCTCTCTAATTGAAATCCATTCCCTTCAGTTATCTAAAACCATTCTTTGCAGACAAGAGATACATGGGGTTCATGACACACACAAACGAGGCTAAGAATCCCTAATTCGGACGGACGGTTCTAACCGAGGCAGAGTTTCTCCTTGCAAGCCTCCCGTCATCCTCGCGCTGGCCCCGCACACTTATCTAATCCGTAGCCAAGTCTGGTTCTTTCTACCTCAGCGATCTCTCTCCTCAAACACTCACTACCCGGCTCATCATCTCGAACCTGGGCTATTTCAACAGACTGCCGTTGGCTCTGCGGCCAAAGGAGCCTCCCGAGGGCCCACTCCCGCTTAACACTCTCCTCCTCCCGGGAAGCAAAGTCTATCAGTAAGTAGAACAAAACAAAAGCGACCAGCACCATGACGCCCAGGCTACATACGTGTTATGCGCACACACGCACACGCGCCGGTGCCCGTCCTTCCCAAAACAGTACCACAATATTAAGAGTCAAGCTGGTGTGACCGATGGGAGCGATGCCGGCTGGGAACGCTCCGCCACAGGGGACACAAACACAGGCGCACAGGCGTCTGGGGCGGCTTCTCCAACTAAGCGCCTCGCATTTCTTCTGAGCTTTACTTCTCTGACAAAGGCGATCCCGGGTCGGGGGCCCCCAAGTCACGGAACCATGTCTGAAGTTCTCAAGGGAGACTCTGAGGACGTCCTTGCGGCGCGTGTCCCGAGTTCTCCATAAAAGACCATTTTTGCTAAGTGCGCGTTTGGCGTTCGAGCAACAGGTATAGACACGTGTAAATATACACACGTGGAAAATTGCATTTGGCATTCGAGCAATAAATATACACATGCATGTGATTATCTAAACACACACACACATATACATACACACACACACACATATATATATATAAGCACGCGCACCCACAGGTGGGCCCTCCCTACCCTTTTCACTGTCACCCATTCTGGGACGCCGGCCTCCTGCTGGCTCCTGGAACATGACACTCCCATCGCCAGACTCAAGAAGCCCCACTGGCTTCTACCACCTGGTTTCCTCCAAAATCTGGTCAAACGCTGCCTTTTGCAAAAAACCTTACCCCCTCCCTCCGCCCCCCCCCACCTGCCCTGCCCCGCCCGGCCCCTCCCCTCCCGGGACCCGACCTCGGTTTACTCTCCGAGTCCCTTCGCACCAGGAGGTCAGCACGTTCTCTAGGCGGGAGGCTGCCTGAGGGCAGGGCCTGGTCCGGGGCTCTAAGGCAGGGGCCGGCCGGAGGGTAAGGAGGAGACGCGGACGCCGCCAGCCCCCTGCACCACCCCCGCTCCCGGCCGTTTTCGGGGCACCCCGGAAGCCCGCCCTCGCCCCCCCCCCGCAGGGCGCCTGCAATCGCCCCCGCACCTTGGAGTCGGGCACGCTGAAGACGCTCGGGTCGTCCGTGCTGCCCACCATGATCTTGTGCGGGTGCTCCTTGCCGTGCGGCTGCCCGCCGGCGCCATCGGCGCGGTGGGACTTGGAGCCGTGGCGCTCCCCGGGCGCCCGTTCGCTCGTGGTGTTGCCCATGGCGGCGCGGGGGTCCCCGGCGGGAGCCGATGCCCGTCCTCCGCCGCCGGCGTCGCCCTTCTCCCGGCCGCCTCAGGACGCCACCCCCTCCTCGTCCGGGGAAGACGGCGAGCTGGGCTCCGGGATCCCCTGCCTTCCTCCCACCGCTCTCCGGGAATCCCCCGGGACAGCCGCCCCCCGCCGAGGATGCCGCCCCATTCGCCTCAGCGGCGGAGCGCCCTCCTCCCGGGAGAGGGAGGGGGAAGGCGGGGCGGCCGCGCATGCGCAGAGGTGCTTGTTCCCAGGCGGGAGGGCTCAATAAAGTTATTGAAACGGAAGGACTCTCGGTTCGCGTTTCCTCCTAAAATGGCGAGGAAGCCGGGGCCCCGCCCCCTGCTCTCTCTATCCCTCCCCCCTTCCCCCCACCCCGTCACCTCCCGCCTCCACGAGTGGCCCGCTAGGCGAGTGGGCGTCTCCAAGGCGCTCGAGGCTCCTTGGTGGGCGTGGTCCTGGGGGCGGTCTCTAGGCTCCCGAGTCCCACAGTCCCGAGGATGGAGACGTGGGTCGGAGCGCCCTGCCTACCCCTTGCGCGGACGGAGAAACTGAGGCCGGGGGCGGGGAAAATACCCCATCCCGGAGTTTGCGGACGAGCTTTGCCTGGAGGCGTCCGCGGCATTTCTGTCATCCGTTACCCGTTTTTCATTTTCAATGACTTAAATAATTCAGGGTAGAATTTACTACTAAACCAGTACCTCTCTTTTTCCATTTTTATTTATTTCGCGATGGCTTCCCAGTGACATTAAAGAAATACTTTTATGTCTGTCCATAAAAAGTTACTGTAATAATAAAAAATACTTTAATGTTAAAATGACCTTGAGAAGACAAAGCCGTATAACATTGCTCATACGTGCAGAACATCGTGCAAAAGCATTTACGTGTCATCCCCTTTGCAAAAAACAAGAAACAAAGCCACAAATGTCTGCGCTCATCCATCCAGTTCTCCCTGCCCCAGGGGGATGCGTTTTCTACAAGCAGTCCTTGGGCGTCGTCTCGGACCACCGTTGCTGAGAAGAGCCCAGCCATTCTCAGCCGACCATCGCGCACCCTTGCGCTTACTGCGTACGAGGCTCTGGTCCTGCTCGCTTTGCTTTTACGCAGCCGCTTTCATTTTCTTATGAGCACCCATCAGACTTTGAAGAGTTAATGGTCTGTGCACTCAGAAATAGCTCCCATTTCTTTAAGTTTTCTTGTTGACGGACAATTTCATTCTTTATTTGATGCTCACTATGTCCTGCGCTCATCAATTAAAATAATTACGTATCACGATGAATGCTGGTTTAATCCAAAGATGGGAAAAGGGGAGATAGATATGGTCAAGTATAGTTTAAGAGAAACAACTGAGGAAATATAAACACTTTTTACAGAAGCCCTGACCATGGTGTCGGTATCATGCTTTCTTCAAAATTGGTGGGTGTAGGATAGGATGAGCACCAAAAAATATGATAAAGAATGAAACTGTCTACCTTTCAAGAGACAAGAAAACTTATAGGAGAGTCTTCTTTTTTTCAACTCAATCAACAAACATTTATTATGTTCCAGATGCTAGCTGCTGGAAATACAAACACAGAAATGAAACTTCCCCTGTCCTCAAAGAATTTCTATTTTTTTTTATAATAACTTTTTATTCACACAACCCATGCCAGGGTAATTTTTTTTTTTTTTTTTACAACATTATCCCTTGCACTCACTTCTGTTCCGATTTTTCCCTCCCACCCTCCACCCCCTCCCTTAGATGGCAAGCAGTCCTATATATGTTGAATATGTCCTGGTATATCCTAGATACAATGTATGTGTGCAGATCCAAACAGTTTTCTTGTTGCACAGGGAGAATTGGATTCAGAAGGTAGAAATAACCCGGGAAGAAAAACAAAAATGCAAACAGTTTACATTCATTTCCCAGTGTTTTTTCTTTGGGTGTAGTTGCTTCTGTCCATCCTTGATCAATTGAAACTGAATTAGGTAAAGAGAGTCTTATAAACTCTTCATGTAGAGCAAAAATGAGTGACACTGACTAATCATTTCCCTGAGAAGCTAAACGGATATAAAGTAATTCCCATATAGAAAAAGGAAGGAATCCAGAAAATGCCTTTGTCAACAAATATTTGTCTTATTTGCAGAGAGGAGAAAAAAGCCTGTCAAAAACAATGCTAGGCTAGAATATGAATTCTTAAAAATGTTATAAAGAACAATTATAATTGACTATGAGGAATATCTTCTCGTAAAGCTGTGCTCAGCAAGAAAAGGCCAAAAGAAAGCTTGGCAAGCTATCCAACTAAACAAAATGATTCCAATGGCACTCAAGAATGAAAAGGAAAAGACTACAAATAAAAGAAAAATAGGGAAGATTTACAAAAATATCAATTCAACCAACTTCTCTAAGGCTGGTGGAATCCCCATATTTTATGCTTAAAATCATAATCCCTGAGGTAGAAATGGCATTAAAGCAAACAAACACAAGAATAGCCGCCAGATTTAACCAAATAAATAAGAGTACAATTTGGAAGACATCAAGGATTAGTATACAAAGTATTTGAAGGAGGAAAAGAAGCCAAAGGTGCAGAAAGTGATGTTTTTGTTTTTGTTTTTGTTTTCAGAAAGTAATGTTGATGGAAAGAATGTCAGTGAATTCTGACCTATCTATATTAAATTTTTATGAGGATCATCTGCACCCATTGAGGGTTTCCTTGATGATATTAATAGAGTAGAGAATAAGCAGTCTCTCTAAGGCAATATTCAACAATTTACACAACTGACGATAATAACCAAAATTGACTGAAAGATGTAGGATATAAGATTCCATTATATGCATTGTTTGAGACAATTAGGTGGTTCAGCCCATAGAGCACTGGACTTGGAGTCAGGAAAATGGGAATTTAAATCCCAGCTTCATATACTAATTATGTGACCCGGGGCAAGGTATCTAATATTTGTCCGCCTCTGCTTCCTCATATGTAAAATAGGAATAATAAAAGTACGTACCGATGGGATACAGCTTCTAGGGGAAATGTGGCAGTAGCCCTGAAGTCACTGAGCCTTGGCTGTGCCCTAGTTCCACAAATAATGCTGGCTGCCACATAATAATCTTTGGGTCTGTGATAGCCAAATTTCTGAGACAATAGTTCTACCTCTAGACTATAAAATTAGCCTATTAGTGACATGAAGAACTGGATAAATTTATCTCCTTGCTCCTGGATCTTTGCTAAATCCTTTTGGAACTTAACCCGCTTCAATTGGCATTACAATTAAAGTAAATTTTGCCCCTTGATTTGGAGATGAGTTCAAGCCTGCAAATTCTTTTGAGACAGCTCATGACAGTGGTCTGCAACTCCCAACCTTTTGGGGTCCCTCTGAACCTCAACGACTGTACTACAAAGGACTGGAAAAACGTTAGAAAGATAAAATTATCTGCAGCAGCACTATTTAAAAAAAATAGTCAGAGTTGCTGTAAGGAAAGCACCTGTCCCAGAACCCACACACAAAACTCCAGGTGAAGCTGGCAATTTTTTTTTTTTTTCGTCAAACAATATACATAAAGTTAGGCTGTCAAATGGAAGCAAGAAAGACCCAGTTACAGCTGGAAGAAGTGAAGAAGTTTGAGGAAAGAGATAAAACTATAAAAACAGGAAAGTCATGGCCACCTAGGGCAGTGGTCTCCAAAGTGGAATATACATACCCTTCAGGGTACAAAAGAGAATACATCAATGTGCCCGAAGAAAACAAAACTTCTATTTTTTTTTTGAGGCATTTAGGATTAGTGACTTGCCCAGGGTCACATAACTAGGACATGTTAAGTGTCTGAGGCTAGATTTGAACTCAGGTCCTTCTGACTTTAGGGCTGGTGCTCTATCCACTGCACCACCTAGCTGCCCTTGTTTCTAAGAAAAAAAATTTTTTATAAAGCTTTTTATTTTCGAAACAATTGCATGGATAAATTTTCAACATTAATCCTTGCAAAACCTAGTGTTCCAATTCACTCCCTTCCCCTACCCCCTCCCCTAGATGACAAGTAATCCAATATATGTTAAACATGGTAAAAAATATATGTTAAATCCAATATATGCATGCATATTTATAAAATTATCTTGTTGAATAAGAAAAATCAAATCAAAAAGGAAAAAGTAAGAAAAAATAAAATGCAAGCAAACAACAAAGGGTGAAAATACTGTGTTGTGATCCACTCTCAGTTCCCACAGTGCTCTCTAGATATAGATGGCTCTCTTCATCATAGGATCATTGGAATTGGTCTGATCTATTTTATTTTATCTAAATTTTTAGAAATTAATCTAGATAAATTTAGATAAATTAAGCTTCACTAATACAAATGTATAGATTTAAACTAATGCCCTCATTAATTCCATATGTCAGAGAGTTGTGTGCCTTATGTCATGGATTATCCAGAGAAAAGAGTCCCACAACATAGAGAGATTAACACTGTAACATTTTTTGCTTCCAGCATAGCAGATTATGTGCCTGATTAAGTAAATTTGTGGAATATTTTATCTAGCTTTAACTAAATGAATCCTCCCTACAAAGTCAGATGACTTTTTTTCTTTGACTCATGGCCATGATGTTTATTTAGTCTTTTTTTGGTTTCTATATTCCTCATGGAATAAAAGCTTCTCTTATTTTTGAGGTTCTCTCTTCCACATAGTTTCTGTGTTATTGCTTTACAGTTCTTATCCCCAACTTTCTTTTCTATTGCCCTTCCCTCTTACAAATACCAATTATATAATGATAAAGGTAGGTCTTGAACCAAGTCTCCTTGACTCTGAGATAAACTCCCCCCCACCCCAATACATTACATTGCCTCTCACACATGATTAACAAGACATTTAAAAACTAAGCATTTGTTGCTTAAAACAGTTATCAGTTCTAGGTTCTGATATGATAATCACAAATCTTCTGTTTTTTGCCCTCTGACAACTGGAAAGAGCATTTTGCATCTAAAGGAATATTCCTTGATCATTTAGGAGTCAACAAGGCAACTCATTTTCTCCCAGTTATCTCCCTGAAGCATCTGGGTGGGATTATTCTAATCATCCAGAGCTATCTGAAGTCATGGCCAGTTGCCTAACATGCCTAAAGTGAAGTCTCTGCTTGGAATAATCCTCAGGCAAGCATACCATACGGTTCTCACCCTCCCTTTTCCAAAGAAATTCAGTTGGAACAATACTAGATGATGACCAGTTCTGATGGATCAGGCCATCCTCAGCAACAAGATCAACCAAATCATTTCTAATGGAGCAGTAATGAACTGAACCAGCTATACCCAGAAAAAGAACTCTGGGAGATGACTAAAAACCATTACATTGAATTCCCAATCCCTATATTTATGCACACCTGCATTTTTGATTTCCTTCACAAGCTAATTGTACAATAATTCAGAGTCTGATTCTTTTTGTACAGCAAAATAATGTTTTGGTCATGTATACTTATTATGTATCTAAGTTATATTTTAATATATTTAACATCTACTGGTCATCCTGCCATTTAGGGGAGGGGGTGGGGGGGTAAGAGGTGAAAAATTGGAACAAGAGGTTTGGCAATTGTTAATGCTGTAAAGTTACCCATGTATATATCCTGTAAATAAAAGGCTATTAAATTAAAAAAAAAAAAAAAAAAAAGAAATTCAGTTGGAAGGGGAGAAGGGAAGGGGAGGCCAGCATTTGCAACTTTTGTTATCTCGGGTAATAAACTGATAATCTCTGCTAAATATTCCAGACATTGTTTCTAGAGGGAGACAGTTGTCTCAACCTCAAATAAAAACGGGGGACCACATATATATATATATATGTGTGTGTGTGTGTGTGTATGTGTATAAAGACCCTCAAGAGTCACATATAGACTTGGTTTTAAAATGGAACATTGGTTTATTAGATTTTCATCTATTTTGTTAAATTTTCCTAATAACATTTTAATCTGGTTCAGATTGCACTTGCATGTGTTGGGGGCCTGCTTAGGGCTCTGCCCTGAACAACCTTCTAAAGTCAGAATGTGCCATTCTGCATTAGTAGAAGTTTTCTCATCTGGGAATTTGCCTTTGTTTTTATCCCTAGCTTAGTGTTTACTGACTGCCAAAATTCTGTCCATACTAATGAAATCACAGGTCCAGTTCCCTAAATTCATCATAAAAATAATAATAGCGAGAATTTCCATAGCACTCAAAGGTTTAAAAAGGACTTTTACAAATGTGATCTCATTTTATTGTATTCTTAGAAAATATGTTTGTCTACATATATATTATAGAGTCTATAATATATGTATATCTGATATGAAGAATAAATGAAACAGAAATATTATTTTAAGAATGACTTTGGGTGAATAAATCATTTTGGCTTTTATAAATATATAAATTAACCATAAGGGACATATGAAGAAGGATGCTATCGTTATTCAGAGAAAGAACTTAAAAATTAAGTATTTAGAGACTAATTTTACATACATATATCTATTTGTGTCTAATAGTAACCATGGCGGGTGGGGCGCCTTCCAGATTTAGTTAGGAAGGGAAGGAGGGTCCACTTGAGCTAATTTAGGCTTGGGGATGGGACGTCCTGGGCTTAGATCTGGTAGCAGGTCAGTTTGTAATAGAGAGTGTGTGAAGGGAAATAGCTTGAAATCAAAATGGAAAGGTAGGTGGGAGCGGGATGGTGGGCAGGTTCACACGTGTGTCTCAGTATTCTGTATTTTATCCTTGAGTGAACAGAGAACAAAGTTTTTGAGTATGTCTAGATGGATCAAGACATTGTTAAATCTGTGTTTGAAGCTATGTGGAGAACAGATCAGGTAAGGAATAGCCTGGGGGCTGGGGTAGAGATAGGGAGGCTAATCGCAGGTTCTGCAGGTTTTTGCTAGAATCCTTGAGAGATGATGAGGATCTGAACAAGGTGAAGGTTCATGGGAGTGGAGAGAGTGGGAGAGGGAGTGGAGAAGAAACGTTGGTTAAGTGGAAATGAAGTGACTTAGCAACTAATGGGTTCTGGGGGCTGAGCAGGAGAGAAGATTTAGGGACAGAGGCAGTTTGATTTCAATCTCTGTATGGTCGGTCAGCACCGCTAGGTGCTGCTAGGGATAGCAGACAGGGACTGGAGCCATGATTTCCCTGCTATAAGAAACTCTCCCACAATTTGGAATTATGCCCAAAGACCTATCAAAGTGTGCATCTCCCCATGATCCAGCATTGTTTCTACTGGGCCTGTATCCCAAAGAGAAAGGGAAATCTCCTTAAAGGAGGGAAAGGGACCCACATGTGCAACAATGTTTGGGGCAGCCCTTTTTATAGTGGCCAGAAACTGGATGCCCATCAATTGGAGAATGGCTGAATAAATTGTGGTGTGTGAATGTTGTGGGATATTATTGTTCTGTAAGAAATGACCAGCAGGAGGATTTCAGAAAGGCCTGGAGAGACTTGCATGAACTGATACTGAATGAAATGAGCAGAACCAGGAGATCATTGTACACGGCAACAATATTATATGATGATCAATTCTGATGGCTGTGACTCCTTTCAACAGCAAGGTGATTCAGGTCAATTCCAGTGGTCTTGTGATGGAGAGAGCCATCTACACCCAGAGAGAGGACTGAGTCTGGATCATAGCATAATATTTTTACCTTTTTGTTGTTGTTGTTGTTTGCTTGCTTTTTTTCCCTTTCTCATTTTTCCCCCTTTTTGATCTGATGTGTGTGTGTGTGTGTTGTGTGTGTGTGTGTGTGTGTGTGCAGTATGGAAAAATGTATAGAAGAATTGGATTTGTTTAACCTATATTGGATTACTTGCTATCTAGAGGAGGAAGTAGGGGAAGGAAAGGAGAAAATTTTGGAACACAAGTTTTTGCAAGGGTGGATGCTGAAGAATATTTTGGCATATATTTTGAAAATAAAAGGTTATTATTAAAAATAAATAATAAATTATATATATATATATATATGTATGTATGTATAAACTTTCCCTACCAATAGAGGTTGGCCCTTTCTCTGCAGTCTATGGTTTTAGAGACTTACCTAGAAACTATAAATCACTTGCTCAGGACACAGGCCAGTAGGAAAGAATCAGAGGAAAGATTAGAACTTAGGCTCAAAAGCTGGTTCTTTAACCACCTGGGCACTGAGTAAATGCTTTATGAATTTTCAGTTCCAAAATTGGGAATCTTTGTGATTATAGAGTGATAGAAATGGGGGATTTTGGAAGAGGGAAAAACAATAAGTTCCTTAGCAGGAAACTTATTTCCCAGAGATCAAGGGTATCCCACTGATACCATTTTATATTCCAGTAAGAGGGTACTCAGATTAAGGTTAAATTTTCATCAGATCTCTGGTCCAGACTACCATTTATTTTGAAATTCCATCAGAAATATTTACTTAGGGGCAGCTAGTTGGTGTTGTCAGGAGGACCTGAGTTCAAATCTGCTCTTAGAAACTTAATTCTTCCTGACTATGTGACATTGGGCAAGTCATTTTATACACACACACACACATACACACAATTTATTTATTTATCTACAACTTATAGATGATGCCTTTTTTGATTATATTTTCTCTGCTCTTCTTTATTCTTGCACTCCTGTTTCTTTATCAGTCCAATTCATTCCCTTACCACAGCTAGTTGGAACAGTGGATAGAGTATCAGGCTTGAAGTCAATAAAATTTGTCTTCTTGAATTAAAATCTGTGCCAGACATTTACTAGCAATGTGACTCCGGGCAAATTATTTAACCCTGTTTGCCTTGGTTTCCTTTTCTGTAAAATGAGCTGGAGAACAAAGTGGCAAACTACTCCTGTATCATTGCCAAGAAAACTCCAAATGGAGTCATTAAAAATTGGATATAATTGAAAAATGACTGGGAAAGATTCTGGGAAGATGGAGTAGACCAGAAAATTCCAACCTCTCTAGATTTCTCCCATAAATAAAGCAAAAATGCACCTCAGGGCAAATGTAGACCAGTAAAAAACAAATCTCAGTTGAAGCAGAAGAGTGGATCTCCTGGGACAAATCAAGAAGACCAGAAGAAAGACCCCATGGATGGAAGTTTGGAGTGTGGAGAGTTGGGGGGAGTTTCTGAATCCTGGAAGATTGAGGGAATCTCTGCTGATAAGGAACGCCAGGCCCAGTTGTGCTGCTGTGATGTTTCCTTGGGTGAGAGGGAACTAGCATAGGCTGCGGAGTACAGAAGCAACAGTGGAACAGGATAATTGCTGGCTATGGGTATTTACAGGAGGGTGGACTTCTTGTTTTGGGTTCCAGGTCAGAGGGAGAATTGAAAACCTATAAGCAGAACCCCCCTACCCCTATTTATCCCTTTCTCTTCCTCCTCTCTCCACTTCAGGATTAGAACACTAGCAAGTTCTTATTCTAAAAAACAAACAAACAAAAAACCAAAAACAAATAAAAAGGAAAAGGAGAAAGAACCCAACCATAGAAATTACTATGGGAATGGGGAATCTTGGAATTTTCTGGCCTACTCCATCTTCTCAGAATCCTCTCCCAGTCATTTTTCAATTATGTCTAACTTTTCATGACCCCTGTTAGAACTTTCTTGGCATTTGCCATTTCCTTCTCCGGATCCTCTTCAGAGGAAGATCATGAAATTATGATTTATTATCAATAAGTGATTGATTTGTATACCTATTTTATATTCTTTGTCTCCAGGGTCAAGTAAAAATATTTTGGGTAAAAAAAGGGTTGCAAGTGGAAAAAGTTTAAGAAGCCCTAATACATAAGGCTCTTCCACCAGATGGTTTTTGATGAGACTCTCTGCTGCCCTCTCCTGCCCACCTAATATTTCTAATTTTTCTAATTGGTAAGGTTCCTTTTCCAGTTAGCTTTGCCTCTAGCCGGTTATGCCGATTACTTTGTCCGTGGACCTAGGAAAGCCAAAAAATGATTTCTAAGGAGACCTCCTTGGTCATTGGTTTGGAAACTCTCAAATTCTATTGTCCATCTGGAAGTGTTCCTTGCAGCTTTAACCATGCAGGGCCATCTGTCACTAGAAGTGTTTGGGCCTTTGCCATGTTGTCCAGGTTTGCCCTCATCCTCCAGCTTTTGCAGAGTTCCCACTCATTTCAGGTAAAAGTTTAACCACTGGCTTTCTCTTACCCCCAATGTATCCAGCACACTTTTTAAGTTAAGTTGCATTTTAAACATTTCTTCACTTTCTTATGTCTAGACAACCAAGAAAATTTGTAGCAACTTCAGATTTCTGAAGTGCAAATTCTCTCATTGATCATTTAACGATCAACTTCTGCTAGAATTTTGGTTCCAGAATACCTTTAGATGGTGAAAAGGGTCTTTTCGTTCTGTGACACCTAGTGTTAGTATGAGAAAAAAAAGAGCTTTTTCTCAAGTTCCATAGGTAGTATGTAGCAGATCTTAGATTTGAATTCACACCCTCAAAAAATCAGTGATAAACCAGACATCCTCTTCCAGTCCTGGTCTCTCTGTGTCTCTGTGTATACAATAAATCTCATATATACAATTTTGTTTCTTCTTCACAGAAGATCAGAACTCATGGCAAAATTCAGGTATGGGAGCACACCTGCCAATAATCCAAAGAACTTCATTTTCTGTATTCACATTGAGAGCCCAGCTTCCAATGATGCTCGTGGACCTCTGTCACCTTCTGTTTCAGTTAGGAAGGACTCATGAGCTCAGACACATGTTGGACATCTTCCCCAGAAATCCTCTAGGCTTTCCCACAATCTGGTACCAGCCTCTACCTTTAAACTCCCTGTCTGTCAATAACAGCACCATCATCCCTGCTTTTTTTTCACTTCTCATCCTCTCAGCTGAGAATCTTGCCTTATATTTCACTGAAAAAACGAAATCATTTGCTTTGTTCCCTCTACTTCTTTCCTTTTTATCTCACAAGATTCAGATACTTTCTACTACTATCTCTTTTTTGTTTGTTTGTTTTTTACTGAGGCAATTGGGGTTAAGTGACTTGCCCAGGGTCACACAGCTAGGAAGTGTTAAGTGTCTGAGACCAGATTTGAACTTAGGTCTTCCTGACTTCAAGGCTGGTATTCTAGCCACTGTGCCACCTAGCTGCCCCCACTATGTCTCTTTTCTTTTCATTTTATTTTTTTATTAAAGCTTTTTATTTTCAAAACATATGCATGGATAATTTTTTCAACATTAATTCTTGCAAAACCTTGTGTTCCAATTTTCTTCCCCCTTTCTCCACCCCTTCTCCTAGATGGCAAGTAGTTGCCAATATACGTTAAACATAGTAGAAATGTGTTAAATCCAAAAAATGCACACATATTTATACAATTATCTTGCTGCACGAGAAAAATCAAACAAGAAAAAAATGAGAAAGAAAAATGCAAGTAAACAACAAAAAGAGTGAAACTGCTATGTTATGATCCACATTCGGTTCCCATGGTCCTTTCTCTTGGTGTAAATGGCTCTCTTCATCACAAGATCACTGGAATTGTCTATCACTATGTCTTCTTTCACCCCAGTCTAATAAGAAAAAGTGGCCCTTTTTGCCAAGACAAACCTTGTCAGACCTACGAGTGATCCAATCTATCCTATCCCATGTTGTCTTCCATCATCCTCACTCTTACTTATTTTGACTGTCTCCTTGAATAATGGCTGCCTACAAACATGCTGATGTCTCTTTCCATCCTCAAAAACCCCTCTCTAGCTCTGCCCATCCCCTCTTAGTTTCCTCTAGCTCCCTTTTGGGATTAAACTCTCTGAGAACATTGTCTGCAACAGATGCTTCCAGCCTCTTTTCTTCTCAGTCTTTTCACAACTCTCTAAAGTTATCATTCAATTGAAACCACTGTTTCCAGAGTCATCAAATCGAATATTGGTGTTGTTCAGTTGTTTTCAGTGGTGATCCCATTTTGGGATTTTCTTAGCTGCCATTTCCTTCTCTGACTCCTTTTACAGATGAGGAAACTGAGGGAAGCCGGGTGAAGTGACTTGTCCAGAGCCACACTGGGAATAAGTATCTCAGGCCAAATTTTCACGTAAGAAAATTAGTTTTCCTGATTCTAAGCCTGGCACTCCATTTACTCTGCCAAGGAAAATATAATTGGGTTCACATCTGGGAAGGATTGTCCCATGGAAAAAGGTTTTGCCTTGTTCTATTTTGGTCTCAGAAATCAGAAGAACTAAGATCAGTGAATAGATTGACTGATTAAAAAAACAGGTTTTTGACTGGCTCTAAGAAAGCACACCCTAACCAAGAAAGGGGGTTGCCTTAGAGATAGTGAGCTGCTTGTTACTGAGTCTTCAAGAATAGGGAGACTGGCTGACCACTTTTAGGGGCTACTGTAGGGTGTTGTGTTTGGGGAGGGGCTAGGCTTTGAGGGATGGGCCATCTTTAAAGTTCTTTCCAATTCTGAAATTCAATGATGCTGATAAACTTATCCTAGTATTACCCTCTGTTATCTGTGTATCTGGAGCCCACAGTGGCAGCGATTGTATCTTAATTTAAACTTGGATTTCCCTCCAGCTCCTGGCACAATGTTTTGTACCATTTGTGGAACAGGATTTCATGAATGAGAAGGAAAAGAGAATAAGCATTTATATAGTGCCCACCATGTGCCAGGTACTGGGCTAATTATTATCTTATTATCCCACTGGACAGTCACAATAACTTTTTGAGGGAGGTGCTGGTATTATCTCCATTTAATATTCATAATATCCATATTATCCATTTTTGAGGGGAATGGGGCAAACACACATTTAAGTGACTTCCCCAGAATTACACAACTTCTGAGGGAGTGAGGATGAATTTGAACTCAGGTCTTTTTGATTCCAGAACAAGCACTCTCTCCACTTGCACCCCCTCTCTGCCTCAATTTCCCATTCCGCCCAGCTGTTGGAGGAGGTTTGTGATCTAGAGTTATTCTTCAAAGGGAACAAGAACCAAACAGATTTAGCTGCTGATTTATTTATGTAGTTTAGATTAAAGGGGAAAAAGACCAAGATCAAATGTGTAATGGTATCTCATTCACAGAGGAAACTATGCTGGTGTTAGGACTCTTAAGAACAAAAATCACACATTCACTTTTCAACTTTAATCAAACATAACAGAACAAAGTCTCCACATGACTAAAGTAAGCCACATTGATCTGATTAATATCCATTAGTCCTATCATTACAAAACTAAAAAAGTTAAAATCTAGGATTAAAATACCTTTGTTGCCATGCTGTAAGCACTCATTATTTTATCTTTATTTATTGCTTGAGTTGAGTTAGTTGTAGGAAGACCGAGGTCCTTTACTCTGAGAAGAGAAGAAGTTAATAGCCCCAGAGGAAACTTTCTTTCCTTCAGAGTGGTGGGGCTCAAACTTTTTGCTCTTAGGATCCATTTATACTCTTAAAAATTTTGTTTATAAAAAAAAAAAAAAAAAAAAAAAAAAATTTGTTTATATGATATATATATATATATGTATATATATGTGTATATGTATATATATATATATAAAAGAAAGGTATACATATGTTTTTGCATATTTCTAATTTCTTATGTACTAATTTTCTGATATGGTAAATAGTAAGACATATACATAAACATATTTGAGATAATATATAATATACATACATACATATGTGTGTTTTTTAGTTCTGTTTCATTTGTGTTCAGTTCTTTGTGACCCCCATTTGGGGTTTTCTTGGCAAAGACAATAGAGTAGTTTGCCATCTCCCTTCTCCAGATCTCCGGATGAAGAAACTGAGGCACGCAGTGTTAAATGACTTGCTCAGGTTCATACAGCTAATAAATGCTGTCAAAGGGCAGAAATGATTCCTCTTTCTCTCCCCACACACATCTACATACACATACACATATGTATACATACACATATATGCACAGACATATACATATTGACATACACACATATAATTGAAATCTCAGTATTTATCATACTAGAAATTAAAATACTAGAAATCATAATTTTATAATGAAAATAATTTTGATTTCATAGATTCCCCTGAAAGGATGTGGGGACTTTCAGAGTTCTCCGGATCATGCTTTCACGCTTTGAGAATAGCTGATTTGGAAAAAATCCTTCAAGGAAAAGCTCAGAATAATGTTCCAAGCAGGAATGGCATTCTCTCCCGTGGCCTATTAGCACATGTTAATTAAGCTAATTTATTCACTAAAAGATAACTCCAGAAATGGAAAAGAAAGGTAAATAAAATTAAGGTGAAATCTGTTTCCTAATTATATAAATCAACCCATAAAGGTCAGCCTCAATATTTACAAGATAACTGAGAAATGCTATAAAATGATTAGGGAGGCCCAAGGAAAAGCAGAGTCTATATGGCAAGTCAGCTCTGATTTTGAGAAAGTTGTCATTCTGCCTTCCATGAATCTCCAGAACGCTCACCTCTTCAGCATCTGCAAATAGTGTTGTTTGTTTAACCAGTCCAGGGTCGGGCACTGCTCCCACATGTTACATAATATTGCACAAGAGTTGTTCCAAACAAAAAATTAGCTTGTGATGGGATGTGAAAGGAAATCCTTTCTTAAAGAGGGCCTTGGAGTCTTGGAAAGATCTCTTGTGATGGGATGTGAAAGGAAATCCTTTCTTAAAGAGGGCCTTGGAGTCTTGGAAAGATCTCTTATCTCCTAAGTGAAGCAGAGAGAGCCCAGCTCACTGATGAGAATTCTGACGAATTATGGTGAATAAACAAGAGGCTGAATCAGGACTTAAATCTGGGCCCTCCATTTATACTTCTCTTCTTTATTCTTGAGTCCATTTAGGACATCTGCGTCAGAACAGGAGAGAAGTAGACAGAAGTCTTACATTCTCCTGGTTAATTCTAATCACAGAATATCTAATTGTGTTCTGATTAAATGAAACTATTCTATTAGTTCAAACAATAATTTGTGCCAGTCAACTTTCTTAAGGGGTAAGAAAGGGGAAAAGGTCTGACCATGAGAAGCAGAAAATGGATTGCAAAATCTTGGGGGCATCAGGGTTTCTAGATGAATCTCTTATCTGGGTTTCAACAAATTCCAGGACAGAAGTCAATTCCACAGTCAGCCCTGATACCTGATAGTTTGCTGTTCAGTCTTTGTGATCCCATTTGGGGTTTTCTTGGCAAAGACACTGGAATGGTTGGCCATTTCCTTCTCCAGACCATTTTACAGATAAGGAAACTGAGGCAAACAGGGCTAAGTGATTTGCCCAGGATCACATAGCTAGTGTCTGAGGTCGCATTTGAACTCATGAAGATGAGTCTTCCCCACTGGAGGCCTGGAGCTTTGTGCCCTAGCTGCTCTTCTGGGACAGTGATGGACTGTATTATGGACAGATCACTTTACTTGAGCTCCCCTAGTAACTGATAGTGATGTCTCAGCCAAAGTGGACACAGAGCTTTGGGTGGAACTCAGAGCAAACAGGGAAAGAAAACTGAACGGATGAAAATGGGTGGAAGGGGAAAAAGAGGGATGCTTGGAAAGGAAATCCCCCCCGCAGAAGAGTTGAGAGAAGCTCTACACATTTCTTTTTTTGGCACTCTGAAGGCACTATTGGAACTGGCTACTCCATTAAAGCTGCTGCAGACAGCTCAAGAGCTAAATATAAGTGAAGATGATGGAAATGAAAACGACAGCCAGCATCCATTTGCCAACCATCATCATCATCGAGGAATCATGGATATTTTTTCCTACCATCCTTGTCTTCATTGGCTTCTGGATACGGTCATTCACTGTGAGGATGGCCTTTCGGGCTCCATCCCACTTCCCCGGGCCCTGTAAACGGTACTGGAGGGGGGTACACGGTCCAAAGAACATATGAAACGCCAGTTTGGGATCAGTGAAGGCCAGGGACAGCAGGTTGGGCTTCACCCCCACCAACTCAGCGAGCTCCTCCATATACTCCAGGAAGTCTGCCTGGATGGTGTGGCGGGAGCTCTCCACGTATCTATGGAAAGGGAGACAGAAGCAGCGGCCCTTCATCAGTCCAGCTAGGCAATCGACAGGCCCCAACTGTGGGCCCGGGACAGGAGACACAGTAGGGATCCCACCCCTGGGAAGCTTACATCCCTACTGAGGAGATAGGGCAGACAACAGTGCCCTAACAGCTTATAATTTAATTTTTTATTTTAAAAATTATTATTATTATCTATTATAATTATATATAATTATTAATTACATTATTAATATAAGTATGTTATTTTATCATTATTTTTATTGAAGTTTTTTATTTTCAAAACATATGCAAAAATTTTTTATCATTGACCCCTGCAAAATCTTGTGTTCCAGTTTCCCCCCTTCCCCTCATTTCTTCTCCTTGATGGCAAGTAATCCAAGGTATCCTTATAGTCCAGAATTCTGTCCTTATTAACCTAGTTGTTTTTTAATATATAGATAAAATTATAGATATATATTCATTTTATTACTTTATAATTTAGAACTGACAAGAACAATGTTTAGTTGGCTCATGGTATCCTTTTAGTCCAGAATTTTGTCCTTCCCTACCTAATTGTTTTTAAATATATAGATTAAATTATAATATGTATTCATTTTATTACCTTATAATTTAGAACTGACAAGAGCAATATTTAGTTGGCTCCTGGTATCTGTATAGTCCAGAATTTTGTCTCTACCAACCTAGTTGTTTTTAAATATATATAGATAAAATTATAGATATGTATTCATTTTATTACTTTAAAATTTAGATCCAACAAGAGCAATATTTAGTTGGCTCCTGGTATCCATATAGTCCAGAATTTTGCTCCCCTACCAACCTATTGTTTTTAAATATGTAAATAAATTGATAGGTTTCAGCACAAAGAAAGGTCTTGTTATAATTAATAGAAAACTTCTAGTCTCACTTTTCTGCACCTAATTCCTAGCTGTCTTTTAAGGCTCAGTTCAAATTCTGAAGCTGGAGATGGAGTGTCAGTAGAGCAACATCCAGGAGGACTTCACTGGACCAAAGAGTATCTGGGAGTGTGTAAGGTGTAAAAAAACTAGAAAAGGGGAAGGGGTGAGCACTCAATTATGAAGAGATCTTATGTTTGATCCTGGAGGCCATAGGGAACCACTGAAGTTTACTGAAGGAGGAAATGACTTGTGTTTCAGAAAAACCACTCTAGTTCCTGAATGGAACTACATAATCCATAATCTATTACATAATCCATAATCCATTACATAATCCATAATCCAATGGATTGGAGCAGGTAAAGATTTGAGACACTTACCCCCCAGGCTCTTGCAATAATCTTAGCAAGAGATGATGCTCCAGAGAGCTGGCTGTGTCACAGCAGAGAAAGGGATGTAAAAGAGAGATTTTATAAAGGTAAAATTGGTAGGATTTGGGGCAGAGGGTGAAAGATAGTGAGGGACCAAGGATGACATCTGGCTTGTAAACCTGAGGAACTGGGAGAGTGGTGGGGCTAGGGAGGGGGAAGTTTGAAGTGGAGAGGATTTAGGGAGAAAGACAACAACATGTTGAGTTTAAGATATCCAGAGGACATTTAATCTGAGACGTGCATATGGTCAGCAGGATCAGCCATCAGAATGCCTGTCGGTCACAGGAAGAATCCTGCTCTACTGGACCTTCCAGCCTGCCCAGGCCACATGTGGCTTGCCCACATGGAAGACCAATGCCAGAGACACTGACAAAGAAATTGGGAGAGCAGCCTTTCTAGGCTCCCTTTTATGTCCTTCTAGTACAGGACTTCTTCCGCCTCCTGTTATTTCCGCCTGAACAGAAGAGGCGTGCTCCAGGCAAAACATGACACCAATTAAAGGTTTCATTTTTTCCCCCTTCCCCTTGTTTGTATTCTTGGATTTCAGGTACAGGATTTGAGAAATTTCTCCAACCTATCTTTCTTTATCTCTTCTCAGTTTTCTGGTAATTATAATAGGACCTTTTTTTTTGTGCGGAAACCTATCATTTTATCTATATATTACAAAATAATTAGGTTGGTAAGGACAAAATTCTGTATTATAAGGATACCAGGAGCCAACTAAATATTGCTCTTGTCGGATCTAAATTATAAGGTAGTAAAATGAAAACATAGCTATAATTTCATCTCTATATTAAACAACAACAACAACAACAAAAACCCAACTAGGTTGGTAGGGGCAAAATTCTGGATTATGAGGGTACTAGGAATCAACTAAATATCACTCTCACTGGAGCTAAATTATAAGGTAATAAAATGAATACACATCTATAATTTTATCTATCTATATTCAAAAACAACTAGGTTGGTAGGGACAAAATTCTGAACCATAAGGATACCAGGAGCCAACTAAATATTGCTCTTGTCAGATCTAAATTATAAGATAAAAATGAATACATGTCTATAATTTTATCTATATATTTAAAAAACCCAACTAGGTTGGTAGAGACAACAGTCTGGACTATAAAGATACCAGGAGCCAATTAAATATTGCTCTTATCAGATCTAAATTACAAGGTAATAAAATAAATACATATCTATAATTTTATCTATTAAAAAACATCAGCAATAAGAACAACAAAACAACTAGGTTGGTAGGGACAACATTCTGTACTATAAGGACACCAGTAGTCAACTAAATATTGCTCTTGTTAGATCTAAATTACTAGGTAATAAAATGAATAACTATCTACAATTTTATCTATATATTATAAAACAATAACAACAAAATAAAAACCAACAAGGTTGGTAGGGACAACATTCTGAACTATAAGGTCACCAGGAGTCAATTAAATATTGCTTTTTTCAGATCTAAATTATAAGGTTATAGAATGAATACATATCTTATAGACTCATAAAATCTTTGTACTGAAAAGGTCCTGAGAGATCATTTTGTCCAATTTCCTAATTTTAAAGAAAAACAGTGTGACTTGTTGGGAAGTAACAAAAGGCAGGATTTTAAAATGTCTTACCTTTTGGCCATTTCTTCTCTATTATTAGTGATTTCTTCCATCATTTCACTTTGTGAAGGCAAGGTCTTTAGTCCTAAATCATAAACAAATAAATCCTCAGACCCCAAAAGGAAAGATTCTCAGTCCAGATGAATCAGCAATTATTTACTCCACAGCACACTAAGCTGCCCCAATACAAGAATCCAGTATCCCCAGTTCCTAACTTCAAAGAGTTTATCTTATTCGGTTCAAGTTTGAACCGAACTAACTCCATCTCGATTTTCACGGGGTTTGGATGAAAGCTAAAACTCTAACAGTGTTTGACTGGAAACAACTACCTATACCTTGTATCCTGTTTGAACAGATATTTCTTTCTATAGTTAATTGCCTGTAGTATATATTATTTATATCTTATTTTAATTGTCTTCCTGTGATGACCACGTATTTTAAAATCAGCCAGAGTCAGGAATTCAGGTTAGAGGAAAATCGTCAATCTTTATTCTCAGTGAAGAAAGATCGGAGGTGGAAGAGAATCAGGATAGCAATGTGTGCAGCTGAGTCAAGAAGCTAGCTAGACCAGAAGCCACACGACAGTAGCTACAAGCATAGAACCCAGGCCCAATGTCCCCCAGCCTCTCTTCCTGTCTCCCTGCCTCCACCCACCAAAATTGTCATTTCCTATACAACACATCAGGACTTGCACAGAGAGTGGGCGGGGGCCATTCTTTATCCAATCATGTATATTAATAGAGTATGGTCCAATTACTATTTAGCCTCACGTGCTTGGGACCTCAGTGTATCAACTCAAGCCTCAGCCCATTACATCTTCCATATGTCACATTTTTAAAAAAATGAATTAAAAAAAACAACAACTATGAGTTTATTTTTTCTATATTTCTAGGTAATCCTGTACCTAGAAAGGCAGATGGCACTTACACAGAATTTTGGAAATGAGGAAGACCTGCATTGGACATATTATCTGTGTGACTGTCCCTTCTGTCACTCCATTCTCAGTTTACTCATCAATAAAAAGGAGTTAATAGTAGCATCTATGTCCAAGCGTTATTAAGAGGCTGTAAAGTGCCTTGCAAACTTTAAGCATTATATAAATGCTAATTATTAGTATTTTTAATTAGTGAAGAAAGAGTAGAGTAAATATTTTCTTTGATTTTTGTTCTTTTACTATTCTCTTTTTTTTAACTTAATAGAGTCTACTCAGAAATACCTTATATTTGTTCACCAATGACTATGTTTCAGAGATTTTCTTTCAAGAACCACAATAATACTCTATTCAATGGGTTGATCCAAAGAAGGGCCCTGGAGGCCTTTAAGTAACTAGGGGAGACAGTTCAAATCCAGCCTCAGAAATTCACTAGTTGTAAGATCCTGGACAAGTCACTTAAGCTCAGTTTGCCTCAATTTTCTCATTGTAAATGGAATAGGATTAGTTCCTACTTCCCAAAGTTCTTGTGAAGATCAAGTGAGATAAGAGCTGTAAAATGCTTAGCACATAGTAGGTACTGTATAAATACTGATTCCTTTCTCATTTCCTTTCACCTAATCCAGATCTATATTTAAGCAAGAATCCTTTCTATAATATAGGTAAATAAGTGCTAGCTTCTCCTTAATGGCCTCCAAGTAGTCTTGATTTGAGGGCAGATTGAGTTTTTTCTTAATCTGCTAAAGAAATCCCAATTTCCACTTTCCCTCCCTCTCTCCTCCTCTCTCTGCTGGATTCACCAAACTACAGAACTTTCAATTTAGAAAAAGTAACATGGACTGAGATGATACATTTTTTACTATTTACTATTTACTACTTATACTATTTACTATTTACACTAGGAGTAAATAAACAGAAGTATACAGGAGTGTGGTGAGCAGAACACTCCCTAATCCCTAAATGCTCAATAGGGGCAGGTACATAGTGCAGCCCTGAGCTTAAATGCAGATACTTACTAGCTTTATGACCCTGAGCAGGTCACCTAATCATGATTGCCTCCCTGCTCTTCTCCCTCAATAAAATAAAATAAAACAAAATACTCTGTAAATGTGAACTCTCATATTTAGTTTCAGGAGGAAATGTAAAGAAGGAAAACCAGCTCTCTTACCTAATAACAATGGGGCTTTATGTCAGTGAGAAAGGTACACGATTATGTAAAACCTCCGTCTAAGCTTAAATCCTCAGGAGACAGACAATTCTCACCTTCTAAAACATCCTTCGGGTGAAGGGCCAAAGGATCCCCCACTGGCCAAGCCCTTCAGAGATGGAAGTCCCAGAAAAAAGTCAAGATCATTCTCAAGACAAGGTTTTAAGCATTTTGGCTTTGAACCCATATTTCTTGGTAATCTATCATGTAGATTTTATCCATTGGGTATTTATTGCATGGGAATATTTTTGATGCACAATAATTCACTCTGCATTTTTTCCCACTATGAGAATGGGAAGTGCTAGTTTTATGACTCCATCAAAGGGAGAGCTACCTGGTAAGATGGGTAAAACACCTGGCCCTAAACTCAAAAGGAACTGAGTTCAAATCTAGCCTCAGACACTTAATGCGTCCATGATGTCTCAGTCATCCCACAAGCATTTGTTAAATGTCTGCTGTGTGCCAGGCTTTGAGCTAGCCCCCAGAGAACAAAGAATGAAATAATTCCTATTTTCAATGAGTTTTCATTAGACCAGGAAAGCAACACAGAAACCTGAAGATGCTCCATTTGGGGTTTATTTACTAGCAATGGAACTGAAAAACCTCCCTGAATCTTAACCTCACTCAAAACTCCATCTGGATATCTCTTTTATTGTCATGGCATTGTAAGGGTGTGTGTGTATGTGTGTAGGCACACATGTATACAAACATATATAATGCACTCATATATATTATTCATGTTCATATTATATATTAAATTTCCACTATATTTTAATTACATATTTAATTAGTTTTATTTTTATTATATTTAATTTTATATATAATTTTATTATAAATTTATATACCATTTATGTATTTATTACAATTATTTAATTATATGTTTAATTAAACATTCTAAGCAAACAGATTCAAAGCAATAAAATATAATTACTGTGGTCTTTGCACTTTTGTTAAACAAGCAGGAATATTAGGTTCCAGTTACGGTGTTTTGCAGTTTCTCAAGTATATTCCTGGTAATTAGTCTGTAAAATCACATTTCTGTTTTGTAAGCAGAGAAACTGAGACCACAGCATTCAGGACCCATCCAAAGTCAGGCAGCTGGTGAATGACAGGGTCAAAGCAGTTGTGGATTATGGATTTCTGGCAATGCTTGTTGAGCCAGGGGCATAGTTTAAATTCACTATCAGAGCAGGAGCCCGTGAATTCTGATTATTGGCCTGAGCCAAGTGGCTCTCTGGGCTGGAAGGTCTTTCTCTCTGGCTCATCCTTTTCCTTTTCTTTTTATTTTCCAAACTGCCCTGTGCCCTGTCTATAACTAGCTTCTCCAACTCCCAGAGTGGCTACATTCCCTTCTGCATGGCTGACCACTGCATAAGCCTAAAACACCATGGAAGGCTTCACTGCTCATAAATTCACTGGCATTTTGAGGACATCTTCTCTTAGCCTATACTTTCCTCTCTTGGTCCCAAATGTAGAGCCCTTCATGTATGTTTGGAAAGTTTCCCTATTCCTATCAACAATTTGGTTTATTTCAGATATGAGATTCTGGACAATCAAGTTACCAATCTATTTGAAATTGGAATTGTTCTTTGAACTCACCCACAACAAAAAAACTGGCAGAAGGGAAAATGTGTATGATTCAATTTCAATAGCTACTATTCTGAAATAAATGTAAATCATGCAGGTGTTTTACTTAGCAATAAAAAAAAAAAGACAATTTAGGGAAACTTTCAAAGAAAAAAAGACAATTTGGAATTGTTCTAATAAAAGTATTCTTAACCAGTTTTTTGCCTTCCTCAGTGTGATGAAGCCAGACCTTTTTTTCAGAATAATGTTTTTAAATAATTGAAGGAAATACTAAATTCCAGTTAGAAGATTAGTGAAAAGAACAATATGATTTTTCCCCTAAATTCACAGACCCTCCCTGAAAGCTAACTCCAGTCCCTGAAGCCCAGAGTAAGCCCCCTACTCTAACACAGTGCTCTTTTCTTATCTCAGTCTCTTTGAAGGAGTACATGGTCCAACAGGCAATAGGACTTCCAGGTTCATGCCATTATTGAGGAAATGATCCATCATGTGATTCTGCTGCTGGCAAATTTAGGGGAATAACTGGAATCATGGAAAGGTCCCAATCTCTTCCCTACTGTCTGTTACTCCTTTTTTGTGTGTATTTCCATGAACAACTTCATGGAGGATGGGAGGAGGAAGAGAAGAAGGCTTTTAAAAAATAAACTTGGTTTCAATCGCAATTAAGGGTCACTCTGGTCCAGGAAGAACTGAATATTTATAGGGAATCTGCAGGTGATGAGGCTTTGTGAAGTTCACTAGGCTGGTCCTTGGAAACCAGAGTCTATCTCCAGGCCCAAAAAAGGATTTCTAGCATCCTAGATCTAGCTCAGGCTCTCTCTAGTAAAGCCTTTGTGGACCCTGTGTGGGGAGCCGGCACTAATCTACAGCCACATCTACAGGCCAACCTTGAATAGGTTGAATCTCCTAATCACATTATACCAAAGACTTCCTGAATAGGAATCTCCTAATCACATCCTAACTTTGAATAGGCAGATATCTAGGCATCCCCTAATCACATCATAGAGCTTCCTGCCACCAGAAACATCTGAGCAGTTCATCCTTGGGCGGGATACCAACCCTTTGTCATGGACCCCCACCCTGTACTGTGTTTGAACAAACCATGCCTTCTTTTCTACTGCTATATATCTGTACTATTGCACCCATTAAAATGAGGCTTGATCAGAATGATTTGACTTGCCTCCATTTTGCACGTCCCCTCTCTCTTGCCCTTATCTCTTTTCTTCCAGGGTCCACACACTCTGCCTCGCGGGCCGAGGCAACCCTGGTCTACTTTTATGCTACAATCAGATAAGGTCTTCTCGCTAATAATATTTTATCACCAATTTTTAATGAAAGATATGAAATCAATAAATGATTTAAGGCAACATTGCTAGTACAATGATTCCGATTGCTGTAATGATATTAATAATGACAAAGGTGGAGTGGATGGAGTGCTAGCCCTGGAGTCAGGAAGCCTCATCTTTGTGAGTTCAAATCTGACCTCAGACACTTAACTTTGTGATCCTGCACAAGTCACTTATCTCTGTTTGCCTCAGTTTACTCATCTGTGAAGTAAACTGAAGAAGGAAATGGCAAACCACTCTGGTATCTTTGCCAAAAGGGATCATGAAAATTTGGACATGACTGAAAAGACTGAACAATAACAGCTAAATAATAACAAAAGAGGAAAAATGAAAGACTGGAGATCTAAATTTTTTGCACTTCTGTTCCTGGCTCAATCAGGTTTTACTTTGTATTTGTAGCAAACCTCTCTGCTTTTAAATACTTGTAACATTGGTTAAATAATATCGATTTACTTCACAAGAATCTGTGAGATAGAACCTTCCAAGCCAGATTATTAGTATCCTGGAATTGATGAACTTAAAAAAAAAAAAACAAAACCCATAACAGTGTTTCATTATAATTGCTTTCCTTTGTAATTCCATGTGTTTTTATTATATGCATTTAAAAACATTATTTTGAGTGGAAAATTAAGTAGATGCCCGTCAATTGGAGGACGGTTAAATAAGTTGTGATATTTGAATGTAATGGAAAATTATCATTCTGTTAGAAATGATGAGCAGGCAGATTTCAGAAAAGCCTGGAGAGACTTACATGAACTGATGCTGAGTGAATTGAGCAGAACCAGAACAAGAAGCTTATGGGATGATCAACTATGATAGACTTAGCTCTATTCAGCAGACAATTCTGATAGACTTGGGATGGAAAATGCCATTCACATCCAGAGAAATAACTAAGGTGTTAGGGAGCCAGATGTAAGCCCTTTAGGAAAGGCAAGGTCGCTTGGAGTACTTTATGGGATGAGGCAAGGCCTGTTTCACAGCTGGTGATCTATTTCTGACTCCCTTGGATTATTTACTGGAAATATGAAGGTCGACATGACCAGAATATACTTTATCTAATAGAACAAGGGGAACATTAAAGGAACAAAAAACAGGGTGAGCTTTGACTAAAAGAACAAGGAAATATCACATTCTTGATTGTACTTTTTGTGGTTTTATGACCACTGTGTGATATATAATAGAGAAAAACATGTTTATGATGGGGTATAAAAGGGAACCTGTAAGAAATAAAGTCAGTTCTATGCTATAAGCCAGAACTCTCCTGGCCCCCATTCATTTCTCTCACTACTTTTTCCTGCATTTGCACCACTCCCCAGCACTATGGAGACTGAATGCAGATCAAAGCATACTATTTTCACTTTTTTCCCCTTTCTTGTGGTTTTTTCCTTTTGTTTGGTTTTTCTTTCACAACACAATTAACATGGAAATGTGTAAAATGATTGTACACATCTAAATTATATCAGATTGCTTGCTGTCTTGGGGAGGGGGGAAGTAAAGGAAGGAACTCAAAATCCTACAAAAGTGAATGTTGAAAACTATCTTTACATGTAATTGGAAAAAAAAAAAAACATGATTAAGTTAAAAAATAATATTCTGAGAAGGTAAGGAAAAGGTTACAACCTCCTGAGCTAATCAGTAAATAAGAAAATAGCTTCTAGCTGCTGAAACAGAATTAAATTCAAACCATTTATTGCTGTGTCCCCAAGTCATTGTACCTGAAGTCTTTCCCACAAGCCTGTTATCACTTACCCTTAAATACCTGTGTGGCCCATCGACCCTGGAGTTCTGAAATGGGCATGATGGGTCCCAGGGGCTGGATCAGGCCGATGATAGCAAGTGTTGGTTTCTCTAGGTTAGGTGGGAACACCTTCCTATACAGGGAAGTTTTATTCTTGACCACTTTGACGGAGTCTTCAAGGAAGGGGAAGTCAAAGCTATAGCCCGTAGCAAAGATAACGGCATCAATATTATCCTCCCTTGTACCATCTTCAAAGATGGCAGCCGTCTCTGTGAATTCCTTTACATTTCCCTTGACTCGCACTCGGCCAGAAATAATTCTGTTGGGCAGGTCATCGTTGACTGTGGGGTGCTGGCTCAGAGCTCTGTTTGGAGGCAAAAAAAAGAGGGAAGAAAGAGAAAGGAAAGAGAAAAAAATTAAGAACATGAGAGAAAGATTGTCTAGTGTCAGGGAGATTTTGCTTGAGTTGAGGGGGTTTCTTAAGGGACAAGGAAACAGTGTGTGCTATCTTGGAATGTGTTGGTCTGTTTAATGAGCCTGTATCAGTATGGAATGAATTAGGGCTTCATAGAAGAAAAGATGTAGTTACTGGATGATTTAGAACCTGAAGATAAAATGAGGAAAAAAGGAAAAAACGGAAAAGACACAGTATGACTTAAGAGACAGTGATAGAGTGGCAGGACTAGTCTGAGCTTGAATATCACCTCAGGCATTTACCAGCCATGTGATTATGGAAAATCACTTAATCTCTTAATTTTCTTATCTAAAAAAGGGGATAATAATACTCACATTACCTCTCAAACAGGTTCAATGTGAGAAAAGTATTTTGCAAACTTTAAAACATTACATAAGAGTGAATAGTTATTATTGGAGAATATTTATGGGATCTACCTAGAGGGTAGGCTGATATTATTTAACTCAAGCTCAAAAAAAAATCTACTGTACAATATGGGAAGATGTGGCTTGAGAGTAGTTTACTATGGAAAATGCTGGTCATTTTCATGAATTATAGAAATGTGACTCATTTGAGTCACACACACACACATACAGAACACTAATATGATTTGGGCTGCAAGAAGTGAAATAGAGTGATTAGAAATAAGGAGGTAATATCCACTGGACTCTCCACCACCACATCTGAGGCACTGTATTCTACCTCACTAAAGAGGCCATGAACAAGCTGGTTCCTATTTATTTATTATCTTAAGGGTCCACCATTTACTTATTAACCGCACAGCACAGATAGTCTGATCATTCTTCTCTGGACTGCTGGGAATGCCTTTTTCTTCCATCCACTCAGCTTTTATTTCAAACACCCAGCTCATACACCTTGTTTGAAATGCTAGGAGCATACCTGTGCATAGGCTTCAGACCATACATTTCATGGTCAAATCTTGCATTCATCTTTCTTTCCAGAAATGAGTTCTTTGTAGATAGGCTTAAGAACTTTGAAATAAAGTGTTTGAATCGGGAAAAGAAGATAACATCAAAAGGATATCCGTTATCCCCTACACGATTTATTATCCATGCACCCCTCCTAGTGCTGAGGAAGACCTGGGAAGAAGAGAACAGCAATTTGATCAAGTCTCTGCTCAAAGGCATTCAATGATTCTCAACAGCCCACTGGATAAATTCCAAACTCCTCTGTTTGATATTCAAAACACTCTAACAACCCACCTTTGACCTATCCAGTAATTCTTACTTTTATCTCCTTACTTTTCCAAACTACCTCTGCCCTATCCATTAATTCTTATTTTTAGATCCTTACCTTTCCAAACTTTCCACTTCAGCCATAGTAGTCAACTAGTTGTTTCTCCATCACAAACTCTACTCATTTGATTTTATTCATTCTATCTCTTCTACCTCTTTTCATTTCTCTCTTCCTGTGCATATCCTAGTAATATCTGACTCAACATGGAGAAGAACCTCCATGGTATCTTCCCAGACCACTTATCCTAACAAATAATTCCCAAAGCATCTATTTTCTTTATCACTCATCTGGAAATTGATTGTGCATTTTATTATACCATCTTTTATTGCTGTTTTGAATGATTATATTTTATACAAATGTATTCATATTTTATTTTCCCAACTAGACTAAAGGTCTTTGAGAGCAAGATTGTGTCTTAGATTTCTTTATGTTCATCACAAAATTTAACCTTACATAAAGCTGATGATGTCCAGAAATATTTGATTGATTGTTTGATGAAAAAAATCAAATTTTTACTAGGATCTCAGGAAATCAGTTCGGTGTCATGTGCCCATTGTCATTCTTCCTCTGCCACTCCATTCTTACTACTACTACTACTACAATTCCACTGGTCTCCTTCCCTTTACATTTTCTCCAATCCCATTTCATTACTACTGCCAAAAATAATCTTCCTAACAATCAATTCTGAACATCAACTCCCCAGTTATAAAACAATAGCTCCCTATTGAAAGAAAATAAAATAAAATCTCCTCAGCCTGGACTTCTATAACATGGCTCCAATCTGCTCTTATTTCACCATCCTCCCATTCCTGTGCTGTATATTCCAGCCAAATTGGGTGATTCACCATTCTCCAAACTCAATATGTCTTTGCCTCTTTTGTGCACTCATATATATCCCCATTCTTGTAATGCCCTTTCTCTCTCCCTTCTTTATCTCTATCTACTGTAATTCATTCCCTTTACAACTCAGCTCAGATGTCATGTTCTCCACAAAGTCTTTCATGATCCTCACGAAGTCTTTCGTGATCCCTTTTCTCTCCTTGAATGTTTTCTCTCCCTGCTCAGATTTTTCTAGATTGCTTTGAGGAGGTCTTTCCTTTGCTTCCACCACAAGTTACCTTCCATCTGTGTTCTTTTTTCCAGTCCCTTGCCCCTTTAATTTATCACTAATCTCATTCTGCTAACATCCAGCCTTGGGTAACTCCAAGTATCCACTTTGCTCTTACTCACTCTTGTGCTCTCGCTGAGCACAAGGGGTTCCATGTTCTCCAGCACTTTGCCTCCTCTATCACTTCTCTCCAAAGTTTCTTTGTCTATGAGTTACTTTCCTGCTGCTCACAAACATACCTATGTCTCTCCATCAAAAAAACCTTCTCCCCTTTTGTGGGAGAAACTGCTCACTGAAGAACATGGATCACAGGAGCCTCCACCTGTATTTTTCTCACTCTTTTAAGTCTCAGCAGCCTGATCTCATTATTCAACTGAAACTGTTCTTTCCTAAGTTGTCAAGGATCTCTTAATTACTAGATCTAATGGCCTTCTCTTAATGCTCATCATTTTTTACTTTCTCTGGGTCCAATGACACTGGTCTCCTTGTTGTTCCACTATAAGACTTTCCATCTCCTGACTCCATGTATTTTCACTGGTTGCCATCCCATCTTTTACAAGAACCTTTTTCTGGCCCCTTTTTATCTCATGGCTTCTATTTGATGGTCATCTCCAATTTAACCCAGATAAATTTTGTTTGTACATAATTGTTTGCAAGTCATTTCCTTCATTGGAAAGTAAACTTCTTGAGAACAATCTCTAGTCTTTTTTGTATTTCTCCCTATCCCACCTTCCTCCAGGCCATTAGCATAGTGTCTGACACACAGTAAGTAGGCACTTAAATGATTGATTTAACTGCCATTTGTAAAAACCTAAATTAGTACACTTTAATTCAACCCAAAATATGAAAATCTGGGTTTAGAAAACAGAAATGAGAAACAAAGAAAATTTAGAAATTAGAAAAAATTAAATTAGAAGAGAAATAAAGTTAAATTTAAATAGAAATTTTAAAAGAAACTATTGTTTTTTGTTTTTTTTTAAATAAAAGGATTATACCACAGGATAAAGAAAAACAATAAATTTTTCCTGTGTATAACTTGAAAGTATGATTTTATGATAGAAAATTAATAACTAGAATTTATATTTATTTTTTCAAAGACATTATTTACCTACATGCCACATATACTGTGCTACACGCCCTGATTTTGAGGTCCAAAGAGACAATCTCATAGTTTCTACAATAATATTTTTTTTCCTGCTTTTCAAATATTTTGACAATATCGTTAAACATCCTTTAGTTACTAATTCCTCCTGGTATTTAAACATTGGTATTGATTTACATAATTTTTCAGGCTTTCCTCTGTTATAAAATGATTTGATGGCATCTGGATTCCAGACACTGTCTCCATTCACAGCTGACTAAAATAGGCTGTGTGATGATGTAAGTTTTGCTTTTTTTTAATGTGATGATGGGTTGGAGGACAAACAAAGTGAATAATTCACCGATTCAAACCTGTTTGGCTGTGTGGCTGATCTCCACAGCAAGATCTCCTCCAGAATTCCCGATGCCAATCACAATAACTCGCTTTTCGGCAAATCTCTGTGAGTCTTTATAGTCCCGGCTGTGGAGGTACTGACCTTTGAATTTCTCTATCCCTGCAAACCAAAGGCAGAGTGATTCCATGGGGGAGGGCAAAGACAGCCTGATACCAGTTCTCTTACATGAAAGAACATTGACCAATGCTACAACATCTTCCTTCCCATTTACAGCACACCTTACTCTCTAGAACTTTTGCTTTCTTTCCTTCTGTTTTCCATTAGCCTCAACCCAGAGCTCTGTAGCTTCCACATCACAAATAAGTTGCTTAAACTATCAATTGTCTTCTGTGGGAAACTTTCTTCTCTTATCTCTTTTGTTTTACTCTTTATACCCCTTATATCCCTTTTGCCTTTTTTGAATTCTTTTCCCTGTAGACCTTTTTGTCTTAGGCCAAAGAGGGATCAATTAATATTTTTGTCTGGTATAGAAACTTTTTTCTTCACAACTGACAAATTCTAAATTTCTTCTGCGTTCTTACAAACATACACTTATGGCCATACATATTAATACAGATTTGTTATAGTTGCAAAAAAAAAAAAAAAAAAAAAAAGCTGAATTTCAAGTTAGAAGACCTGGATTTAATCTTGGACATCTTCTTGGTCTCAAGGGTCTCTGAGACTCCTTTCACTTTTATGATATGATGCTATGATATCTCAAAGTCCCAATATCTCAGTTGGAAAGGCAACTATAACATCATTTCACTACATTTTGTCCCCCAAGAATGTTAAGATAATAGTTAGATAATATAAGCTGACTTCCAATCTTCCCTTGTTGTTGACTTGATAGCTAAATCCTTGAGGAAGGTAAGGGAATGGTCATCTCCTTAAAGTAAAACATAGAAAATCAGGGTCTTTTGCAGATTTCTTGCCTTAATTTTTATTTCTGGTTCACTTACAGATTTCTTGCCTTAATTTTACTTCTGGGTCATTTGCAGATGTCTTCCTTAATTTTATTTCTGAGTCACTTGCAGATTTCTTGCCTTATTTCTACTTCACTTGCATAGGACATTCTTTTTGGTGGCATCTGGCCACGATCCTACCACATTCACATCTGAAAGACTCGAGTAACAAATATAGAAAGTTCAAGGCCCTTTCTTCTAAGATGACTTACCAGGGAAGCATTCCAGGGGCAGGTGAGCATTGGTGTGATGGCCAGTGCAAACCATGACTCCATCAAAGACATTCACTTCTTGCTTCCCATTCGATTCAGTAACTATGTCCCACTTGCCTGAAGTGGCAAAATCGGGACGCTTCTTTACACTGCATACAATAGTCTGGAAAGAAATGGGAGAGATGCTATAATCTGGTGGGTCAGACTTCCTGGCTGAGAAGGGTTGGATATCCAATTGCAGTGTTAAATTCCTTATTAGGGAGAGCAAAGGCATCCCCAGTGCATAGGGAACCTTGAGGGGAGAAAATGATTTTTGAATTACACAAATAAGCCAATGAGAAATATTTCCCAGAGAAGATGATATCTTAGGTGAAGAACTAGAGTCTCATGACTTACTTTGATGAATCTTTTTCTTCATTAAGATCAAAGTGAGGCAATTTCCACAAGGGAAGTTGTATAAATTTTCATAGTACTAATCCACTAGGCCGAATTTCTACAAAGAGCAGACTAATGTTGTTCCTTACTCTTTCCTTTCTCACTTGTTCTTTTTTTTTTTCTAAAATTAATTATTTTAATTATTTTTATTTTAAAATTATTTATTGATGACTTTTTTTTAGCACTGTCATTTTCAAATATAATTGTATTTATCCAATGAATTTTTCCTTATTAAAAACAGAAAGCTAAGAAAATCAAGAGATTATGTCTAATAGGATCCATGTTTCCAAGTCAATTATATCTATCTACCATAATTAGTTTGGCCATTCCCCCAATTAAGGGGGACTCTTGACAATTGCCTTTTTCTTTTTTGTTGTCATAAAATTGCTACCATGAAGATTTTGGCACACATGGGATTTTTCTTTCCTTGACCTCCCTGTGAAATATGTTTAGCAGTGGCATCTCTAGGTACAATCTCTAGATAAATTAAATAAACAAGTTCTCTGCTTTTCTCTGTATAATTCCAAGTTGTTTTCCAGAATGGTTGGGCCAATTCCAAGCTTCAGCAACAATGCATTAGGATGCCTGACCTCCTTCAGTCTCTCCAAATGAATAATTTCTATTTCATTGTTTGTTTTTTTGCCAAATTATTAGTTATGAGGTAAAAACTTAAGAATTATTTCTATTTACCTTGTAATTAAGATTTTGGTGCATATTTTCATAAAAGTTATTGAAAGTTAGCAATTTTTCCTTTGAAAACTTCATATTATTTGACTATCCACTGAGAATACCTCTTGGTTTTATATATTTGCATTAATTTATTTTTATATTTTTGATATTAAAACTTTATTAAAAATAGTTGATCTAGAGATTCTCCTCCAAATTACTGTAAAAACAAGTGTAGTAGAAATCATCTATTTTTCTCTTTTAGGATAAGCTCTTTCTCTTGTTTGTTTCTCTATCTTATTATAATTGGGAAGGGTATTGTCTTTCTATTTTCCTCTATTTTAAATGACATATTCTTTCATATTTAGGTCTTGCATCCATTTGGAACTTATTGTGGTGTATGTATCTGAACTTTTTTTTTTTTTTAAAGTAGTTTTCATGGTTAAATAATGGCTCTTATTAAAGTATAGATTCATTTCCAAATAATTTAAGTTACTGAATTTATTAAACTACTGAATTAGTTTGTTTTGTATTGTTTCTATCTAGTCTATTCTACTGATTTACTTTTCTATATTTAAACTTGTACTAAGTAATGCTGATGATTACAACTTAATAATATTATTTGAGTCTAGAAGTCCTCATGCGTTCTTATTTTTTTCATTGAGATTTTAGACCTTTTGCTCTTCTAAATCATTGCCATAGCACTAAATCTGTAAGTTAATTTAGGTAGTTTCAGCATTTTTGTTATAGTGGCATAGTCCCAACCATGAACAAAGAAGATTCCTCCAATCATTTGTTTTTTCTGTAAAGAGTGTATATAAGTCACATAATTGAGTTACATAAAACTTGAGCATACCTTCATATGTGGAATTTTATTCTTTTTTTTTTTTTTTTTTTTTTTTCTGAGGCAATTGGGGTTAAGTGGCTTGCTCAGGGTCACATAGCTAGGAATTATTTAGTGTCTGAGGCCAGATTTGAATTCAGGTCCTCCTGACTCCAGGGCTGGTGTTCTATCCACTGCACCATCTAGCTGCCCCTTATTTTATGGTTTTATAGATATTTCTAATTGGATTTCTATTTTTATCAATTCTTTTTATTATAATATAGAAATATTGATGAACTTTGGGAATTTATTTTGTATTCTACTACTTTATGGAAGCCATTTATTGTTTCAATTACTTTATTTTCAGATTCTCTGGAGTTTCTATGTTGTCATCCACAATTAAGTATAATTTTATCTCCCTATGTTGTTGATATGAATGTCTTAAATTTCCTTATCTTATTGCTATTGTTAGCATTTCTAGAGCTTTACCAAATAGTAGTGGTAAAAGGTGGACAAACTTATTTTTTTCCTATACTCATTAGGAACGCTTCCAGTATGTAATCACCCTATATTTCAGAATTTAGTTTATAGCTGAAATCATGAACTCCTAATATGTATACTTCACAGAACTACAGTGAGGATCAAATGAAATAATAAGAGGTGAAAAGTGCTTAAAAATACGTCACTATTATTTTGGCATTTGTGAAGTAGTCCTAGAACTACATTCCCACATAACAAATTATTCTCTCATTGCGAGGGAGAAGACCTTTTCCTTCTCTCTCTAATCTTTCTGCAGGTGTCAAGTCCTGAGATATTTGTATAGCAAGGATTTTCTGAGAAGAGACTCAGAACAAAGTCCTTGGCATTCATATCTATCCCACACAAATACTTGCAAATATTATACAACTTCCAATCACAGGCAGACAGGCCCCAAACCTTTTCTTACCTTGAAACGAATATACTTTAAGAGGTCAAATTCTTTGGCGTACATCCTGTAGTACTCCATGATTTGAGAATTATGCATGAAGTTAGGAAAGTCATCTGGGATGAGGTAGTCACTGAAACACATCATTTCCTTGGAGGTGTTGATGATCACTGATTTGTAAATGCTGGCTCTCCCTTCTTCTGGATTCTCCTGCAGTAAAGGTGACACACAAACAAAATTCTCACGATTTATTTCCTGAAAGAAACTTTACAGTTAGTGAGGATGCCATCCATCCTAGATAACCAGTGACACTGGGGAACAAGGAGTGGTGGAAAAGATCAGATGTTGGAATCCATGACTGTGGATAGGTGTCCTATTTGTGCCTCAGTTTTATCAAACATTACATTTAAATGTGGGCCAAGAGGAGAAGGGCAAGAAGAAAAAAAGAATGATTCTTTCCATCATATAAGGAATTTTATAAAGGTGAGATGATACCTTATAAGCCAAGTTGAACTCTTTGAGAAATAGATGCTACATCAGCATCAAAATGATAACTGATGGCTAATTTTTCAGTTGAAAATAGTAAGAAGAATGGGGAAAACTGGTCAACCTGTAATGTTGCCATTACCAGTTGTGGGTTAATGTGGTTTGACAGGATAAGAGTATTGGGCATGAATGGCCATAGGGAAAAGTGAAGTAAGGTTTCTCTCTGGTCTTCAGGGTGGTCTTTATATTTTTCCCCTCACAGTAACTACCTCCTATTAATCAACACGAATTTATTAAGTACCTACTATATGCCATGTACTCTGTTTTGTACTGGGGATACAATGACAAAAATGGAATAACCTCTTCCTTCAAGGAGCTTGCATTCTGTTGGGGTGGGGGGAGATAGCATATGTATCTACAAGCATAGACACAATATATCCAGTAGTTTGGGAAGGAATGATACAGGCTTTCCACAATCTGAAATCACCCAATTTATATTCCCCTTTGTGAATGATATATTTAGTCATACCCTGTATTTTCTTGATTCATGCCTTTTCTCACTCTGTTCCCCTATGTATGGAATGTTTTCCTTTCCATTCTGTAACTATTGAATTCTTTCCCATTTTTTAAAGGCCAGTCCCAATATCACCTTCCCTCTGAAGCTTCATAATGAAGATTTGTCAGTAAAAAGTATCCTCCCTGACAAAAATCTCACCTTGTAATTTGTTAGACAATTCCCTATGTACTTAACCTAGATATATACATACATAAATATATATATATATATATATAAATATATATATATATATATATATATATATTGGTTTTCTATCTTCTAATACCTTATTGGGGCATGGGAGGCACCTTTGGGTTCTTAAAGTCTAGGCCAGTGAACGTGAGCTCTGATGGGTCTTGCCAGACTAGAAAAGCTTTCTGAATTTGTATCTGCAAATGGATTGTCTGTCAACAGAGGGTCAGCCTAACTAAGTTCAAAGAGGCTCACTGTCAACTTGTCTATAATATTTTGATCACATGAACTCACAAAGGCCATTTCCAGTGTGTGTGACCACATCTCAGGAGAATTTCAGATGTAGATGAGAAAAATGAATTCATCTAGTTTCATTCAGCTCTGCATGGAGCCTAGAGACCTGAGCAGACATACTGACTGGCAGAGGCGGAGAGGGGCAAGAGTTTGAGACACAGACATCTCCTGGAAGCTGGAGCCATGGAAAGGGTTCCAGCTACAATGCAAATCTAGAGGCTTGAGTTACCTGTGGAATGTTCCCACTCCCACAGGTGGTAGAAGATGTTATCATTTTGCTTATGGAGATAGAATTTCTCATTGCTATTTGGTTTATTCTGAAGTTTTGTGATTTGATGATGTATAGTTTTTGTTAATTAAAATAAATGGGATAGAAGCCTTGAGTAATATTTACAAAACAAATTTTAGCCCAAATTCCCCATAACAGAACTTGGAGGTTCCAAAGCCACATGGGGCCCAGGTTACATACCTAAATAGAAGTCTCTTCTAAAAATATATATTATTAGGTGCAGCTGGATGACACAGTTGGTAGAATACCAGCCTGAAGTCAGGGGTACCTGAGTTCAAGTCTGCTTCAAACATTATCTAATTATGTAACCCCGGGCAAGTAACAATCAATTACCTCTTTCCATTGTACCCATAAGGGCAGCATGAAATACCCTGAACTTATACAAAAACATGCATCTATATCCTGTTAAAATACTAAGCACTGTTCCTAAATTGCAGCTACTATCAGCCTAAGTTTTGAAAAGTTTTTGTCTTTCCCCAGTCAGGGATAAGAATACCATGCTGGGATTGCCAGCTCATCTGTTTCCTCCCCAATGCCCCCCTTTTCTGTATGTGATACCAACCCTCAAAATATTCTCTCCCCCACAAATCAATTCTCCAATTCCCCCCTTATCTGCATTCTCTGATTCCCCACTAGGAAATCCTAAATATTTGTAAGAGATTGTAGCCAACTACAAGAGGGAAGTATGGAACAGCAATGTGCTCTTGGTGTTTCTCTTCAAGTGAGGAAAGGGAACCTGAAAGGTGTTACCTGTCCATATGTATGTGCTGGGGAGATAGGGAGGGTGACCAGGGGAAGGAAGCTACCTGAAGGTTTACCTGAAGTTGTTATAGCATCCAGGAAGCTGGATGGCACTGGGTATAGAGTGCAGGCTCTGGGTCAGGAAGATCTGAGGTAAATTCTTGTTTCAAACATTTACTAGTGTTCTGAGCCTACATAAGTCCCCTAACTTTTCTCTGTTTCCTTTTCTGTAAGGGGATAATAATAGTACCAATTCACATGGTTGTTGTGAAGATCAAATGGATGAACACATGTTAACCTCCGTTTTTTGCAAAACTTAAAGAGCTTCCTCTTCTTCCTCTTTCTTCCTCCTCCTTCTCCTTCTCTTTTTTCTCTTCCTCCTTCTCCTTTTACTTGGCTGGTTGGTTATTGTATTTTGGTTCTCAAAGAGGATCAAAATGGCCTCACAATGTTGGACTCCATCCTTCCTTTCATCCATCCATCCATTCATCCATCTTTCCATCGAGATAGTGATGTTGATGCAGGAAAGATTCCAATCTTTGATTCCCAACCCCCCTAGCTAATGTAAATTACCCTTTGACTCACAAATCCTGGTCCCTTTGAATTCCAATAGAAGGTCCGGACCTGTCCCAGCCCCACCCGGATCTGAGCCAACTCTGGGGCTATACCCCAAAGCCCCTCGAGCTAAGTCTCCGATTTAAAAGGACCACACTGGGAACCTCTCTTTGCAGAGATTCCAAACATGGTCACCATGTGAGGACCCTCTGTCCACTGGACCCTCTGTCCAGTGCCCTCTTTATCTCTACCTTCACCTATCTCCTACTTCTAGACTCAATAATAAACCTCTTTTATTAATCTAGCTCTCTGGGCTAATAAATGCTTTTATTGGGAATCCGTGCCACTACTAGACCTCATATACTGCCGTATCCTTGCGCCGAATCTAAGGGAGTTGCAGGGGAACTCTGTTTTGACTCCCTGTACCCCAAACCTGCCACTAGACCTTAACTAAACCCTAATTTCATTTAGGTACCCGAAATGTAGACCTCAACATGTGGTCTACACCTCAACATTCGGTTCCTAACCTCAACAATGTCATTTAGATCCTCTTCAAGAACCAAAGGACCCTATTCCGGGTTGCAAACCATAGTTTAAGAAGCTGGGCTACAGAGGAATTTCAGGCTAGAGAGATGAATTTAGATAATGCTGGAAGCTCTAGCTACTGAAAACTATGTCTGTCAAGCAGATGACTCTGGTATGTTTCAGAGAAATCTGGAAGATCATTAGTAAATGATGTTCTATTATTTTCAAATTAGCTGCTTTCCTAGACTTAATGATTTCTAGAAACTCATCATTCTGAAACTCTCATGTCCTTAGCATCCCTTTCCCCTGGCGTCCCTTCTTCCCTCTTCTTGAAGAGGGTAGAGATTCATCTCATCATTTCCCATCCTCCTGCTTTCCTAGACTTTTTGATCTCTAGAAACTCATCATTCTGCAACTCTCAGCTCAGATCATACTTCATTATGCTCCACCTTTCCTTTTTCAGCTTCTTTTTAATGTGTTGTCTCCATTAAACTGAATTCCTTAAGGACAGGAACTATCTCATGTCTTTCTTTGTGTTTCCAGCTCTTAACACAGAACCTGGCACTGTAATTGCTTAAGAAATGCTTACTGGGCATAGTAGAATTTACTTTAAAGTAAACTTCACTTTAAAGTTAAGATGATAGACATTTTCTTTAGCCTGAGAGGCAAGATCTTGAGAAAAGATATGAAGATTTCACTGAGGAAAAGAGCAAGAAAACATTTTGCACCTTCATTTGAGATGTGGAATGGGGGAAAGATAAAGAAATTGAAGGTGTTGGTGAATCCACGTTGACCCTGTCCTGGTGCAAAAATTTTCTGACTCAAAACCAGTCCTTCCTCTTGAGCCCTCTAGGTATGAAGCAGCTTCCTTTGTCTCACAGAAGAGAGTTCATTGTTCGGTGAAGTTTTGCTCATCTTCAAAAAATCAAGGAACTTTTCATTTGGATAGTCAAAGTTAAAAAATGGAACTCTGAGTTAAAGTTTAAATCTGTAAGCATTTTGAGCAGGACCAGGAGATCATTATATACTTCAACAACAATACTAGATGATGACCAGTTCTGATGGATCAGGCCATCCTCAGCAACGAGATCAACCAAAACATTTCTAATGGAGCAGTAATGAACTGAACTAGCTATGCCCAGAAAAAGAACTCTGGGAGATGACTAAAAACCATTACATTGAATTCCCAATCCCTATATTTATGCACACCTGCATTTTTGATTTCCTTCACAAGCTAATTGTACAATAATTCAGAGTCTGATTCTTTTTGTACAGCAAAATAACGTTTTGGTCATGTATACTTATTGTGTATCTAATTTATATTTTAATATATTTAACATCTACTGGTCATCCTGCCATCTAGGGGAGGGGGTGGGGGGGTAAGAGGTGAAAAATTGGAACAAGAGGTTTGGCAATTGTTAATCCTGTAAAGTTACCCATGTATATATCCTGTAAATAAAAGGCTATTAAATTTAAAAAAAAAAAAATCTGTAAGCATTTTCAGACTGATTTGGTGAAGGTGATGCTATTTTTTTTTTAATTTTAATTTTTATTTAATTAATTATTTAATTTAATTTTATTTAATTAATTAATCCATTCAGTTTCCAGTTTCTAGCCACTACAAAAAGGGCTGCCACAAACATTCGTGCACATACAGGTCCCTTTCCCTTCTTTATAATCTCTTTGGGATATAAGCCCAGTAGTAACACTGCTGGATCAAAGGGTATGCACAGTTTGATAACTTTTTGAGCATAGTTCCAAACTACTCTCCAAAATGGTTGGATTCGTTCACAACTCCACCAACAATGCATCAATGTCCCAGTTTTCCCGCATCCCCTCCAACAATCAGGTGATGCTATTTTTCAACCAATCAATCCTGGATGTGCTATCAACCTAAATCCATTTCCCCTTCACTAGAGAAGTTTAAATATTTGTTGTCATCTTTTATAAATATTTGTAAAATAAAGAGTTTGGAGTCTCCAGAGATAAAAGGAAGACATGAAAAGGGTATTTTAGAGGAAATGCATACAGAACATAGCAACTTTATGAAACATTCCACAAAGCAATATATTGTTTTAGACAAAATGTATATAAATTCATGCATGTTAAACCTACAAGAGACTACTAAAGTAATCAATGTTTTGGTAATATGTCTGTGTTCTCCTTTTGCATTTGAGTGCTCCAGTAATGCTACCAAAATTTAAGATACATATCAGACCATTGTCAAATAGCCTCCACAAGTATTTTTACTTTTACTAGTCAACTAGAGGATGCAATAAGTTCAAAGCAAGTTCATTTAATAAAACAGCACATTAAGAAAAGTAGTGGTATCCATAAACCTAGCGCATACTGTCCCACAAATTCACATATTATCAAGAGAAAGACTGATACATCCTATTGGAATGGAGAAGTCTTGAGGGTAGGAATCATGATTTTGCTTTTCTTTGTACGTGCTCAGCACAGTGTCTGGAACAAACTTAATAAACGCTTAGTTAACACATATAGGGAGCACATGTAAGGAGCATCCATGGCGCGGACATATGTGGCCAGGATAATTAATACCTTCAGCCCTGTAGAGATGTGATGATCATCTAGGGATACCATCTCTGCAGGATGACACATTCTCCCTGCCTGCCATATATTTGCTGCCGATTGCCTCTATCTCTTTACTGGACATTAGTTGGATTCCTACCTCTTCTACCTTGAAGGAATGGGAGCTATATCTCTTATCTTGCCAATCAAAGGCTAGTTTGAGTCATTTGAAAAAAGCAGGGCCCTCACTAACCCTATTATCATCCAAGGGCAAAATAATCCTTTCTCTGTATGGATAAGAAAGCTAGTCAACTCCCCAAAGCTCAGTCCCTGGAGCTTTGCTATTTTAAAATGGAGAACAACCAATCCCTTTTAGCAATGTAGCTATTCATGTATCTGAATCATGTATTGTATATTATTCGTGTATCATGTATTCTGAATATTCATTCAGAAGGCAATGGAAAAGCATATGGTGGGGATGAGAGAGCTATAACAAACAGGGACCCATGAAGCAGATTTATTTTTTTTTTTTTTATTTAATAGCCTTTTATTTACAGGATATATACATAGGTAACTTTACAGCATTAACAATTGCCAAACCTCTTGTTCCAATTTTTCACCTCTTACCCCCCCACCCCCTCCCCTAAATGTCAGGATGACCAGTAGATGTTAAAATATATTAAAATATAACTTAGATACACAATAGGTATACATGACCAAAACGTTATTTTGCTGTACAAAAAGAATCAGACTCTGAATTATTGTACAATTAGCTTGTGAAGGAAATCAAAAATGCAGGTGTGCATAACTATAGGGATTGGGAATTCAATGTAATGGTTTTTAGTCATCTCCCAGAGTTCTTTTTCTGGGTATAGCTAGTTCAGTTCATTACTGCTCCATTAGAAATGATTTGGTTGATCTCGTTGCTGAGGATGGCCTGATCCATCAGAACTGGTCATCATCTAGTATTGTTGTTGAAGTATATAATGATCTCCTGGTCCTGCTCATTTCACTCAGCATCAGTTCATGTAAGTCTCTCCAGGCCTTTCTGAAATCATCCTGTTGGTCTTTTCTTACAGAACAGTAATATTCCATAATTTTCATATACCACAATTTATTCAGCCATTCTCCAACTGATGGACATCCATTCAGTCATGAAACAGATTTAGAGTAAAAGATGTCATCCAAGAAATATATAATCAAAAAGGAAGATAGGATGGTCATGTATTGACAGCAAGGGACAGCCAATGGTCAGTTATTACAAAGGTATCCTTGTAATGTCAAGAGAAAGGGAGGAAAGCTTCCAAGTTCACTGGTTAGGAAGTATAGGGACAAGAATCACACAGGATGAGTTAAAAGAATTAGACTTGTTCTGCTTGGTCCTAGAGGACAGAATCACAAGTAGGGGGTAAAAATTGGGTAAAAATTAGGCTTGATATCAGAGAAAAAAAATTTTTTTTTGGAAAAATTAGAGCTCTTCAAAAGGACTAGTTTGCCTTAGGAGGCAGTGGGTGATTTTCCTTAGACGTCTTCCAGTAAATCAGTTCTTAATTTTTCTGGACCCCTTTGCAGAATAATATTTTTAAATGTATTTGATATAGTACATAGAATTACAAGGGAAACCAATTTATTAAAAAAGCAGTTATCAAAAAAAAATTTTTTTTAAAAAGCGGTTATCAAACTATTAAAAAAAGTTTATAGATCTCAAGTTAAGAATCCCTAAAGGAGAGACAGAATAACAACTTATCAGTCATGGTAGAGTAGAGATTCCAGTCATGTATGAGTTGGGTTAGAAGGCCATTGTTATCCTTCTCCAAATTCTGTAGTTTTATGGTTGCAGCTCTCACCTTTGGAAGAAACATGTCCAACACTGGGAACACAGAGCCATTTTTAACAATATTTGACCAACTTCTCTGGCAAATAAGATCCATTTCCTTGTTAGCACAGGAAATGCTTATCATTTCCACTTGAAGATTCTGGGTCCCTAAAATCCATTTTAAGGAGTATAATAAAAGAATCCTCTTCAGGACTGAGGCAGAAAATGAGCTTCCAAAAGACTTCTTTCCTCTGGATTGATAAGCAAATCCAAGCAAAAAAACACTCAAACATTAAAGCAAGGTCAACAGCCTGAACTCTTAAAGGTTGTCTTTATTATATAAAATGGAGCCACTAATTTGAGCCAGGCTATAAATTAGGAGGATCTGTCATTGACTTGGGCTTTGAGTCACCTTACATCTGTCCAGTCACATCCTTTCACACTTCCTTTAGGATCACCATCAGAATCAAGCAGACTGATCCAATATGAATGAGACAGCTTCTCTCTTGTAAATTGATACAAAATTCCACCTAGGACCCACTAAAAGTCCAAGTCATTTCAGATATCCTGTTCACTCCTAAATAGTGTTTAACACTGCATTGCTGGAGGAGAAATTGAGGCTGGGGACTTTGCACAGCCCACTTTCACTAAAATCCAACTCATTTGCATGTCACATTGATGTAAACTGAGATCTTTTGGGGGGAAATGATGTAAATTGTGTCTCTTTAGCCTTTGAGGTGAACCCTGAAACTGTCCCCCTTCTCAGGGGAAGTTCCTGAGTCCCCAATTCTCCTCTGAAAGAGGCCCCCTTTGGGGAGCCCAGTTGGGTGGTCTCAGTTGAAGATCTTGGCCAGGGAGTGATCCCACCCTCTATTGAGTTGAAAATTAGTCTGGGACCACTCCCAGTAGCTCAAACTCCCAAGATAAATAATCTCTTTTCACTTGGAAATCTAGGCCTGGGCCACTGTCAACAACTCCTGGTTATGTAATCGCATTTAATTTTGAATTGAATTGAAGCCCCAGGCCTCAGAGGGCTAATAAGAAACAACTCTGAACCCTGAATGGTCACAGAATTTCTAAACAGGATTATGCTTTGTCAGGGAAGCTGTTTTAGCAAGCTGTCCTGCCAGGACTCTGCCCACTAAGAAGTCTGTCTTCCTAGCAAGCTGGCTTCTCAGTGCCAATAAGTCCCTTTTTGCATGGGACCTGTGGCTCTGACCAGAGGGGATCTCCCGTTCCATTTCTTACACCTCATCATTTCACTTGCCTGACTGGGAATCCCCAAGTATCTGGACAAAGTAAAGCCTTTTCTTGGTGTCTATTCTATAGCTAGGACGATCCCAATTCCTGGGAAAATTTGGATTGTTGGAGCTCCACGCTCAGGCAGAATTCTATCTCAGGGATGCCTGAAATGAATTCCTGCTTTCTCTGACAAAAGTCCCCTTAATCAGGGAGCATTTTGTCATCTTTCCATCTCTAGAGAAGGACAAGGCCCTAAAGAATCAAGGAAATCTAAGGCTTGTGGCAAAATGAGATGGAACACCTCTAGGGATCTTTCCTTAGGAAGTCTCTTAAAAAACATAAATTTGGCTTAAAAGATCTCAAACCTAAAAAGCTTAAATTAAACCAGCACTGTGGAATGCTGCTAAAATTTGCTGGAAGGAAATTTTCCCTGCTTCCTGCTCCTCGAGGGACACGGGAGCCCACCTCTGCACCCCTATGCAGTCCCTCTCAGGAGGCCTCCCTTCCAGAACAAGACCTTATGTCTGGCACTATCTCCCTAACTCTATCCCCCTCGCCTGAACTAGATCCTGAGACCCCCGGCCTTGTTTCTCCTCCTTAGGACACTGATTCTATCCTCTGCCCCCGGGGGAAGCAGCAGACTCCCAGGGAGAGACACTTGGAGCAGAGTAGAGCCTCTTTCCATGTCAGACCTCTCCCAGACTGAGGAGAAACCTGGCCATCGCTCTGGAGACCCCACCCAGCTTTTTCAGGGGTCCAAGGCCAAGGCCCTCCTTGATCTGTCCTGGGGAGATGTTAATATTGAAGAATTTGTCCCAGATACACGGAGGAAGCTGCAGAAGCCAGCTTTGGGCCCCCAAATTTCTCCCTTAAAAACGGCTGTTGGAGTCTTTAATGGTAGGGATCAGCTGAAGCCAAGGACAGAGGCCACAGAATTAAAACGAGATTTGGACAAAAGTCCCTCCTCTTGGCTACTGACATTTCCGGGAACCACAGAGGTTTGTGTTCTAGGTGACATGGAAGCTGTCCGAGGAGAACCCCCAGTCCTTGTCCTGAGTTTGAGCAGGGGGAGCACTGGACTGGGGTGGGGGGGGGCAGTATTGCCTACAGGGGACTAACTGCCCCACCAATGCCCTGCCCTCCGGCCGGGAGCTTGGTCAGCTCCCCCATGCTCCCCCTTGCCCTAGGGGGGGATTGCAGGGGAATTTAAGAATGGCCTTGAGACCTCCCCATTGCCTCCCAGCTTGGTGACCTGTCATTTAAACGCTTAGTTCTTATTCCTGCTCCCTTATTGGGGCGTGATTTAATCGTGAAATCGGGGACCCAATTTTCTCTTCTGAGATCTCCAGATGACCTTTTTGTGCTGCTCCCAAAGCTCCCCCTTATTTCCTCTGAAATCTGGGAGAAGATAGATTTCTCCAATCCGGCCTTAGCCAGGATTAAGAGATTCCTTAAACACAGACTTTTGGAGCCGCTTAACTGCATTCTTGTCTTGATCTGCAGTCCCAAAAGGAAGGGCCATGCCCTGGGCGATCCCATAGAGTCACTTACTTCTCAAAGAAGCTGGACTGGGTCTCCCTGGGATGGCCCTCCTGCCTCAGAGCGGTGGCTGTCACCGCCCTTTTAATTGAAGAGGCCCAAAACTAACCTTGGGACTTGGGACGGCCATTGGAGGTTCTAACCCCCCTCCGGTCTGGAGCATTTCAGAAGTCAAAGGACACCAGTGGCTTGTGGGTGGGAAGCTTGCCAGATGTCGGGCTCTCCTACCGACCTGACTCTCCAGGTGTGTCACACTCCTAATCCTGCCACCCTAATCCCTGACAACAGTCAGCCAGGAGACATCATTCCTAACTGTGAGGAAGCTTTCGAATCTCTCTACTCCAGCCGGCCTGACATTCCCCTTGACAACCCGGATGGGGAGTGGTTCAGAGATGGGTCGAGCTTTCTTGAAAATGGGGACAGAAAGGCGGATTATTCTGTGGTGACCCTCAATGGCACCCTAGAAGCTAAGCCACTGCGCCTGGAACTTCTGCTGCAAAGGCTGAACTCACTGCCCTGACCAGAGCTTTGGGGCTGGGAAAGGGAATGAGAGTGAACATCTAGATCAGGGGTCCTCAAGCTTTTTAAATAGGGGGCCAGTTCATTGTCCCTCAGACTGTTGGAGGGCCGGACTATAGTAAAAACAAAAACTTTGTTTTGTGGGCCTTTAAATAAACTTCATAGCCCTGGGTGAGGGGGATAAATGTCCTCAGCTGCCGCATCTGGCCTGCGGGCTGTAGTTTGAGGACCCCTGAATAGTGACTCCAAATGTACTTTTCATATTTTGCATGCTCCCAGGGCTATGTGGAAAGAGAGGGGACTTTTGACAGCAAAGAATTCTCCCATTAAACACGCAGGAGAAATTCTACAGCTATTGCAAGCCTTTCACGAACCCAGGGAGGCTTCTGTCATGTTTTGTAAAGGACACCATAAGGGAGATTCACTTCAGGCCAGGGGAAATAGGTTGGCAGATTTAGCTGCCAAAGCTGCTGTATAACCCTGACCATGGCACCTTTAATTCCCCAGCTCCCTGATTCTTATCCCCTTCCTGTAGTTCACAGGGAAAAACCTTTGCAGAAGAAAGGGGATATATCCTTCCTCCTTCTGGCTGGTTTCAAACGCCCTCAAATCAATTCTTAATCCCAGAGGCAAGTCGATGGAAACTGCTCTCTGGTCTTCATCAGGCTACACACCTGGGGAGAAATGCTCTCCAATCCCTGGTGAAACGCATTCTCACTGGCCACAAGCTGGGAGGAACAACCAGGAAGGTCTGCCAGGCCTGCCCATCTGTGCCCAGTGAATCCTGAGGGAGCTGTTAAGCCTCCCCCTCTCCTGAAGCCGGTTTGGAGAAGAGCACATGCCCAGGAGAAGATTGGCAAACAGACTTTACACAAATGCCCCCCTGTAGAGGTTTCAAGTTGCTTCTGGTCTTTGTTAACACACTTACTAACTGGGCAGAGCTTTTCCTTCCAGGACTGAGAAGGCTCAGGAGGTATCGAAGTGCTTACTGAAAGAGAGCTTTCCTCGCTTTGGCCTTACAGAGCGACAATGGCCCAGCCTTCACTTCCCAGGACACCCAAAATGTGGCCGAGGCCCTCAAAATCCCACGGTCCTCTTCCGGAGGGCAAACAATTGGCCAAGTTCTTTTTTACATAAGGGTTTGGGGGTGAGATTGCATTGAGTCAGAGGGCTGAGGCAGAAAAGGGATTACTGCTATTGAGTTTAGCAATCCCTTATCTTCATTGTTGTTGTTCAGTCTGCCTCTGTGATCCCATGGACTTTACCCTTGCAGTTTTCTTGGCAAAGATACTGGAGTGATTTGTCTTTTTTTTCTCCAGTGTATCCCCATTTTACAGATGAGGAACTGAAGGAAATACAGGTTAAGTGACTTGCTCAGGGTCACATGGTTAGTAAATATCTGGAGGCTGGACTTGAACTCAACTCTTTCTGACTCCAGGTTTGGTGTTCTACCCATTATATCACCTAGCTACTTTACTGGTTGAACTGGCTACAGCCAGAACCACAATATCATTTTATACCTAGGTATGGGGACCTGGTCTGTGGATAGAAAGTCGGGAGAAGAATGCAAAGGGAGGTAGGATAAGGAAAGTCAGTATATAAAAGTGGAAGGGAACCACCAAGAGGAGGAAGGTCCTAATAAAAGGAGAATGGAAAAGAAAAAGAGAGGTCTCAATGTGGTCTGTTTCTCTTTGGGGCTTAAAATAACAAATAAATAATAATAATAATAAATAATGTAATTAATAAAACAACAAAAATAATAAAAATAAATAAATAACTAAATAAAATAAACATGTGGTCTGTTTCTCTTTTGAGCAGATTATCAGGACTAATAATCACTATTTTTTTTTCTGAGGTAGGAAATTTTGCAGAGGCAATGGACTTGCCATAATTTTATTAAGCTTTCATAACAATATATCACCTTAGAACTCCTTTCAGTCTGAAGCTTCAAGCTTTACAAATGTGCTATTAATTGTTTCACCTGGGAAAACTGAGGTAGGAGCCTTGGTCAACATGGGATAGCTTCTCTAGTAACCTAATTACTACCATTGTCTCCTTTGCCTTGGGTAGGAGAATGGACCCTGATTAGTGTTCCTGCACTTGTCAAAAGGAGTTGAAATGCTTCCAAGGGATCTTCCCTACCAATCCATCTGGGAATTGGGTACAATCACTACCGTGTTCTCTATACACTAGGAGGAAATATTAACCTTGTTGTGCCGAGTTCCTATACCTGTCAAAGGGAGTTGAAATGTTTCTGAAGAACTTCTCTGAAGGGATCTTCCCAGACAATCCATCTGAGGATTAGGTGACTTGCTAAAGGGATCTTTCCTGCCAATCCATTTGAGTTAATAGCTGAGAATTAGGTGATTTGCTAAAGGGATCTTCTCTGCTAATTCATCTGAGTTAATGGCTGAGATTTAGGTGATTTGCTTTGGACAAGTGATTCTTGAAGGGAACCCTAGCAAGTGACAATAGCAGCATCCACCACTGTGTTACCATAGTCACAGTGCCAGGATTAAGGGAGCTTTTCAAGAATTAAGGAAACGGAGAGATTACCTGAAACCTCCAGAGCCCTCCAATGTCACTGGTCCTCTCAAAGCACACGGGTTCCAGACCTTCTTCCAGGCAACATTTGATAGAGCTGAGCCCACTCACACCAGCTCCAATCACGGCGATTCTCATCTTGGTCATTTTCTCTGGCGAGATCCTCTGTGGGAAGGAAATTCCACCTGCCAGAGAGAATGGGAGAAGAGGGATCCCTGAGCCGGGGAATCTTGGAGTTGTAAGGGGACTCTCTCAGTGGACTGACAACATTATGGAGTGGGAGGAAGTCTATCTAACACACTCCCTGGTTAGCCGGGGCCCAAATTCCCTCCGTGCCAGCTGTCACAGCTGCCCAGCCAGAGTGCTCTCAGGAAGGCTCCGGACTGGACTTTATCCCTCTCAGGTCCCGGGGAGGGCAGTAGATCTGAGAGGTCTCTTCTATGGCAGCTGAGGGAAGCAGGTGGGCCCAGACAGCCCCTGAACTCACCTCCTTTCCAGTCCTGTCCTCTCCTGATCTTCTGGCACTCACTGGTGGTGACAAAGCAGGGGAATGCCAGAAAAAGGCTGGGGAGGAGCTGCTCTGCTCCACCTCCCTTTTGAAGACTCCCACTTCTTCAGGTCAGGCTGGGGATTGAATGTTTGCTGCCAGAGGAGGAAAAAAAAACCAACAACAACCCAAGCAGTGAACAAGAGTTTGGGGTTTGATTTCAGACTGGACCTAGAATTGCCTGGGTGGGGACCCTGCATCTGCATCTGCTCTGAGAGGCTGAGTCTGGAGAATGTCCTGAGAATTCGGTGACTTCCCTAGGGTCATTCATACATGTATCTATATGTATGTGTAAAGGTGTGTTTTTAACCCGAGTCTCCCCGACTCTGAGGCCGGCTTTTGACTGCCAAGTTGATGAGGGCTAAGAGGCGGGAGGGCTTCCCAAGTGGAGGGAGCAGCGAAGGAAGGATGAAGGACAAAGGATCAGCGAAGTCACAGGTACAAAGGTGCTCAGTGCACAGTGTGAGGAAAGGTTCAGAAGGGAGGCAGGCGGAAAGTTTCATTGAATTCATTCCATAAGCAGGTACCAGAGGGCATTGAACTGATCAGATCTGCTTAGAATGGAAATGAGCCCGGCAAAGGGTAGGGGTAGGTGTGGGATTAGACCAAGAAATCTAGTGATGATGAAGGCTGATAGGATGGCAGCAGTGGGTACTACTGTCAACGAGGCGAGATTTCTAGATAAATTGTAGATATTGAATCTTAGATAAATCCTACCCCAACCTAGTGCCTCAAACTTTGTCAATAAGTACCCAGAGTCCTCTCCCAAATCTTAAGTAAAAGTCTGGGGAATGGAAAATCCATGAGATTATCAATACAGAGCTGGATCCCCTTATTATACAATGGAGGCCCAGAGAGAGTAAGGGAATTTTATAATGTCACACTGGCAGTTGGCAGCAGAGTTGTAATTTGAACCTAGGACCTTTGTCACCTTTCTTCCTTCCTTGGCTTTCCCTTTCTGTGTCCTTTGCTTTCTCTGCCTCTTGTTCTCTCCTCTCTCCTTTGAGCTCTTAATTTCCCTGTTGTATCTCCTCCTCCTTCTTTTATGCATCTTCCCTCAAGAAAAAAAATTAAAATTGTTTTGCACACATTACTGTGGCAAGTTTGACAGCAGCTCTAGGAGTATTTGCATTTTACACCTCCCCCCCCCCCCCCTTTTTTTTTTTTCTAATTATGGGAAGAAAAGCTTAGCTTCTGTTTAAGGGGATTTCAGGTATTAGTGGGTAAGGAGGGAAGTAGCAAGGGAGTCTTCTTAGGGCCTTTGAAATCATACTATTTAGGCAATAGCTAGTTAGTGAAATCACTTAAGCCTTTCAGCTGTTTCCTCATCTGTAAAATTAATGGGTGGGATTAGATCAGAGTTTCTCAAACTGTAAAAGTGGTGATGGTGCTTGAATACCAAAATCAGCTTTGTTGTTTGAATTGGTAATGCCTAATGTAGATATCCTACAATCAACACCTAGATCAGAGATCAATAGAAATTATAGATTTCCATTATATGATACATAAGATTGAATCAACATATGAATTTATGTAAAGTAGGTTTACAGCTATACCTAGAGTATTTTTTATAATATTCTCCTGTGGTAATCTGGAGTTCCTTTTTGACAAACAATTATGGAATCACAAAATCTGCTTTGTTGTTTGAGTTGGTAGTGCCTAATATGTGTCTTCCAATCAATACCTAGATTGGAGATCAATAGAAATGATAGATTTCCATTATATGATACATAAGATTGAAAAGTTAGCTGCTTCTTAATCTAGAATAAACATATGAATTTATGGAAAGTAGGTTGACAGCCACTCCTAGAGTACATATAATATACTCTATATTCTATATACATATAATATTCTCCTGTGGAAATCTGGAGTTCCTTTCTGACAAACAATTATAGAATCACAGAATTTAAGATCTGGAAATTCCATCAGTCAATCATGTAGCCCAGGCAAAAAAGATTCCCCGCGATATACTCAACAAAAAGTTATCCAATATTTGCTTAGAGATTTCTAATAAGCAATATTTCAATATCTTCCCCATTCCAGTTATAAATAACTCCCTTACCTGTACACACACACACACACACACACACACACACACATCTAAATTTGCCTTCTTGAGACTGCTAGCCATGACTGCTGGGTCTTCTCTTCTTCAAAATGAATATCTATAGTTTTTTAAATTGGTCCTTACATGGAATGTCCAACCATATAGAATCATCTATGTATTTTGTATTTTGTTTACAGAGCTTTAAAGAATTGCAAAACATTTAAATACATTAAATTCAAATTACTCTTACATTAATTTTGTAACATACATACTATCAATATTTGTAGGCTCAGATCTTTGCCAAGGACAAAGTGATCTGGGACATCTCAGAGAGGCCATCCCAAACTAGTATTTCCTAATTCTAACTCTAGTGCTCTGTCTCTTAAGCTACGGAGCCTTTCCTATCAAGAGGCAGTTTGGTATTTTGGTTATTCAGAAATGCTAAATCTTGTTTCTGCCTCTCACAATGTCTCTCCACTCAAATAGCTACCATCTGAGTTCAGATCTTCAATGCTTCTCAACTAGACGATTGTAATAGTTTTTAAATGGTCTCTCAGCTTCAAGGTTCTCCCCACTTCAGTAACTGCCAAAATTATTTTCCTAAAGAACAGGTTTGAAAATGTCACCTTCAACTCAACAAAAGCCAGGAGCTTTCAACTGCTTCTAAGTTCAAGTTTATAAACTTTATACATATATATGTGTGTGTGTATAACATTTACTATTATATTATTTTACATATATGTATATATTTATATACGTAAACTTTATAAACTTTAAAATGCTTCACACCCTGGCTCTTTACCACTTGTTATTTTTATATGTATAGAGATACTTCTGAAATCCAGCCATATCGATTTACTCCTTTCCCCTGTTTTTTAGAATCTCTGACTTCCTCCAAGTCAGCTCAGAAGACAATTTTTTGGGTAGACCTTTCCTAGTTTACTCAGGTGCTAAGACCTCTCTTCTAAGTTACCTATTTCATATGAATCTTGTATATACCTGTATTGGGATATGATGTCCCCATTAGACTAGTAAACTCCTTGAGGGGAGGGCAGAGAGAACCATTTTTTCCTTTTTCTTTGCAGCCCTGGTGTTTTTGCTGTTCAGTAGTCTTTGACTCCAAGTGACCCATGGACTTTGTCCACAGGATTTTCTTGGCAAAGGTATGGGAGTGGCTTGCTATGCCTTTCTCCAGTGTGTTCCAATTTACAGATGAGGAACTGGGGCAAATAGGAGTTAAGGGACTTGTCCAAATCACACAGCTAGTGCCTTTCTGAGTGATTAATTGAGCACCAGCCTTGGAGCTAGGAAGCTCTGAGATCAAGTCCTTCCAGGAACAAATCATCCAATGTCTCCAGGACTTAAAAATTATAGATGAATCAGTGGAGGAGTTTCCACTCAAGAGCTGCTCACAAATTAAACCAAATTAAAAAACAAACCATAACTCATCTCTTCCCCAAGACACCCCAAACTTTCTTCAATGACCTGTGACTTCATTGATAGAGGGACTTAGTTCACTCATACAAAAAGCAACATTTCCATAATGTGACTGATGGTTTTTGAGAATCATTGTTGCTCCCCAAATTCAGCATGTCTCCCCATTGCTCTGACTGTTGATAATCTTCTGAAACTCAGCTGATATGTTCTGGGATGACATAGTCAGTCACAGGGTCCTGCTGGAAACTTTTTCATCTTGGAAGAACATAATATGTTCAACCAGAATAGCATTTGGAAACCAGAGCCAATTTTATTAGAACCGTATGAATTTAGGTATTCATTCTTTTGGACCAATGTCCATTATGGATAACTATAATAGTTGGGAGAGGAAAGAGACATATTCTAGTACCAAATGCCCAATATGGAAAAATATTGTTTTCTTCAATTTTTTTAGTGGTTGTAATATACATTTTGGGTAAATTACCAATTTTTTTAAAAAGTCAGTTCTATATTTTGACAAAATTACAAGAAACATTACAAATAAAACTCTTGATTCTTTAAAAAGTTAGCATGCTGAACTGAAGAGCCCGTCAAAATGTTGGCTTATATAAATTCCTTTTAATTGTGTAGGCCAGAAGTTTCTACAGTACTTCTAAGATGAGCTATTGTGTTTGCTGTTGCTCCCAACTACCAATATCCTTATCGATCAGAAATAATACCATTCTTCTTACCAAGTAAAACTATTGCTAGATTAGGTACAAATTTAATTTGTCTGGAGATTTGAAAAATTCAGTTTATTGTTATTTGGTAAGATGAATAGTTTGCATTTTAAATGACTTTTTAAAAAAGATTTGACTGTAGCTCTTTTTCCAAAGTCTTGCTGGTGAAGCAAAGTAAAAGGTAAGACCCCTGCAGGGAGTTTGGAAATCCCTGGACTGGATGATTCTCCAGGTCCCTTCCAATTTGAACATTCTGGGATTGACCAGGTTTGACCTCAGGATTCAAGGCTATCTATCTGAAATCTGACTGGCTGTCTTAGTCTTCATCTTCCTTCCTTCTCTTCTGCATCTCTCCCTCCTTTTCTCTTACCCTTTTCTTTCCTTTGCTTGTTATATCTTTGGTCTGCCAGTGGCAACTAGTGGCACTGCTGAATCCCTCCTGAAGTCCTGGGGGTTAAGGCTTACACTTAGCCCTGCTCTGAAGTCTCTTGCTACCGTTCTGGATTTAGTTTACCAACTAAGTAAGTTTTAAGACACTGCCCTGAATGCCCTTTGGCTCTAAATAATCTTTACCCAGCACACCTGATTATCTCCCTGGAGAAATAGCACTCTCTCAAAGATTATGTTATTCAGTTACCTATAAAAAAAGATATGTGCTCTGTAAAGAACTCCGATTTCCATCAATGCAATAATCCAGCAATCATTTATGAAGAACCAATTTTATGCAAGGCACCGTGGTAGGGATACCAAGAAAAAAAAAGCAGCTCCTGCCTTCCGAGAGCTTATATTCTGTGTTGTATCTGAAGGGATGTAACATGTTAAAAAAAACAAGCACATTCAAGGTGATTTGAGAAGCTCTAGCAATTAGGGATATCAGGAAGAGCTTCCAAAAAGAGCCATAGAGCAGATGAAAGAAGCCACCGATTTTAAGCAGTGGAAGTAAAGTTAGGAAGTGCCTGTATCCTTACATGGGGGAGAATTTATGCAAAGGGCCCAGAGGAAGGAGATGTAAAGTCAAATTTGGAGAAGAATAAGCAAGAAATATTGATGCAAACAGACAGTATCAAAGAGAGTACTGTGAAACAGGCCTGGGAAGGGAAATATAATGTGAGTTCCTCAAGAACAAAGACTGTTTTAGAGCTTAATGATGATGATGATTAACATTTATATTGTATTTATTATGTGCCAGGCACTATGCTTAAATACTTTATAATAATTACCTCATTTGATCTTTTGATTATTTTTTTTTTTTATCATTTGATCTTATCTCCCAACTCTAGGAGATAAATGCTATCATAATCCCCATTTTTACAGAGATTACGTCACCTGCCCAGGTCACACAGCTAATAAGGATCCAAAGCTGTATTTGAACTTATCCACTACAATATTTTTGAATATAGTAAAGTACTTAATATTTAAAAAATAGCATTTCCCCTCATTCATAGGATATAAAGCTGTGAGGGATTTTAAGAAATAAATTAGTTCAAATATCTCTCTTTGTGGATGATGAAAATGAACCTGGGAGTGAGAAGTAGCAGAGGTAGGATTGAAACGGATTTATCAGATGCTATTTATAGACGCCAATAAATATTGAATGGTGTTTATTGGAACAGAGATGGAAGATGTGAATGAGAAGGTAAACATCCCTGGAGATGACACATAGACCTTACCATGAAATGTTCTGCCAGAAACACCATCTCTGGCTGGGCACTCAGACTTAAGAACAACAGCAAAATCCAACAAAAAACAAAAAGGGAATTGCATATTTTTTTAATATTACCTCCCAGAGTGGGGGAAAATTCACTTGGGCAATAAATCAGTACAAAAGTGATAGGCACTATTCCGTGTATTAGGAAAATACCAGAATTTAACTAATTCACAGTAAAATGTAAATGGCTAATGATAAGACTTTAATATTGTTCCCAAATTTATTTTGCCTTTATTAGAGATTTCAGTCTAAACTACAGGAATGATAGTAGTAGAATTTCAGGCAGTAGGGAGAAGTTGATTTTGGGGGCAATTAGATCTTCCCCAAATCTACATAGAATCCACCCCCTACCTATCTACCTGCATGTAAGTATGCCTCTGACTGCATTTCTCACTTGCCCATACAATCTGACAATCTACTTACTGTTCATTTACTTAATTATGCTTTCTTATAAACCTATTTTTAAATAACACATATACAATTTTACAAGTTTTGTTGAACACCATGAAAAACAGGGAAGTAATTGAGAATTTTCAAGACTGACTTCAGCCACAGATCTGGATTCAATTCTCAGCTCTACCACTGGAGGGCTCAGATTCAGTCACTTACTACTTATTTATTAGCTGCTGGGCAAGGATGTGTTTATAGTTAAGTTAGATTATGAAGGACAAACCATGAAATTACTAGAATTAATGGAAAATGCATTTTGTGTCACCCGGGAGAAACACATGGGGCTTAAGTTTTCCTAACCATTGTGCATAAATAATATTACTCACGCTACTCATGTCATAGGATTCTTGAGTTGTGATGATCAAATAAATCTCCAATATACAATTTTTCTTTTTCTTTCTTTCTTTCTTTCTTTCTTTCTTTCTTTCTTTCTTTCTTTCTTTCTTTCTTTCTTTCTTTCTTTCTTTCTTTCTTTCTTTCTTTCTTTCTTTCTTTCTTTCTTTCTCTCTTTCTCTCTCTCTCTCTCTTTCTCTCTCTCTCTCTTTCTTTCTTTCCTTCCTTCCTTTTTTCCTTCCTTCCTTCCTCCCTACCTCCCCCCTCTTTCTCCCCCTCTCCCTCTCTTTCTCCCTCTCTCCCTCCCTCCCTTTCTCCCTCTCTTCTTCCCTCCCTCCCTCACTTTAACAAATAACTGATTTAAAAAGTTGTTTATTACAATTTCTAATACCAAATGAAATGAGACTTTCCATAATCATAGTAAACAGAAAAAGTCTGCATGAAACTGCAGATCTTTATTCTGTTCAGTTTGCTTCTCTTTTATTAGATATAATAAATTCTGTAATTTTGCATTCAAAGTGGTCCTGCTTTCCTGTCCCTTTTCTTCTTCTTTATTTGTATATTTTAATGCTAATTACTAAATTTTTAGTCCCTTCTTCATTAATCAATTGGCTTGAATATTATTTATTGAATACATTGAAGAATTATCCTTTTCACTATGTTACCCATATCTTTCTAAAAATATTAATTCCTTTAATATCTTATGATTAAATAAATATTAGTTACTAAATATACAGCTTAATATCATGAAATCAATAAAAAATTCAAATACATAGATATTTTGGCTATGAGAAAGATCATATTCATACTTCTTATAACAAGAAACACTTTCTTTTTTAAAATAAGTTTTTATTATGAATTTAAACACCAAATGGAGCCCGGAATACTGCATTACTTCCCAGAGTCAGAAAGTCTTGAGTTCAAATCTAGCTTCAGATGTATACTAGGTCTGTGATCTGGACAAGTTACTTAATTTGTGTCAGCCTCAATTTCTTCATCCATAAAATGGGGATGCTAATAGTACCTACCTTACAGGGTTGCTGTAAGGATCACATGAGATAATATTTATAGGCATTTAACAAATGTGTGCTTTCTTCTCCCCTTCCCAACTGAAATGAGTACTTCCATATTCTTAGCAGAACAAAAAAAAAAAAAATTGTATGTAAAACTGTAGATCTTTATTATGTTTAGCTTGTTTTTCTTTTAAAGCATGTAACGCATTAAATTGTAATTTTGTTTTCAGGGCAATCCTGCTTCTCTGTGGTTATTTCTGGCCTTCTATCAGTTCTTTCACTTTAAAAAAAGTGGTATCAACATTTCTTTCACTTCCCTATGTCTCCATTCTACTCTTCCCCTATTGGATTTAAAGGAAAACAAGTCCTTTACAAAAATATCCACAATCAAGAAAAAAACAAATTTCCACATTGTCTTTGTCTGAAAAATCCTCTTGGTGCAGAGGTGGGTAGCATGCTTCATCACTATAAGAGACAAATGCCTTACCAAGAGTTCTACCACTGACTTGCTGATGAATCCAGGATTTTATTTTATGTTCTTTCAAGACCAGGAGTCTAAGTTTGAAGTTCCAAAGCACAGTCTTTTATTCTCTGTCCCCCAAAATGCAAGTCCCACCTCTGTTTCCCCTATTGACTGTGTACTACAGAGGTTACAGCCTTCCTGAAGGTAGGTTACAATAGCTACAATAGCTTAGATCCCCACCTTGATTACATTTCCCATTATAGTTCACTTTATTAGGTCATAATTTCCCTTGAGTCAGTCTATTGGCAGTCCCTCTATAAGTTTTGCTTCCTTTATTCCACATCAGCTTAACCCCTAGTTTTCATTTCTTAGGTTTCAGTTTTCATTTCTCTGATTTAAATTTAATTTATTTTTTTTTAACCTAACTCTGTAGAAACTAAAATCTTATCCAACTCTCATAATCACAAGCTCTTTCTCAAGAAATTCCATTTTAGACCTTTACATTTCTCTTTTCAGTCACCATAGACAAGTCTCTCCAGAACTGTACTTACAAACTGCTAACTCTCAGATTCTTTATAGAATTCTTTTTATGTTTTTTATAAAGTAACAATTGAGACAGTTCTTAAAAAAATAAAAGGTAGAACTTTCTGTCTTCCCTATTGATTCCTCACAGATCAAAGTTAATGTACTCCTACTCTTACTGACTTCACAGGGAGAAGGACCCTTTAGAAAGCCAGTTGCAGTTGTAGCTACAAATCACCGTCTCTACAATATTCCATTTGGCTCTTTGTGCAAGAGCCTAAAATAACATTTCCTCTCACAGCTAGGAGTATATCAAATCCATAGTAATTGTAAATATAAATCATATAATTTAGATACATTGTTACTTCTATGTATTATATTTATTATTATATATTGATATTTATTATTTATATTATATATTTATTATTTTATTATATATTATATAATATATATTTAGATATGTGTATGTATATACACACATTTGTATATAAACTCCATATTTCAACCAAATTAGCCTTCCTTTATCTCATAATTGATACTTTATCTCATCTCTCCATGTGTTTGCATTAGTTAACCAGACCTGCAATGCATTTCTTCTTCTCCTCTGCCTTGTAGAATTTTTTGCTTCTTTCCACACTTATTTTAAATGTCACTCTTTATATGGAAACTTTCTTAAATTCTGTGCCCCAACCCCCTTATCTTAAATATACATACATACATGTCTCTTCTGATAGAGTATCAGCTTCTGGAAAGTAAGAACTGTTTCATTTAGATCTTTGAATCCAGAAAGCTTATCACAATACCTGTCACACAATAGATATTTAATAAATGTTCTCTAATTGATTAAAAGGTCTCAGTTCAGGCAATGGTCATCTGACTTTGGAGAAACCCACAAGTTTTGTTTCAGAGCTGGTGTGAATTGAAGAACATTAACCCCAAGACTTCCCAGGGAGCTCCTAGGTACATTTTGCATTTTGTTTGCCCATGCAGCTATGTAAGAGAGTTACCTCAATTTGTGGGCAATATATGTGACCTTTGATTTTCCAGTGTGGCCCAAACCAGATTAAAATGTAATTGGGAAATATTTAACAAAATAAAGTGCAATTAAAACATAGATAAAATCGATTACATTTTAAAGCTAAGTCAATATGCAACTCCCAGATGTCCTTACATATAGTTTAGTGTCCCTTCTTTCTACCTGAGTTTGAGAGCACTGTTTAAATGAGCTTTGAGCTATTTGAATCTACCCAGCTTCAATTCTATAGGAAACAGAGAGAGCTGTGAAAAATCTTGATCCCTGTGATTTCATGACCCAGACACGAATATATGCTGAAATGGGGGTTGGGTGCACTGGGTTTAGACCAGAAGAGTTTTTGCTGTTCGGGAGGGAATAAATCTAGGGATTCAATGTTCCTAAGAGTAATTAGTATTCCTGCTTTTATCTTTAATCTGTAACCTGAGCTCTTCCTACCCTTAGAGTTGTTACCATGGAAACTCGAGGCACGGGAAACGCTTGGCCACTGACATTTCCCCGAGATTCCTAAAGTGCCCTTGAATTTGCCCTTGGCAGACTGGCAGACTGGCAAAGTGGAGTTAAGGGTGACCGAGAAACCCAAGCAGATTGAGAGACAGAGCAAGAATACTGCTCAGCATCCCTGTGGACCAGGACTTATCAACGGAGCAGGATGCATGAAGCAGAGGAATGAATGCTGATGACCAGGGATGGTCAAAGTGGAGCTAGCTGAGCTAGGAGAAGTGGCCAGCAGACCCTGGGCCTGCCCAGTCTGCGGTGTTTTTAATTCTCCCTTCAGTCCCCACTGTGAGAAAGCTGCTTTACCCATTTGTTAAGGACCATGCCTAGGTGAAAGGGCAGTTCTCTGAAAGCCTCCACAGCTGTGAATCATAACATCTGAAGAAGTTGCAAAGCAGCTTTTATTGACACAAGTGTTGCTCGTGGACTGGAAATGAAATAAATTGGAGGCAGAGGGAAGAGGAGAGGTCAGATAACAGAATTACCTCTCAGGACAGAGGTCAGAGAACAGCAGCTGCCTCTCAGCCTCCTTGTATCATCATCACTCTCTCACATGAAGCAACCCATTCTACAGGTCTGAGGAAGACCTCCAGCAGCCCTTACAGGTGACTCCCATTTCACAACACCTATTGCCAGTGAGTTACTTTGTTGTTCTCCATGGAAAAGCACAGGAGAGGGAAATACCTGGTTTGCTCCTTCCTATCATTGCAACCAATTTACTCTCATTTCCTCCCTTTCTCCCAGTCAACCTTATATAAAAGAAACCAGATGACCATCATGAGTCTCTTGGACTGAAATGTATAAAAAGGAGAAGTGGAAGTGGGGAAAGGAGACTGGCTTATTTGTATCCCAAACAAGTTAGCATAAAAAAAATCTTGAAAGGAAAAAAAAAAGCTGAAAAGCCGTCTTTGGTAGGAAATATGTTGGAGCTGCTGATCCTGACTAACCCAGACCTGGAGGAGGTTGTGAGTTTTATTGAAATTGTAGCTGGTTCACTGTCCTTATTTTAGCATTTGGGAACTCCTGGCCTCCCTCACACATAACTAGTCTGATAAAATGCTTTGTAAATTAATATCCTTGGGAATGGTGAAGGAGTCATCAAACTAGGAGTTGATAAATAGATTGAAGCAATGAACTGAGTGATCTGATTAAAAAAACAGATTTATACTCATGAGGTAGTAGAGCTAAGGAGAGACTGGCATCCAGTACCCTAAAATCCTGCAGAGAGAAATAGGAAATCTCTTTGATATCTAGAGCAAATCTTATTATTGAGCAGGCTACGTTCCAGATGCTAAATGTTTCAGACTGAAGTGAGTCTGATGGGGAAAACTTGGAAAACTTGTGGGAGTTAGCATTTAAAGTAGGTTTTATGATAAATTTAACTAGCAAAAGGGACAAAGAGTTAAGTGACTTGCCCAGGGCCATGTAGCTAGGAAGTGTTAAATGTCTGAGACCAGATTTAAGTTCTTAAAAAGTTTTAAACTATTAAAGCTTGAGACTGCCACAAGACTTTTGGGATACTCTGAATATAAAACATCTATGGAGTGTTTGCTGTGTGCCAAGCACTGTGTTAAGTACCAGGAATTCAAATATAAGCCTAAAAAGTTTAAAATTCCTCTCTTTAAGGATTTTATTGTCTAGTGGGGGAAGACAAAAATATAAAAAGTTAAGTTGGACAGTGTGATGAGGAAGAAATTGAAAAATTCTGAAGATGTATAAGAAAAGAAATAAGCATACATGGCATAGTACTTCCTTAAATGGTGATTCTGGACAGACGGAGCGGGGGAAGCAAGAGCAGAGATAGGAGAGAAGTGAGCATGGAGGCCCTGGATATTGCCTTAAATCAAAACTTCTTAAACTGTGGGTTGCAACCCCATATGGAACTATACAACTTAATGTGAAGGACATGAAAAATTAAGATTTATTATCAGCAAATTTTTTTATTCGTTATAGATATACCCAGATTTGCATAAAAATTTCTCAGGTGAAAAGGGATTGAGAGTGGGAAAAGTTTAGGAAACCCTGTGGTGGTTTTGATATATTGTTGTTTATCCTTTGTTCTTGAAGAAGATCAAGACATCAGGGAGGGGATACCAGGACCTGCAAGTTAATTAGATTTAAGTGAAGGAGGGTTTTATTATACACGGTGGAAATAGAAGCCAATTTCAGATGGAGGGCATGAGCAGGTAGATAGGAGGCTAGGAAAGGCCTCCTTTAGGAAGAGCAATTTGAGCTGGGTTTTGAAGGAATCCAAGAAAACGAAAGGGTGAAGGGAAGGGGTAAGACATTCCCCATATGGGGATCAATCAGTGCAAAGATAGTCAGGAGACAGGGCCATGTTCCAGAAAGTGCCAGTAGGGCAACATGGCTAGATCACAGAATGCATATTGTGCAAGGAGACTCAAGAAGGGGCCAAGTTAATAGGAGTGTTACATGCCAACAAGAGGGATTTCTATTCAGTCTTGGGAGATAAAGGGGAGTCACTAGAGCTCTTTGAGAAGAAGGCTGTCATTGCCAGACCTGATTAAGATAAATCATCTTGGCAGCTGAGTGACAGATGGATTGGAGTAGGAGACATTAGGCAGAGACAAGCAGTGAGATGATGAGAGCTAGGGAAGGCCATATTCCAAGATTTATAAAACTAGATTATTAAATAACGGCAAATTTGCCTCTTGACATTAGGGTCTTCAGGTCATTTTGCCCATTCTTTGTGCATTTTTATACAGGTTCCTAAGGCAGTCTTGTTTCTTCAATTCTGATTCTTTGATTTTTAGGATATTTCTTTTAGCTGGGACATTATAATGGGACAATTTTTTTTTCTTTCCCTTTCCTTTGCATTTAAGTCCCTTTTCATCATATTTGCAAGCCTCTAAACATTCTTACCAATCTTTGTGTGTGTATATTCTAACAAAGACCAGGAGTCTATATTTTAAACCATGGTTTAAATGGCCATAAACTTTTCACATACCATCTCCTTGATCTCTAATTCACTCCCCAAATCTGCCCTTGCCTAATAAGCAGCAGTGATGAACTATATCACCTGTGCCCCTAAGGTTTTTTTAGCTGCTTCATAACCTTTAGCACTATTTTAAAAGAATCCTGGAAATATTGTCATTAGGATCATTGGGATTTGATAGGAAAGAACCCAGGATTAGAATATTTAGAATATTAGAATATAGTTGGGTATACCTTGTTCAAAAGGAACAATAAGGAAAAGGGGCACAGGAGGCAGAATAGCAGTATATAATCAGAAGATCTAATCATAGGAGATGATTTAAGAACTAGAAGAGGAAAGCACTAAAAATAAGTGCTAAAGCAATTTACAGTACATAGCCATAGTCTGCTTTGTGAAAGAGGGTGCTATATTTACTCTATGTGGGGGGAATGGATCTGACAGAGGGTATTTACATATATATATGTTTGCATGTGTCATATATGTGAATCTATCTATATCCGTATCTTATTCGGATGTATCTTCTTTGGTATCTCAGTAACTTCTTATTAAGGAGGGACTGTCTCTTTAGATAGTCTGCACCCTTACACCTGTATCATGGGCAGGATACTAGAGAAATGAGCTTGAGGAGAAAACCCTCCAAGGGAAATCCCAAGCTGGCCATCCACATCTATGTGAGATTGGCCAACATGTTGGAAGCCTGCATGAATGGGTTTATGTTTCCCAACTTCTGGGAGGATTAGGCTGCTTGTTGGAGGAGGTGAAAGTTCCACACGTTGGGGTACTGGGCTACTGAAGTCTGAGTGGAAGCTGAGAGGATGTGAGAGTGGAGGAAAATCTCCAACAAGGAGGAGATGTGTGTTCCTTTATGGCCCTACTATTGGCCAAAGATTTCATGGAGAAAATGGAAGAGCAGAGTAGGAAGTTGAAGACTCTTGCCTGCTGATTTTTTGGCTGGGAGGAAAAAAGTTGTCCTGGCCCCAAGTCAGTGCAATTACAAGAAGGAACAGATGGGGTGCTAAGATATGGTGGGAAATGTGCTAGGAAGAGAGCAATAAGGGGAAGCTGAGGGTGTAGAACAGGAAAAGAAAATTGTACTTAGGCTACATGGTCAAGATTATCCCCCAGTAAAGCACAGGAGTATGAGAGGTACAGCTGAAGAGCTAGTCACATAGTGGGAGTACCCCGGCTGACTTGGATGATTAGTCAGCAAAGGGAGAGTATACCTGCTTTTGGTACAACTTTGGGATTCCGGGGGATGGTATCTCCCTTACAATAAGGTGGAGAAAATCAGTAACGTCATTGCCCATCCCAACAGCTCCATGGGGTCAAGTGGAAAAATGGCTAGCATTCTTTCTCTCTGTGATACACTGGATTATAATGGGATATGCAGCCGAGTGAGGATGGACCTTCCAAGATATCCTAGAAAATGGAAACCAGTAGAGGAATTATGGCCAACCCTGAGGAAGCTAGGTGTGAGGCAGGCCATGAATGCACCCAGATCTGAGGGTATGGCAGACGCTGTGTTCACTGAAGGAATGAAGGGAAGTATCTGGCAAACTGTTCCCAGCCTGGGATGGTGCTTTAATCCCTATGCCGGGTCCCTGGTGGGGGCCCTGTATGGGAGGTGGGCTGTTTCTGACCTTGGGGAGGTAAGGAAGAAGAGAGAAGGTAGGAAAGAGGGAGAGAAGCAGAGGTGTGCCGCTAGCAAATACTAAGATTTTCCCAAAATAACGAGAAAGTTGATGCAGGTGGACTTGATGCAGGTGGACCTCTCAGCTGTGGGCCAAGTTGAGAGCCAGCCAAATGTCTTGGAGGCTGTTGAGAAAACTTAACACCCACACAATAGTTCATCTGCCTTTGCCCCACAGCAAAGTGTGGTGCATGTCACCTTCTGCAGGGACTAGGGTGGGGCTGAAGTCACCCCAAGTACGGCCGGGGAGGACGGTCCTCTTCATGGGGTCCTGTAACAGCCAGAGAGTGTCACCTTGGCTGATATTTGTGCTGAGAGCACCCTTGCCCATGGGAACTGCAGCTGATTCCCGAGTCCAATAACTACCTCAAGTGGCTAGGGTGCTGGCCGTTGAAGTGGGTGCTGATTATGCAAAAAGGGCAGCACCCTCTGGGCAGCATTTGGTTTTTATCTCCCCCATACCAGAATGTATATATTCTGGAAGATTTCCATTTCTGGAGTTTGGCTCTACAGATTGTAAGTGGATTCAGGCTCCAAGTTAGAGTGGTAAAAACTTCTGCAAGATGAAGCCAGAAGGGAACTGGCTTCCCTGGGGCCTCCAAAGAGCCTCCCTGGTGAACGTGAGGAGACAGCAGAGACAAAACAGGAGTGTATAGAACAGATATGCTGTGCATGTCTAGGTTGGCTTGAACAGCCATGTATGGCCAGTCCAAAAGCCATGGGTCATGAGAGTTCAGCCAAGTTGTCCCCCTATTTACTCTTCTGTACCATGTGGAAATCTTGGGGTACCTAGCAAACCACCTAGGTACACATCATGCAGTTCTTGCTTTGGTTAATGCCTTTTGGGGCCTCCTCCTGGCCCAGAAGCCTTTACATGGGAGGTCGGCAGTCCAGGGGCTGCCTCGGCATGATTTTCATAGCCTAACCATCCGCCTCCATAGAATAGCCCTGCAGCTCAGCATGTTTCTTCCATGAAGACATCCAGAGCAAACATCACACTGAGGACATAATGCTAACTTGTGAGACAATTTCTCCTATGCCTTGAATGGATACCGTCAAGAAAGGGGATGGTAAAATAGATCCAAAAGGACCTGGTACAGCTGTGAAGTTCCTCAAGGCTTTATGGTCAGGTAACAGTACTAGCAACTGCCACAGGTACCTTCCCACCACAGTAAAGGAAGTATAAGTGTGTGTGGGGTTTTAGGGTATTGGAGAACATTTATACCCCGTGGTTCAATGCTTACCACCCTGTACAAACTAATCAAGAAAGGGACCAAGTGGGAATGGGGAAAGGGGAAAAAAAACCTTTGAAAAGGCTAAAATACTAGTGCAGCAAATGAAAACTGCAGGGGTTAGACAAAAAGAAGCCCCCTTCAGTAGAGATGTCTGTTATTCCTGAAGGAATAAGATGGAACCTATGGTGAACACAGGGTCTTTAGGATTTATGGAAAGGGGCAGAAACCAGATCCTATTGAAAAACAATTACTGGGGGGGGATAACTTTCCTGGAGCAAGTGAAACGCCTCAGAAGTACAAATGTCACTTTTTGTCCCATTTATTCTATCAATGGGTAGATAGAGCAGGTATTTGTGAAACCACAGCATGTCTACCTTCAGCAAAGAGGCCATCTTGTCCTCTGAACTAGAATCTGCTTTAGGACCTGTTATATCCTTTGGTCCCCTGCCAGAAATGTCCACTATTAGCCCAATCCTTAACCTCCCCAAAGTAAAGAAGCTATGGGGATCTTTCCCCTATACGGATGGCTCAGTTTAGGGCAATCCCTCTCCACTTGATCATTGATGGTAATTCAACCTGCCTCCGGCTAAAACATGTACAGGGCATAGCAGCTAGTAGGCAGAACGGTGGTGATGGAGGCACAGAGAGTAGGGCTGTTATTAAATGATTAACTATATAATTGGCAAAAAAATGAACATCCTGTACTGGGGCAGAGACACGTGGGTTTATCAAACATGTAAAGAACAATTAATTCCAAAATGACTAAAGCTTATGAAAATCAAATAAGAAAAGAAGGGGTCCGATCACATACTTCATGTAATACAAATATGATATTGATATCGAAATATCAGTAAGAAACAATCAGAAAGAAAATCATAGACAGAGATAACCTCTAATGAATATTGATGCAAAAGTTTTAAATAAAATGTCAACAAGAAGACTATAGCTCTTACTACAGCTCTTACTCAGTATCCTTTGTTACTCTTAAAGGCATATTATTTGTGCTAAAGAGCTAGGACCATTAAGAGAAAAGAAATGGGTGTGGAAAAGTGGTCTGCAGTCTGCCCTGCCCTTCATCTAGGCAACCCGTGTGGTTTGCCCCATCTGGCAAATGCCAGTATCAGTCACTGTGCTCTCCTATGAGATTATCAATATTCTATCTATTAAAGAATTGTCTTTTAGCCCATAGCTTTTGTCTGCTGCTTCTTTGTTTGCTCTCCAGGTGATCTGAGGTGTGTTCCTATAATAAAATTTCTTTATCATGATACCAAAATGATGTCCAATGGGTCAGATGCCCTACAGGCCACCTCTAAATGGCTCTATGGCTATCCTATAGCCTTGGCTGCCAAATGGTTGTGAGTCACAACCCATGAGGACACATACTGGCCCAAGGGATTATTGTAGAGACCCTACCCACTAATCCTCTAGCTTAACACACCCCTTTCACAGCCTGCTGAACAAGAAATGCTTTCCATGGGTACAATCATCTTTTCATATTCATTATTGGACTAGAGGCTGTTGTGACATAAGAAGAAGCCCCCACATTTCATACAAAGTGTCATTACTGATAATATTGCGGAATAGAGTTGTTAACATCAGGACGCAAATTACAAAATAAAAGGGCAATTGATCGCTGCCCAAAGTGGAATCTGTGTTGTAATACAAATTTCTTGCTGTGCCTCTATTGCTGACAAATCCCCAAATTACCAAAACACATGAAGGCCCAAGTTCCTGCCCTGGGACAATTGCCAGATGCTAAGAATTTCTTCTCTCTCTCCCTAAGGTTAGGACAGAAGGAAGAAAGTGGTAACAATTGTGGTAATTCCTCCAAGTTACATCATTTTCTTGACCTTGTATTGTTCTTGTAGATTGTGTCTCCAGTGAAGTTCATTGTCTACCTCCCTGGCTTCCTCCACAACATAAAACCCTCCCCTGCCATATTCTTGCACAGGGAACCCTGCAGAAGATTCCTACAGAAAGAACATGTGAGCAGGTCATGAGGGGCTGGAGTGTATGGTGGGAAGCAGAATCTAAGCCTGTGACCTATGATATTACAGTTATTATAGGGAGTTGATTAATAGCTTGTTCTAATTTTTTTTTTCTAAAATGGGACTATTTAAATAATTTCTTTTCTCTTCTGTTAATCTGGGCAATCTATATCTTTGTAGGTATTCCTCTATTTCACTTAGATTATCAAACTTATTTGGTATGAAGTTGGGCAAAATAACTCTTAATTATTCTACTTTCCTCTTCATTGGAGGAAAGTTCTCCCTTTTTATTTTTGAGGCTAACAATTTGATTTTCTTTTTTCCTTTTTCTAATCAAATTAACTAAAGATTTATCGATTTTTTTTTTTGTTGGGTTTTTTTTTTTCAATAAAACCAACTCTTAGTTTTATTTGTATTATAGTTATTATAAACAGTAAAACACGCCATCATGGGCTATCTCATGGCACTAAGACGTCTTTTTTTTTTTTTTTTTTTTTTTTTTTTTTTGTTTCTAGATAATATTGGTCCTGACCTATGGTGTGGAGATCTACTACTGTCCTGCCACCACCCAGGGCTGATCTTATAGATCAGCCTGTAAGAAACCCCTATCTATATCTATCTAGATCACCATGCTGACTGCTTGATACCTCCTCATTTTGGGGGGTATCTAGATGATCAGCACCCTTATATATGATCAGGTTACCGGAGGTGATATCAGATATACCAAAGTGCCTATAGATGATGTTAGAAGATGGAGCAGAGAGGAAACCAGGAGCCTAAGGTCATTGAGAAAGTTTGGAGACAGAGTCTGAGGTCTGCAAATGAAGACAAGGAGAGTGTTTTAAAGTTCTGAATTAATATTTTTCCCTTCAACAGGCTGTGCCTTTTTAATTTGCATATAGGCCAACTTTTAGTTAGGAGCTAAAAACAAAAAAGCCACAAATACACATAGAGAGAATTTTCAATTACCCTTGCTCATGGGAGGGAAGGGAAAGACATTGAGACCCTCATATGGGGTCTCATAACTGATTGTGGGGGTTGCAAAATTATGATTTATTATCAGTAAATGTTTGATTTGTATACTTATTTTATATACCTAACTACCTGGCTTCATATAAAAACTACTTGGGGGGGAAAAAGGGGTTGCAAGTGGAAATAGTCTAAGAAGCCCTTATCTTAAACATCAACTTGCCTCTTCAAACTATAAAGTGCCTTCTGTTTTAGAATACCCTTTAAAACCAGGATTAGACCACACTTCTCTGATATAAGGAAATAAAGTTGAACACATTTTGTTGATTAACCTGCTAGTCTTGGTTAAATAAAACTCTTGTTTCTATTAGCCAAGCATAGGAAACTCCTAGATACAGGCTGATACATGCCTTAGATTTTGGGAAAGCAGTTTCAAAGGGCTGAAGGAGGGAATAGGTTTCTTTTTTTTTTTTTTTTAATTTTTTTGAATTCAGTAGTATTTTGTTTTTCTAATTACATATAGAGATAGTTTTCAACATTTATTTTTATAAGATTTTGAATTCCAAATTTTCTCCTTCCTTCCCTTCCTTTTCCCCCTTCCCAAGACAGCAAGTAATCTGATGTAGATTATATATGTACAGTCATTTTAAACATTTCCATTTTACTGATGTTGTAAAAGAAAAATCAGACTAATATGGCGAGACTGCTAGACTGATAGAGAAGGAAAGCACCATAGACATATGTGTCTAGATTTTAGCAAAGCATTTGCCAAAGCCTTTCATGTTATCCTTGTGAAAAGATGTGGCTAGATAGTATAATTAGATGGGGTGGAAGCTACATGAGTGATCAAACACCAAGAGTCATTAATGGATTGATCTCAGCTTGGAGGAGCTCTAGTAGAGTGTTCCTGAAATCTGTCTTTAGCTTTGTGCCATGGAAAATTTCTTTTTTTAATGATAGGTATGGATGGAATACTTAAATGTGCAGGTAAAACAAATCTGGGAGAGATAGTTAAGAACAGTAATAGTGTCAATACCTATCTTGGTAGGCTAGAATACTAGGCAGAATCTAATATGAGAATAAAAGTAAAATTCTAAATTTGGATTAAATAATAAACTTCATGGTATAAGATTGGTGAAGTGTGACTAAACAGATGTTTATATGAGAAGGAACTGGAGATTTTGGTGGATCACAATGAATGAATGGAAAAAAAAAAAGCATTTAAGTATTAACCATATGCCAAGTACTATATTAAGTGATAGAAATATAAATGGAAGAAAGATAATTCCTGCTTTCAAGTAGATCCTATTCATTCTAATAAGGGAAGTAAATACACAGAGGGAAGTGGTAATCAGAGTGGTCAGGGGGAATGGTAATGTTTATTTGACTAATGTTTTCAGAACTATCTGAAACAGTATATGGCAGAAAGTTCTATTTTAATGCTAATAATGAATGCTTATTTGATATGATAGTACATGGAAAGCAAAAGACAATAAAAAATTAAACATAAAATATGAGCTATTCCATGTGTTATTATTCTAAAACATCAGCTAAAGTCAGAGCAGTTTAAAAAAAAAAAAAAAAGAAATTTTACCTTTTCTCAATGATCAGTTAATCTTCTAGAAGGTGAAAGAAATATTGAGGGGTATTGCTTGTCGGGTTCTGGAAGAGAAGTGAAACATAAGAAGCAGTATTTAACATCATTGAATTCCCAACATCTAGGGAAGGGAATGTTTGATATGATCTGAATGTGTACTTCTGGTTTGGGAAGATCAAATTTCAGAGTTCTGAGAATGAATAGAGAGTTATGACATTATGATGTGGGACTTAAAAAGAGTAGTCAGTCCAAAAGGGATGAGTCCCAAAAAGGGATAGGTGCAATTGAGTACGTTGAGTAAGGAGAAAAGTACAAAAAAGATAACATAGTCATAGAGGGAACTAACTCTTCCATGTACTTGGATTATTTTAAACTTAAAAAAAAAGTTTTAATATGTGCTTTTTAAAATTTTTGAGTTCCATAATTTTTTTTCTCCCTCTCTTCTTTCTTCTCTCTCATCTCAGAGAAGATGAGTAATTTGATATAAACTATACAATTTCAATCATGCAAAACATTTCCACATTAATCTTATTGCAAAAGAAAATGCAAGCCCCAACCTCCCCAAACCAAATAAGGATAGTAAAAAATTACGATTCAGTCTAGATTCAGACTTTATCATGAACTCAGATTTTAATAGAAAAGTGAAGATAAAATCTTAGTTCTGAAGTTCTGGAATTTCAAGAGACTTCAGAGAGCAATTAGTCAGTCCAGCCTACTTACTTTACAGAAAGTGAGACTTGGGGATTCTATGTGATTTGCTTAAGGTCACACAAATTGTAAGAGAGAAGCGTGGGATTTTTAAACCAGGACCACTTTTACAGCTTACACCCTATTTTAGATAGTTTTCAGCCTCTCTCTACATTTCCATTTTCTACTATAGATATTAAACAGCCCTGGACATATACTGCCCACCAAATTTCCAAGTGTGGCCTGAACCAGATTAATATACATTACTGAGGCAAACAATTAAATGACTTTCCCAGTTACATGGCTTGTAAGTGTCTGGGTCCAGATGGATCTTCCTGTCTGCTAGGTCCTGCTCGCTCTGCAGGCAGTTTATTCTCTGTATTACCTCACTTTCCTTAGCCTCAAGTTCCTCGTCTGCAAAATGACTAGACGGAACTAGGTAGTGGCTAAAGTCCTGTCCAGCTCTCAAATTCTGGCCAATCAAATAACAAATATTTATTAAAGTATCTATTATGGGCCAACATAAATTAAATGAATATGAAGGACATGACCTTGTTAGTAAATCACCTAGTTCAAATTACTCATTATATGGGAATGTGAACAACAATACATATGTATGTATATGGGTATAGATATTTAATAGGTTGAGGAGGGTAAGCAATTTGCTAGAAGTCATACGATATAACAGTAGAGAAGATTACAAAAGCATGCACAGTTCTCTAAAGTTAGTGTCAGAAATATAAAAATTCAGAATTAGCTGAGATTGAGGAAAGCTATGAACAGAGGATTGTTTTGTTTTGTTTTGTTTTGCTATAATGGGGAAAAGAATTGACTCAAAAATAGGAATGTTGCTTAGGTGTATGGGATAGCAACTGATGATGGAAAAAAGGACGAGTTACTCAGTGTCTCTTACTTTGTTTCTTTGCCAAAGAAAAAGATGTTTAATCAAGAAATCATTAGTCCGAATAAAAATAAAAGCCCAAGGTAAATAAGAAGACAAGAAAAAACATAATTGCCCAAGGTAAGTTTAAGGTAACAGGAACTTTTGCTGAGCCAATGTCAGTGACCTTTGAAAAATCAAAGAGAATGGGAGAGAAAACAGAAACGAAGGTGAGCAAATAGATCAATTCCTATGGCTCATTCCAAGAGAGAGAGAGAATGGAGTCTACAAACTATAGACCAGAGAACTTGACTCTGACTCTTAGAAAATTTTAGAATGTATTATATACTGTTCAAGATACATTTTGTCCAGTGGAAATTTATGTTGTATTTGCTTGAGTAGTATGACAAAAACTCAGAGAAAGCAGAGTTAATTGCTAATTAGAGGTCAAAAAGGATGAAGATGGAGAAAAAACTAATTTTTTTTGGCAACTGGCAACTTTGGGGTGAATGACTCCAGTTGATGAAGCTGGAAGTCAGGTTGCAGAGGGTTTAGAAGAGAGGTAAGAGAGAGGAAATGATACAGTAAATATAGATGACTTCTTCAAGATTTGTTGTGAAAAAGGAAGAGAAAAAAGATGATAGGCAGTAGAACTAGTAGGGCTGAAAGAAAGATTAATTCTTTTTTCTTCTTCTCTTTATTTATTTAAGTAGGAACAATCTGCTAAGGAAGGATAGATGTAGATAACATAAACAAGCAGATTACATAAACCAAACTGCACATGTATTCCCTCTCCACAATCAGTTCCCTAGACTGTGATCAGATTTTAACCTTCACCCTTGGGAGTGTTTGTGTGTAGTGTCATGTTTTGAGAACATGATAATACTCTGAATTTCTCTCCATTCTAATAATGAGTGATCTTAGGACCATTTTTGGCAGTAGAAGAAGGGAAGAATAAATACCTTTCAAGACAAAATTCAGTATATGGAAAACTAAGTTGATTTAAGGAGTAAGCATATATTGGGAGCTATTGTCCTAAGCACAAATGATTTCTTCCATGGAATATAAAGGCAATTTATTATATATATATGTGTGTATATATATATGTATAATACATACACATACATATCTACATATATATCTGATATATATACATACATATATATATATTATATGGATATATTTGTATATGTGTGTTGTTTGTATGTTGTATCTGCAATTAGATTAAGCTCTTTGTGATGACAGCCCATCTTTTTTTTGCCTTTTTATGTATATCCAGTGCTTTATATAGTATCTGGCACATAACAGGTACTTAATAAATGCTAGATCAGTGACAGTAGTAGGGGAAAATCCAAAAGCATGTCTGTTTGCTGCTGAGAAGAGCAAGGTTTAGGGGGAAAAATATCAAACTGACATTTTGTTGCAATTGAACAAATGTCTGATGCAACATACACTTTTTCTCCCTTACCTACTATTCTACTGCCTTATCTGTTCTTCCATCTATTTCTTATAAGAAGTGCCCAATGACTAAAAAATCTGGGTCGTGGTTTTGATCACCACCTAGAGTAGATTATTTACACTCTCTGGGCCTCAGTTTCCCCATCTATAAAACGAAGGGATTGCCAAAAGTCACTAAGTTGTATATACTTTTATACACAATGATACTACTGCTATTAAACACATTTTCCAAGAAAGTCAAGGCCAGAGGAAAGGACCTATCTGTACAAGCTTGTTTATAGTAGCCCTTTTTGGCAGTAGCAAAAAACTGGGAACAATAGTTGTTTATTGACTGGAAGGTATCTAAGTAAACTTGGACATAAGAATACTATTGCATCCTAGAAATCTTGGCAAAAATGGCAAGACCTGTAATATCTAATGCAAAGTGAAATGGAACAATCCAGGACAATTTATATAGAATAATGATGATGATGATGATTAGGAGAAAGAGGAAGAAAAGGGGAGGTAGGAAGAGAAGAAGAAGGGGGGATGAGAAGGAAAGGAAGAAAGAAAAAAGAGAGGAAGAGAAAAGAGAAAGGAAGGGAGGGAGGAGGGAAAGAGAGGGAGAAAAGAAAGAGAGGGAGAGAACAACTTAGAATTCTGATTAAAGCAGTGCATAGTGACTTCAAAAGATTGATACTGAAATATATTGCTCACCTTTTCATAAAGAATTAAAGGACTAGAGAGGTAAGAAACCATATGCATTTCAGATATGGTCATTGTATTGATTTATTTTACTGGATTACATACACACATGAACACCTATACATATATAAATATGTACATAAATGTACAGCCCACTATACAAAATAGGACTTCTACTAGGAAAAGGAGTAGGATAATGGTTAGTGCTAGATATACTCTCCCCAAGAATATCAGTAAACCTTTTTTTTTTTTTTTTTTTTTTTTTGCTAAGGCAATTGGGAGTTAAGTGACTTACTCAGGGTCATACAATTAGGAAGTGTTAAATGTATGAGGCCAGATTTGAACTCTGGTTCTACTGACTTCAGGGCTGGTGTTCTATCCACTGTACCAACTAGCTGTCCCCAATAAACTTTTTTTTAATGCATAGAAGAAAAAAATTTCAGAAAGATACAGAATTATTTTATTAACTCACTAAATCTAACATAATTCTTATAACAAAGAATTTCACAGATTCTTACATAATCCTCTTTTTCTTCTATTTTTGACATGTTTGTTTATTTCCATCTTGTCATTGCTCTTGGACCAAGCCTCATCTCCATACCTAGATCATTCCACCTCCAACAATCCAAAGGATCCATCCTCTAACCAATCCTACCGGAATAGAACAATGGGTCAGAATTCATCTAGATTAAGCACTTTAATTAGAACTAAATTCTCCTATTTGAATGAGGTGCCACCCAAGAATGAGGAAAAAGTCCTTCATAAGGAAGTAAAAAGAAAATCTTTTGGGGTATAAAGTTGGTTATTAATATAATAAAATAATCATTTTTTTTTCGCATGGTTGAATTGAATCAAAAGCCATGGGTTATATATACATGGCAATTCCAAGAGGGTCTCTTGTCTCTTTCCTGTTTCATGAACTTGCACATATTTTTCTTTATTCTTCTTTTATCCTGATCTAACACTTTGTTACTCAGAATTTCTCTGTACTGTGCAATGAAACCAAACAAATCAGTCTCTTTTGCATTCCTACCATCAACATCCTAGTATCATGCCATACTTTCTAATTGATTTAGACTTTTTTTCTTGGAAAGGTATCATAGAATCATGTTCTTGAAATGGTCATAGAGGCTATTCATTCTATTTCGAAAACAAATCCATCATGATATCCCTGATAAATAATGATCTGGCCTTTATTCAAATAGGGAAGGGTAACTTACTGCTCTCAAGAGAACTCATTTCACTTTTGGATAGCTGTATTTCAGGGATTTTTATAACCATTTATATTTTATTTTATTTTATTTTTGGTAACATAGGCCCTTCTGACAGTCTTTTAATAAAGCCTATGGACCCTTTCCCAGAATGTTTTTAAATGCATAAAATAAAATATATAAGATTATAAAGGCAACAAATTTTGTTGAAATACAGAGATGGAAAAGGAAATGGCAAACCACTCCAGTATCTTTGCCCCAAAACCCCAAATGGGTTTAGAGATAGGAGTTCTAATTACCTGCCAGAAAATGCCCATAATCCTCTGGCATTCAAAGTCCTCCACAGATTGGCTCCATTTTCTTTATTGATCTTTGCCTTCTACTATTTCCAAATATAAATAATCCATTTCAGCCAAGCTGCTCTCTCTGCTCCTGAAACATGCTGCACCATGCCATTTTCTAGCCTGGCCACGTAGACACCTGCTGTACATTTGGCCCCTTGATGACCATCTAAAATCTACTCTTCCAGAAACCCAAATCAAATGAGGTCTCTTTCAGGCTGGATGCCCGATTGATCTACTCATCATCATCTCTCTTTTCTTTGAACTTACATGCCACTTACTATTTACACTGATCATTTGGGAGTTCAATCACATGTTGTCAGTGTGACTTTGGGCAAAAAATTTAACCTCTCTTGTCAGTTTCTTCATCTTTAAAATGTGCTTTCAGGGTTATTGGGAGGATCAAATATTATTTAGAAAAGACTTTGCAAAATGTTTAGCATAAAACAGGCATTATAGATATAACAGTTTATTATTATTATTTTAACTTTTTCATGCATACATACGTGTGTTCTTTCTTACTCCTGAGTATAAAATTCTGAAGGGAAGAGACCATGTCTTTTATTTCTTTTGGATAGCCTTTAGTGCCCAGCATGGTATTATGACCATAAAAAGCACTCAAAAATACTTTTTGAATGAATTACCATTATTCATATTCACATTTAATATGTATATTCATACTAAGTTAATATCTATTATGTTATATACAGCATAATGTTCACATTCTTATTTAATTATATATATATATATATATATATACACACACATACACACACACACCAGACCATGCAAACACACATATATGCATTATATTGGGTGGGATTATACTATACACAGGTGTACATATATATATATATATATACACACATATATATATGCATGTATATATTTATAAACACAGGGGGTCCAAAAGTCTTAGTGCAGTTCTAAGCAATGACAGCTTTTAACTTCTCTAAGACTTTTGGGATTCTCTTTGTGTGTATACATGTGTGTGTGTTTGTGGATACAAAGAGATAGGGGCAGGGGCTACCATTCTACCATGAGGGGATGCTGCCACGTGCATATATGAGCAGGCACCTGCACGTATTTTACACACACTCTCTTATCTCTATCTCATCTCATTTCTTTGGGGATAAACCAACAGGCAAATTAAAGTATTTGTGAATGGGACAACTTGAAGATAGGACATTGTATGGGACCATCTATTTAGAGCTAGAAAGGTCCTTAGCAAACATTTGGTTTAATTCCCTCTTTTGACAGATAAAGAAAATGAAAATTTCAGGAGAGGTGAAGTGATTTGTCCAGGATGAATAGAGTAAGCAAAAGAGTTGAATTTGAATCCAAGGCCGTGATCCCAAATTTATCACTTGTTACCCTGTGTCTGATAATCTCAAGGATAATAGGAAAAATTATTGTTAAGAAATAATTTTTTTTTCAATAAAAAGATCAATGGGTCTAGGTCATAAAACATGGTCTTGAAGCAAAAATATTATCAGCTGAACTATAGTACAATCTTCTGTAATGTTGGTGGAACTGTGAATTAGTGAAATTGAAATTCAGCAAAGAAAGTGCCTAAAATATGCATAGCTTTGACCTGGAGATTTCATTAGGCTTCTACTCCAAGGAGATCAATGATTTTTTTTAAGCCTTATATTTAAAACAAAAATATTTAAAGCAGCACTTTTTGTAGCAGCAAGAAATTCTAAACAAATTAGAATGTCCTTAGATCAGGAATGGCTAAACAAGTTATGCTATATGAACATAGTGGAATACTTGTAAGAAATACTGAATATGATAAACACACAGAAGAATGAGATTACCTATATGAATTGATGCCAAGTGAAGTGAGCAGAATCAGGAAAACAATCTAACAATGATTAAAACGATGCAATTGGAAAGGGCAATAATGAGCAAACAAATGAAACCCTATAGTGATAGTCCCAAAGAAGTGTTATGAGAAGCACCCTGAGCCTACTTTAAGAGGTGGGGGTGGAACATTGTACAAAATAGAATATTTCAATATGTCATTGGTTCACAGAACTGTTTATTTTCCCATTTTTAAAAAAGTTCTTTGTTACAAGGGATGGTTCTTGAAGGGGGAAGAGAGCTACACACTGGGAAATGTTGATGATGTAAAAATAAGATATTGATACATTTTTTTTTTTTAATATCGGGGGAGGAAGCAGTTACGTGGCCCTGAAGTCAGGAGGACCTGAGTTCAAATTTGCCCTCAGACACTTAACATTTCCTAGTTGTGTGACTCTGGGCAAGCACTTAACCCCAATTGCCACAGCAAATATATATATATATATATATATATATATATATATAACACTATAGTGTTTAAATGTTAATAAAGCACTTGACATAAATTAATGATCCCACTTGATCTTTTGACCTTGTTTTGGGCCCTAGAATCTTTTGTCCATAAAACAAACAGTCCTATAGGTTGTTTTAAAAAAGGAATATTAATTGTGTATGTGTGTATGTTGGGTTACTAAATTCATGATATTGGACTGGTTTGCTCAGGACACATTTTGAGCACTGTGTTCTGTTTGCCATCTTTTAGAAAGTCATTTAGAAAAGACATTGGTTAGCTGGAGCATGTACAGAGAAATAAGATGATGAGGGGATTGAGAACCATACATATCCAAACAAATATTAGGTTAAGAAATTGGACTGTGTTAGAGCAGAATCCTTGTTCAGGTACAGTCTGTACAGAGGAGCTACTGAGGTAAAACAGTGATTTTAGGAACTGGAAATGCTTAGTCTGGGGAAGAACAAATGACTTGGAAGAGATGGGATGGAATATAATCTTCATTTTTAAATAGTGAGGGATAGTCAGGTCTTTTTGTTTCACTCCAGAATGAGGGGGGGAGTTACAGAGAGAATGTTTCCTGCTATTAAGGAAAAGTTCCTATCAATTAAAGCTCTCTCAAAGTGTAAAGGGTTGCCTGCCTCAAGGGGTAATTATTGCATTTACCTATTTATACTGTACCATTTGTACTTCATTATGACTTTTCATGATGCTATTTTCTTCACTAATTGCTTCACATGTGTAATTAATTGGTCTATTTGTGCAATAGGTCCTCACTACTTAGGATCTATTCCTTTTTGCTCCCACATTACACTGAGTACATCATCATATACACAACATCCATTGATTGAAATACAAGGCCACATATGGCATATATATGACAGACATATGGCAATGACCAAAATGCTAATTTCGAAAAATATTTTGTTTAAAACAGGATGGTTTGAACAGTGGTTCTCAAAGTGTTGTCTGGGGATTTCTTGGGATTCCCAAGAAACTTTCATAGGGTTGGGAGGTCAAAACTATTTTTCTAATAATACTAAGGCATTTTCATTTCTAACATGGGAAATATAGACAGATGTAAGTTATATAAACAAAAACTCTTTAAGGGGTCCTCTATTTTTAAGGAAGTAAAGGGGTCTTGAGATCAAAAAGTTTGAGAACTGTATATTAGAAAAAGAATTGGAATAGGAAATCTAGGTGAGTTCTAGTTGGGTCCACCACTGCTACCTTGGGCAAATATTTTACTCTTTGCATTTCAATTTATACATGTATAAAATGGAGATAATACTAGCCCTGCCTCCACAGTTGTTTTGAGAATCAGCTGAAATAATGGATGTGAAACAATTTTAAACATTATATCTTTTTTGCTTCTTCCAGTTTTTGTTATTTACCCTCTAGGCTTTCAATGCTGTTCCTATGTCCATGAGGGAAAGGGGAAGCAGACACTTTTTTTTAAATCTACATTTAAAAATTCTACACTTTTAATCTACACACAAAAAATATTGGGCTAAAAAGCTAGATGGGCAGTGGATAGAGCAAGTCTCTAGAGGCAGGAGGACCTGAGTTCAAATCCAGTTTGATATTTGACACTAGCTGTGTGACCCTGGGCAAGCCACTTAATCTCACTGCATCTAAAAAAAGAAAAAGAAGGGAAAAAAAGTCTTATTGAATTCACTTCCAGTCTGTTAGGTCCCTGTGTTCCTTATTTTAGAAGTTCCTCGTATTCATCGAGTCAGAGAAGGTAGAATATCCCCAAGTGTGACTTGCCAAAAACTGAGTCCTTTTGGGGATTCCCCTTCTTTTCTCAGGAATGACATTATTATTCCCATTTCATACACGTGTAAATTGAGAGGGTGAAATGATTTGCCACAATTAACAATTAATTAGTAGGGTCACGTGTCCTATTCCAATCCTTTTTCTATACCCGCATTTCTCAACTTTTTTGGTCTCGGGATGCTTTTGCACCCCTAGAAAAAAGGGGCGTAGAGGACTTCTCTTTATACGAATTATATGTATCTATATATAGATGAACAGCCAAGGTGTCTCACGAGCTTTTTATCTAACCACTTTTCGGGAGGTCGGGAGGAGACAGATGCCCCCCAAAAGATACTTATTTTGCCCCAACGCTTGTCTACAAGTGACCTTTCTTCGCGGCCACCCCGGTTTTCTTTGCAGAGCTCTCGAGCTTTAAAATGATGCGCTACAACTCAATTCCAATAGGTTTCAGGAAAGACTCATCCGCGGGGAACTTGGACACCAAAGGCAAAGCCCACAGACCGTAGCAAGGAGCAGGGCCTGCTAGCACGCGCTAAAAGCAAGGACCAACCGGAAGCCTCCACAGCCAACGCGACGCCAAGCCCCGGGAAACAGTTTACGCTGCACCTCCCGGGATGCTCGGAGCATCCCCCACCGCCTACCTGTCTTAAAATTCGCTCAGGATTCTCATCCTTTCCTGCTTCTGGACAACTACCAATCAGCGGCTGATCGTCACGAGCCAATCAGAAGCCGCGAAATCTTCTTTCCTGGTGGGCGGGGAAGTGGGCGGGGAAAAAATGAAGCAGGGAAGAGGGAGGGAGAACTCGTTAGAGACAGCCAATGAAGAGCCGAGTCACGGCCCTGGCAGCCAATGGCTGCGCGTTTCCCGAAGGCGCTTGCTTTTGCGCCCTCGCCGCTTCTTCTAGACTGGAAAGTTTCCCGGGGAGCCCGAGGACAAAATGTCTGCGTTCTTACAGGCCCTGCAGAATAAACCTCAACCCAAGGCAGCGGCGGGGGCCCGAGTGGAGGAGGAGGATTTGAGGAGATGGGGTTTGACAGGTCAGTGGGGCCCTGGCTGGCGTAGCTCTGGAGACGCCAACTTGTGGTCAGTTTTCCTTCCTCACGGAAGTCTCGCGTTATCTGTAATCTTTGCCCGCATCTCATCAAACTCGGTACCCGAGGGTAGGGAAAGAGCCAGATCTTTGGGATGGGGTTTCGGGGGGAAAGAAGGAAGCCCGGTTCTGGAACGAACGGACAGCAGCCCTCATGGCCTGGGAAGTTTGGAGGAGGGAGATGAGGGAATTCATGTGGGACGTCTGCCCGCGTCCTCAAAACCTGGTGGTTTTTGTTTGTTTGTTTGTTTGTTTGTTTGTTTATTTGTTTGTTTGTTTGTTTGTTTTTCCTGTACCTGAACGCAAATTCTACTACAATTTAATCCCAGATTTTCGCAGGAAGCAGATTTTGGGGCAGTATTAGGAAAAGCCATTTCTAGAAGGAGTGGGTAGAAAATCACCCTGGTCTGTCGTGGGCTTGTTCACTGGCCCCGTTAGGGTTCTCATTCCTGCTCTTGAAGGGAAGCGGGACGCGGTTAATTATATTTGGAGTGCAACCACGGTTCCTGACTGTTCTTAGGAATTTCCCACAAAAGCTTATATTTGTCCCAGGGGGACGCTCGAAAAAGTCCAAGATATTAGTTGGAGCCCTTGCCCCCAAACCAGACAGGGATACAGATGGGGAGAAGGGTAAGCTGAGGGGCTCTTCTGCCAAGGGACAAGTTCCTGAGCCTAGTTCTCATATCCTTCCTCCGTATCTGTTGTTAAACTAATATTTTAGTTTATATATACTTATATATGTGCATGCTGCAATACATGATAATTAATAATAATTAATAATAATTTTTTATATTTATTATTTTATAATAAATAATAATAATAATAATTAATAATTAATAATAATACAAAATAAATACCAATACAAGATAAATTCAGAGAATTGGGAATATTTGTCTTAGTATTCCCAGGAATACAAAATAGAAAAGTGCCTGGTACACACACACATATCTATATCTATCTATCTATCTAAATAGATCTTTAATTAAATACTTAAAATCTAACCATTTAAAAAAAATGAGATAATACCTCATTTTCCTCCCAAGAGTTGATCAAATAGGTGATTTTTTTTAAATTTTAAAAGTTTGTAATGCATTTTGTTTTAGTAGATTTTTATTGGCATTTTTTGTTTTTACATTACCTTGAATTCCCCTTCCCCTCCAACTTGACCTTTCCTAGAGTGTAATTCTTATAAGAGAATTAAAAAAAAGTAGAAGAAAATCCAGCATATTGTTATGCTTTTTTTCTCTATGTGTCTATGCACTATTCCCCATGGAATGTAGTGGGTAAAGATGGAAGTTGTAGCTTATTGTTTGTAACTTTGCCACGTTAATTTCCTATTGTTTTGTGCTTTTTTTCATTCTCTGTCATTGGATATCTCGTCTTCCCTATTCTGTTTACTTCACTTTATTTCTCATTTTTATGGATTCATTGTCATTATTGTTCCTTACGAGGTAACTTTACTATGTTCTCTTACCACAATTTATTTAGCCATTCTCAGGTTGAGAATCTTATTTTGTTTCCATTTCTTTACTATCACTAAAGAAGGAGGCTAAAACTATTTTTGAGTGTATGGGGTCTTTCTTTTTGTCAGTGATCTGCTTGGGGTAGGTACTTAGCATTGAAAACTCCCTAAGTCAAAGTATGTGGATATGGTAACCGCTTCATTTATATAATTCAAAAATGTTTCCAGAATCGTACTAATTTACAGTTTTCCACCAATGTTAGTTACTATACCTGTTTTCAAGCAACCCATCCAACACAGTCTGTTCCCATCTCTTACTGTCTTTGGCAATTTCTTGACTTTGAAGTGATGAGTGATAGGATCAGTTCTGAATGGTAGGTAGATTTGGCATACAGAAACTGGAGCATTAATAAAATTGTTCCCTGGGGCAGGCAGAGAGAAGGCTCTGATAGAGATCAGTTTAACTCTGTGGTCCCATCCTCTGTGGAGGTCCTCCAGGCAGAAATCCAAATTATGTTAATCCCCAAGGCTATATTCCCCCTATAAAAGATGTTCATGTTGATCTTTGCTAAGAACTTTCTAGGACTAAACCTAATATGAGGTCCTCTCTCTTCCCTCTCATATTCCTTCCTCTTTAATGGCATCTTAATCTGGTTAGTTGGCTAAACTCTATGGATCCAACTTGCCAGTTAATGGCATTAACATTGTTGGTCTCCCACCTCTGTTTCATATTTGCTATTCCTGGTGCCTATTTTACCTATTATTTTATCTGTAACCACTTCCTCTAAATAAACCTACATTTTGGCAAGGAGAACGGCCATTGTGAATTTGTCGCATGTTTATTTCATACTAGAAATTGCTACCTTGACCTAATCAGAAATATAAGGATTGTTTTGATTTGTATTATTCTTTCACATGATTGCTGATAATTTCCAATTCTTTTGAGAAGAGTTAGTTTATATCCTTTGGCCAAATATGTATTCTAGAATGGCTTTTGGTTATATATTTCTGTTGCCTATATATCTTGGATATAAATTTTTATTAGAGATGTTTGATGCAGACATTTCCTCCCCTCCATTAAACCACTTCCTTTCTTATCCCAGATACATTAATTTTATTTGTTCAAAAGTCTTTTAATTTCCTGTAATTAAAATTATCTTAAATTGATCATTAGTATGTGTTGGAGATACATAACAAAGTGTATAAAGTATCATGCTTTAACCTCAGGTATTCTACAACAATTCTGAAACTTGGATCTTTGCTGTGTACATAGGGGTAGTAATGCCTCCTTTTTCTACCTCCCAAGGTTGCTATTGAGGCTCATAAATGAAAATTCTAATAAAAGCATTTTAAAACAGTAAAGTATATACTTTTTACATACATAATATATACATATACATTTATATATAAAAGTATATACTTTTTAAAACAGTAAAGTATATACAAATATAGGATATTAAAAACCAACAAGCACAGTTCTTAAAGTATCTTAAAAGGGGGATGAATCAAGAGTATGAGAAAATTTGAATTTAAACCTATAGGCATTTACTTGTATGTATTTATATCTATAGCTGTTTCTTATTGTTATTGCTATATTGTTGACTCATTTTTGTGTATCTCTATGTAAATATCTGTGGCAAGGTATATTATTGAGTCCTAGCACAGAATAGAATACTGGAATAGAGTAGCCCCTTAATGTTTGTTGATTTAAAATGTCAGTCTGTTAGCATTTATTAAGTGTCTATAGTGTACCACATCATATGCTAAGTACTGGGGATACAAAGAAGGCATTCTCATGGAGCTCCCCAAACTAATAGGTAGATAGCAAGCAAATAGATATGTACAAACAAAAAATATATAGGATAAATAAAAAATAGTCAACAGAGGGAAGGCAGTAGAATTATAAGAGATTGGGAAAGGCTTCCTGTAGAAGGTGGGATTTTAGTGTTTCTTTATTGTATTTTTTCATTGTATTTCTACCTGTGTATTCTAATTTGGACTTAGGAGACCTGGACTGTGATTTTGGTCAAGGCACAAGAACTTCAGTATCCTCATCTATGAAACAGGAAAAATGATGCTTCTTTCTACCTCCTCCCCCACTCTTTGTATTTCTCAAATTTGCTGAGATTATATGAGAAAACAGGTGAAAAAATGCTTTGTAAACTATGCAAACCACCCAAATATATTCTTGCATGAAGATATTATGTAAGAACATAATTATATATACCTTAGGGGATATGCTATCTCATTGATATACGCATACATTTTATGGATAATTATATCTCAACTTCTGATTCTGTGATTCTATGTCCACTGATTTTGCTGGCAACTTCTTGTTTAGGCCTTTAAAAAAGCAAAAACAGAAGATATTTTGTGGGTATATGGACAGCATTTGGACTTTTTAAATCTCTTTTCCTTTGTTCTTGGTGCATTATTATATAAATAGTGATGAAGATATAATAGTTGCTTACCAAATTCCTAGTAGCCCTTTTGATCAGTGTTACAGCAGGGATACATGGGAGGTCAGTAAGGCTCAGTAACCCAGAGGAGTGCAATATGGTTGCAGAGTAAACCTGAGATTCCTGGAAGATGAAAGCCCCTTGCATCTCCTTGAATATACCCCTGTTGCCTCCACTTTCCCTCTGTTTCATGAGTCCCTGGCATATACTCCAGTTGGGAGGTTAGTAGGGAAATAAAAGAAGAAATTTCAGGTTGCAGGTTGTGTCAATAAAAGGTATTTCCAATTTTACTTTTTTTGTCAAGAAACTGCTTCAAATTAGATTTGGGGAGTGGTGGTATTGCTGGGGATTTGTGGTTCACTTATTTATATTTTCTTTCTTCCCCATTACCATGGAGAATTTAGTGCAGCCTCTGCTATAATTTCTATGTCATTAAAAATGAACTTGCTGGGGAGTTTTCTTTAAGATATTTTGTGTGTGTATGTGTGATGTGTATGTGTATGTATAGTATAGTACACATACTATATATGTGTGTATGTATGTATATGTGTGTGTGTATATGTTTTTTTTTTTTTTTTTAAATCAGTGGGGGCAGATCTCATTTAGATGGCTGCTTCTAAAGAAAAAGGCATCCATGACTATTGTATTTCTAAATTTTTGTTTATATAGCATCTTTGCTAGAAATTTTTTTGAAGGCAGAGACTGTATCTTTTCCTCCCCTTTAAAAAACTTATTTTTAGAAATAGCTTCTCTTTTTACATCATTTCATTTTTGAATGCATCCCTCCTCTATCTCCCACCCAATGAATCAACTCTTAAAACAAAGATTTTTAAAAAGAAAGGGGAAAAAATTTTTTTTTGACAAAACCAATACTTTAACTGTATCTGAGGTTATACAGCATTATACCCTCATAGTTCCCTACTTTTGCAAATGGGGGGCAGCTACATTTCCTTGATTCCTTTCTGGAATAAAGCCAGATCATTATGATATATAATATTTAGGATTTCCACCCCATTTCTGATGGGTTTTTTTTTTTTTTAATAAAAATTGTTTCAGGGACTCTTATCTTTCTAACTCTGTGCATTGTATATAGTTGACACTTAATAAGTTGAGGAATGAATCCATAATCATTTGAGAAACAGCCTAGCTTCCAGCCTATAAATGTTGTCTAAAATGTTGTTTTGATATCCTAGGAGTGGGGTGGAATGGAACTTTTTTCTTTCTTTTTTTGTGAGGTAGTATTGGGGTTATATGACATCGCTCCAGGGTCATGTAGTTAATCAATCTGAACTCAGTGCTCCTTTCCAGGGATGGTACTCTATCCACTGCTCCATGTAGTTGCTCCCCAGGATGGGACTTTCAAGGTCATCTAACCTCTTCATTTTATAGAGGAGAAAAAATAAGGTTCTGGCATTTTGATAATTAAATGCTTAAGCAATAATCATTTCCCAACAAATGAGAGAGCTGCTTGTCTGCGGATTGGGAATCTGGGGTTTGGGGTTTGGTTCTGTGCTTTTCCGCTATCATCTCCCAGGAATATTCGATAAAATTGTTTCTCATCTTGGACTTTTATTCGTAGGGATCCGTTTGCGCCCCTATCAGCTGGCTGGAGTCAACTGGCTGATTCAGCGTTTCCAGCTTCAGCATGGCTGCCTTCTTGGTGATGAAATGGGCCTGGGTAAGACATGCCAGGTAAGCCCCTGGGACTAACCCACACGCTATTTCTGTTTTTATTGTTTTATTTTCATTTTTAATTATTTATCTTTTTTTAATGAAAGCTTTTTAGTTTTTAAAGCATATGCATGGATAATTCTTCACCATTGATCCTTGCATAATCTTGTATTCCAGTTTTTCTCCCCTTTCCCCAATCCCTCCCGTAAATGGTAAGTAATCCAATATATGTTAAATGTGTTGGTATCTCTGTTTAAAACTTGAGAATCCAGACTCAAAAAGGGACAGCAAGCTTTGTGGTGTTTGTCCCAGCACAAACAGCTAATCGACATAGGAGAGAAATGGTGGGGGAGGCCTGGAGTTTTGGAGCTGCCGAGGGACAGTGTTCTGGTCTGCAGTCAGGAAGACGAGCTCAAATCCAGACTCCTCCACTTAGTAGCTGTGTGACTGAGGGGGGATGTCATGTAACTTCTGCCTTAATCAGCTGAGAATCAAACAACAGAACCTTTCCTAGGGACATCATGGGCGTCCCTGGGGTCACAGAGAGTAGGGCAGGAGGGGATGAACAAGAGCTCCTATCTCTGTTACTTAGTGACCTTGGGCAAGCTGTCCATTGTCTGCACCTTGTGGGAGTTAGAATTGATGCCTCTGAGGCCTTTTCTCTTTTGACACAATGTCTCAAATATACAGAGCTGAGGATCCTTCCACACAAAGGCAGGATTGTTTTCCTAGTTACAAAGATGAGTTTCTATTATGGCCTCTCTGTTGTCTCAGTGGCTCATTGTGAGCCTGTGATCCAGGCTTAGGGCTTTTTCTTTCCCCAGTCCTTGGCCCGATTACAAAGCAGGGGTATCCCTGCTTCTCCGACTTCCTTAAGTAGTATGATCTAATTGACTGGGACAGAGTAAAAGCCAATTAAAAACAATTTGAATTAAATAAGATCTTTTTCCAGGGATTTCTTGCTAAGAGAAGGAGCAATTTCTGAGCCTTATCCTCATAACCTTATTTTCAAAGACTTAACTGTTTCCCTGAACAGGTTTTTTTCAGTCTTAGGCTCTTTCTCTATTGACCTATCCCTGCTTTTGTATGCTGTGTTATCCTTCCTTCTGTGTATCTCAGTGGTTCTTGTCCTTGGTTCTGTGATATTGCTTTTTAAACTAACTTGATAGCTATGGGTCAATAGAATGGGTTTCCTTTGCAACATTACATATTTTATTTTATTTTATTTTTTTTGCCGAGGCAATTGGGGTTAAGTGATTTGCCCAGGGTCACAGCTAAGAAGTATTAAGCATCTGAGGCTGGATTTGAACTCAGGTCCTCCTGATTTTAGGGCTAGGGCTCTATCCACTATTCCATATATCTGCCCCATACATATTTTATTTTAAGAAATTAATAATACTATTCTGAATCCAGGTTCATAGGCTTCATTAGCCTATGTCAAAGGGGTCCATAGCACAGAAAAAAAAAAATTGAGAATCTCTAGTTAGTCTACAATAATTACACTAGTAATCTACAATAACTTTATATTTATTTCACTGGGAGCAGAGTGAATTGATCTTTTATAGCTCAAGAGCATCTCCCTTAAATAGTTTTTAAAAATTTTCCCACATTATGATTATGATGATTGTTTATTCCCTGAGAAAATATTTTTATCTAAGAAAGTTATTTTTTTGGGGAAAGAGATGGTCCAAGAATCTGTATTCCCAAATATGCCCCTTGTAAATTTCTACTTTGGCAGTTCTTCCCAAAATACAGGTATCCCAAAAATCTTAGTGCAACTTGCAGCAAGAACACAATCTCACAATGAGCCATTGGTCATAAGAGAGTGGAGATTCCTCTGTAGAAACTGTGACCAGGAAAACAACCCCAATCCCACCTCTTTTTATGAAAATATCCTTGGCTTCCTCTCTGAATATAGAATCAGAAGCCTGATTTAGAGACCAGGCATCTGCCCTAAGACTTTAGAAACCATGTACTTTTGTTTCCCTTGGCTTTCCCTTCTGCTTAGTTTCTGTCGGTAGGGATTTCTATGTCATGCTAGGAAGGGACAGAGGAAATGGGGGAAGCCATCTATGTCCTATAGTGCTCCTGCTATCTGAGGGGAGGCAGAGGCAGCTACAGCTTCAGGAGCCTGAAAAGCCTGGAGCAAGCTGGATTTGTCGCTTTTGAGCCCTGGCGATTGCTCTGTTGCTAGAAGATGGTGGCCTGGGCAGGATGCCTTTCTCTCTGTTGTGCATCCCGAGGTTGTCATCCTGACTGTAAAAGCGTCCTGGGCCCGTCGGACTAGAAGGACCCACTTCCTTCTATGAGGAAATGGACATGGGGATTGGTCATGGGAAAAATGCTTTTCTGCATGGATAGTGCATGGGGGACAAAATTGTTTCCTTTTTAATTCCCTTTTTGCTTTTTCTGTTCTAGACTATTGCTCTTCTCATTTACTTCACTGGAAGTTTAAAGAAGAAAGGACCATTTCTGATTCTTTGTCCCTTGTCTGTTCTGAGCAATTGGAAGGAAGAGATGGAGAGGTACGTGCTATCAAAATCCCAATTTGCTATTTTCCTATTTGATTCAGTTGACCTTTTGATGTTTTAACTTTTCCCTTGGTAAGAGGCCTGCATCAAAAAATTTGCAGTATGCAAAAACGATGTTTCTTCCTTATAATGAATTTATTGTAATGATTAGGATGGCAGTGCAGGGAGAGAGAAAGAGAAAGGTTAAATGTGGGGTACGTTGTTGGCTTTTGTTGGGATTAAGAGATGGACATTATTATTAGCATTTGGCCACTTTGCTAAAACCAGACATCAGCCAGTCTTGTTGAGGGAGTGGCCCTCAACAAGAGGCTTAAGTGGTCAGGGGAGGGAGACCCTCCTCGCTGTGCAGCTTGGTCATTCATGGACTTGCTTTGATGCCAGGCCATCTTCTGAGTCTCACCACCGAGCCAGCCCATGAAGGATGCTAGGAGGTTTGACAGGTTTGGGAAGCGCTTGGTGTTCTTGATGACAACCTGTCTGATCATAAGAGAACACAGGGAGCTTATGGCTCGGACCCCAAGATCCCTCCCCTGGGGGGCCCTGTTCTCCTCCAGCATGGCCCCTAACCACAACCTCCCTTCCTTTGCTGTGTCCCTGCCTTGGATTCAGGTTCGCTCCTGGCCTTTCCTGCAAAGTGTACATAGGGGACAAGGAGGAGAGAGCGCGTCTGCAGCAAGAACTGAAAAAGGACGCTTTCCATGTGCTCCTGAGCACCTACGAGGTACTGCTCTGTCTCTGCTTGTGCTGATGTTGCTCCCAGGGGGCAGAAAAGCCCTGTGCTGTGGTCTGCACTGGGCCTCTGCTTTCCAAAGCCAGCCCAGCCAGTTCCCGCTAAGATGTGTGGGGCTTGAGGCACATGGGCTGGAAAAATACCCTCAGGTTCCTTCTCTCCCTTTAGCCCTTTCACTGTCTGTCTGTCTGTCTCCCATTAAGCCTCCTGGCCTGCATACAGCCTCAGGAGGACCAGGCCTGGTGGGGGAGCTCCAGCTTCTCCTGCCCCTTGCCTAAAATGGGCTGGGAGAGTGGGGAGGGTGACACTTGGCAATTTTCTTGTTCCTCAGTTCCTACTGAACTCTCATGTCAGTCATTCTGTGGCTGAAGGAAGGAGAAGGGAAAAAGCATTTACCAAGTGCCTGCTATGATCAGATGCTGCTGAGCGCTTGGTAATTACCTCTTCTGACCTTCACAGCAACCCTATGAGGCAGGTGCTGTTATTATCTGTTTACACTTGAAGAAACTAAGGCAGACAGATTAAGTGACTTGTTGCAAAGCAGGCTGGCTCAGGTACAGTGAAATAAACGTCCTATGGAGCATTGGCTGGCAAAGATGTCCATCTCCTCGTTGGAATGTCCCGCCAGCAGGGCTCCAGAGGCTGTGAGGCCTTTTCTTCATGTCCCCCCAGGCCGGCTGTTGCTTCGGAGAATGTTGGGTGATAAAGGTCCAGGGCAGAGAATATGTTAGTCCAAACCCTTCCTTTCCTTTTTTGCTTTGCCCATTAAGACAAGAGACAGCGGGTTAAAGTGGAGAGAGTTCTGGATTTGGCATCAGGAAGAAAAGACCTGGATGCAATTCCAGCCCCTGACGCTAATTATGTAAGGTCATGAATCCATCCTATTGTCTCCCCAGAGCCACAACCTAACAATGTGAATTATTGAAGGGCTGCCATTTATGTTGGGAGAAGAAAGGTCCTTGATGATTCACGTGAAGTAGGTCTGTCCTGCCTCTTTCTACTTGCATGTGAAAGTGCTTATGTGCTCAAGATTCTTCTCTTTAAATAAGATTAATGATTTTTTTTTTGAACATTTCTTTACTTCTAAATTTATCTTCTTCCTCTCCTCCTTTCCTTCCCCCCCCCCCCCCCCCCACCATTTAGCACAAGAATAAAAATGGTAGGGGAAAAATGAATTCAGCCAAAGAACAATTTTTGACAGGATATACAGGGTATGATGTAGAGCCACCTGCAAGAAAGAGAAAGAGGGGCTTGTTTTGTCTCCTTCAGGGCTAGCCCAGATGATTATACTTAACCGAGTTCACGTGGGTGTTCTGTCCATTGGTGCTATTGTTACCATTTTATATAACTTTCCAGGGTCGGTTTATATTGGGCACATGTTCTTTACTATGATATCTGGAAGCCTGCCACAGACTGCCCTGAAACTTTTCTGGGTGTCAGCATTCTTTAATTGATTAAATAAGCACTTATTAAGTACCTGCTGTGTGCAGCACTATGAGGTGTAGCTGTAAAATCAGACCTTTGGAGATGGACCTTTCTAGCCCATCTCTTCTCTTCAGACATAGCATCCCTTCCTGAAACTGGGGTGAAGGAGATTGTGTGGGAGACTAGAAGGAGAACTGGCTCTAGATTTGGCAGACCCAGTTTCAGATTCTGCGGCATCGGGCAAGTCATTTGTCTGCTCCGGACCTCAGTTTCCTCATCTGTACAATGAAGGATTTTTACAATGTACAGATTTGGATGATCTCTGAAGACTCCATAGCTTTGATCCCATAGTTTCAGGAAGAGTACTCTTTGTATCAGGGACTTTGCTTTGGAAAAACGTGACTTACATTTTCTACCTATTACAGAGAAGTATGACAGGTAAGGAGAAATCAAATGATCCAATTAACTTTTTTATTGAATTTGGAAAGATTTCTTTCATGTTTGGGTATGACTGAAGCCCTTTCTAACTCTCAAATTCTGTGATTTTACAGCTCAGTAAATCTAATGCTTGGACAGGTTTTCTCTCAGTCCAATTTATTGTCTTGGTTGGGTTAGCTCCTGGTTTTGTCCCTGAGATACTGAAGATTATACTGATTGATCAGTGGAAGTGGACATTGAATCCTGCCCTCATTTGCCAGGTTACTTTGGGCTAGCCTCTGTTTTACTGATGGCTACCTCACTTCTTTTGATTGTTTTTATAGTGGTCCTCATTTGAATACCTTGTTTGGAAATCTTTATTACTCCCCTTGCCAGATCTTTTCTATAACTGTTAAGTGAATTAACCAGTACCTTACTCAGTGGTGTCAAACTCAAATAGCATTAACTTCAAAAACCAAAACTTGACATTATTTGTTATATTGTATTTTTATTTATTTTTCTAAATGCTTTCCAATTATACTGAATAATTAACATAGTTAAATTCCAATATAATTTACTATCATTATATTTAATGATGTTCCCAATTATATTTTAATTTGGTTCCTTCTGGGTATTTTTACAGAGCAAGGGCTCCAACTTTGACATCTCTACTATACTTTATTAGGAAAATTTCTGTAGAGTTTCCTGAGACCCTAAGAGAGAGATCATCACTAACTCATCACAAAAGCTATGTCTGAACAAGATGTTGTGTTAACATACATTGTTTATTTTTTCAGCTTTGCCTGAAAGATGCAGCATTTCTAAAAACGTGAGTAAATGACATTTTTTCCAAAGTCCACCCTGGCTGATGCATTAGCAACATGTCCTTTAATCAGATTTTCTCCCCAACATTTTTCAAAGTATTTTGCCCCTAATGGTTGAAGTGTGCATTTTTTTTTCTCTGGATTCAGGGCCTTACCCATTCATAGTAATGGCACCTTGGAATGGGTGCTTTTCCAAACTCAGTGCTTGATGATGAGCAGAGAGCATCTGTTACAAGGATTCAGGAAATGAACATTTTGAGCCAGTTCATGAGTCATACTCCTACTTAGAGGCAACTTTGTTCTATTTCTAAAAGATAGGGACTAAATTAAAGTAGTTTGCATTCAGGTTTATCAGCTCCTAAAATGTAATGATGAGAGTTCTTGAGAGCCAATCTGCCTTAATAGAAAACATTGGAAGGCATTAATCCCCCTGGACCTCAGTTTCCTAATTTGCAAAATGGGATAGTTGCATCATCAATTTCTTAGAGCTACAGTGATTGCAAACCTTAAAATACTGTGTAAGGGTGAGTTGCTGAACCTCAGTACTGGATTGTCCACCACCACCACCACTTGCTTTAATTGCTCTTACTGACCAGTTACTGCTCGATAGAGCTGGAGAAAATTGGGCAACTAAGCTGCTTGGAAAAGTTACAACTTTATGTTACATCATACTAACTAGGCCCTTCCTGAGCAAGAAAGTCTTTTACACCTCCCACTATGGCAGCTGTTCCAAACCTTCATACTCTTGACAAGTATGCTCCCTTCTCTCTTCTTCCTCATCTCATATCCCTCAAACATCCTGCTCTCCTAGCTCTTCCTTTACTTCTGTGTCCAATGAAGAACGAGCCCTTCTTTTAACTAAGACAGATCCTTTCGACAAACTGCAAACCATCCCCTCCTGTCTTCAGCAGATTACCACTCCCATTGTCTACATTCTCTAAACTGCAATCTCTTCCTACCTCCTGGTCCCTTTTCTGATGTCTGTAAACATGTCCATGTTTTCTCTATCCTTAAAATACATCATCTCTACTAGCTTTCATCTAATCTCTCATCCTCTTGGCTAAACTCATCATCATCATCTTCATCTCCTTGAGAAAGCCACATAATCATCATAATAATAATCTCCTTGAGAACAATATAGTAGTAATAGCAGTGACCATAACAACAATAATAATAGCTCTCATTTAAATAGTGCTTTAAGGTTTGCAAAATTCTTTACAAATATATATCACTTTATCCTCACAACAACTCTGGGAGGTAAATTATCGCTTTACAGATAGGAAAACAATGCAGACGGGGTGACTTGCTTAGAGTCACATAGGTAATAATCTGAAGATGGTTTTGAGCTCAGGACTTTAGACCTAATTTTCTATCTCTTCCATCACCTAGAAATTCAGGGTGTGAAGTACAGTCAGATGATAATTTGTCTCTACCCATAGGTCCCCTGGGAGAGAAGGCTCATAGATTTTTAGAGTAGAAAGAGATTTTAGAAGTCACAGGCCATTTTTTTTGTTGTGCAGTTCTTTCACTGACATCCTGCTCTTCCCATTTGGGCTCCTTATGGCAAAGACACTGGAGCAGTTTTGCCATTTCCTTTTGCAGCTCATTTTATAGATGAGGAAGCAGGCAAACAGGGTGAAGTGATTTACCCACAATTACCCACAGCAAGTAAGTGCCTGAGGTCAGATTTGAACTCAGGTCTTTATGACTCCTAGCCTGGCATTCTATCCACTGCTCCATTTAGTTCCCCTGACCATGGCATAGGCTGTTCTTAACAGCAAGAAGACCAAGATTCAAGTTCCAACTCTGATGTGTATTTTCCTCACTGTGTGACTCTCAGAAAGTCATTTAATTGCTATGACCCTCCATCTCCTCTGTAAAAATGAGGCTGATTTGCTTATCTTAAAGCCCTTTATAGATGTGAGTAATGGTGATGATGATTTATTAGAGAAAAGTCTAAAAAATGAGCATTTTCCCTGTTGCTTTCCTATATTGCCTGAAGAAAGATGAAAGCTTTAGAGATGGAAAACTTTCGGCCTACCCCAAAGTGAAGCAGCTTACCTGTCAAGGCTGCTCTGCAATCCTTCCCCCTTCTTCAGCTCTTGCTCTCAGCTGGTGAACTTATCTTCCCCTTTATCGAGATCAATGAGGCCATTTGTTATAACTACCTTTTATCCTTCTTTTTTGTTTCTGGACACAGAAGGCTTCTCATGGCATTGTTGAGTTGACCATATAATGAGTTGTTGTGGTAACTCCTATGTCCGTTTTCCTCAAATGAAATGTTTAAACCACTCATTTTAGGCTCAAAACACAGACCACTCTGCATTGTTACTTTACCAGTTCATGTCCATTCCATGTCTTATTTCCTCTATTAAGATCTAAGTTTCTAGAAGGCAAGGTGGTTCCTTATGTGTCTATCGTATCCCCCTCTGGTCTCTTGCTTTGCAACAAAAGAAATGTTTATTGAGTAAAAGAATGAATGAACAAATGAATGAATGAAATAATGGACCTGTGTTTGTCCATTTCTGTTAGAACTGGCCCATTGTTATTCTTTCAGCTGCTTTATGTGGCTGGGAAATAAGTTAATTAGCAAAAACACACCAGATGGTGATCTGTATTTGGATTAAACAGAGATGTAACATTAATTTTTCTCTCACAGTTTCTCTTGGAACATTCTGGTTGTGGATGAAGCCCACAGATTGAAAAACCAGAGCTCGCTGCTGTACAGAACCCTTTCAGAGGTAAACACAGGATGGTCTTTCTTAGTCCTGGCATTTTAGCTGAAGTCCACATAGTGTAAGTCAGAAAAAGGACGGAATCATTTCGTTTGTCTGATTTTTACAGATCCATCAACAACTATCACGGGACAGGATGGGGTATTTGGGTATGATATTGCTTGTCTTCTTAAAAAGAAAGCACAATTTAGTAAGCTCCTGAGTGCTTGGTCTTTCAAGTAACTGGGCACATCAAGCCTGTCTTCTATCATAGCTATCAAAGGAAATGGGTTGAACTTCCAATTAGAAATAAGATGGAGGATCAGTTTCCCAAGGAAGGCTCCAAAACCAGAAATTTATAGAACAAAGTCGTAAGAGTTGGGTACAGTATCTAGACCTGTTTGGGACTTTGGCTATATCTTTCTCCCAAGAGGACTGTGTCTTGACTCCCAGTCGAAAAGTCCTTTGGCCAGAAAAATTTCAGGGATGTGGTTTTGTTGGATGGGAACTCATTTTTCTTGAATTTGGGGATTTCTCAAATACCCGAGTCAGTTTTGAGTCTACAATGTTATGATAGGAAAGGAGCGAGAAGCGTCCCTCTCTACAGATCCCATTCCTTTCTTCTTGCTCTGGTGCCATAATAGCAATGACTATTGTTCTTCATCATGGCCTTGCTGGTTCATCTCTAAAACTAACGAGAATTAATCCTAGATGGAGTTGGTTTCCTTGGGAAATGGTGGGTTCAGTGGGTTCCTTCTCACTGGAGAGCTTCAAGCAGATACTGAATGACTGTTTATCAGGTGTGTTGTAGAAGTTACATGTTCAGATAGCAGTTTGATTAGCTGGCCTCTGAGGTCCTTTCCAAGTTCTGAGAAGCTGTGCTTTGGTGGCACTTAAAATAATTTTACTTTCTGCTATATAGCACTTAGTGCCTGCTCTTCAAATTTACATTTTTGGCACAAAGGAGTCTATAAATGATTTCATGTCATGTTATGGTAGTAAGGTGTAGTTCTCTTTGGTTTGGGGCCAGTGAGACACTCAAGTCCACAGTATTTAAATCAGACAGTGCTTTTATTGAGTTTTGACTCCCTACAGGTCCTCCAAGCTTGCTCAGGGCTCTCCAGATAAAGTAGTTCATCTAGTCTTCTGGTGGGCTTCAGGAGCTTCATTGAAGGCAGGCACGGTATTCCCTGAATGCTCCCCTCCAGGTGGCTGCCCATGTGAGCTCCTCTGCTTGTGCCTCTGAGGGCAGTTCCATGCCAGCCTTGCTGTGTCTTCTTGTGCCTTTGTTCCAGCCTGCTCCTTCTTCCTTCTTTCCTGTTTTTTTTTTTTTTTTTTTTTTTTGCCAATTTCACTGCTCATGTTACAGGACAGATTTTTATGCCTTGGAATATTCCCTGCAATTTCTGTTTGTTTCTTCAGTTTTTATCTTATTCTTTATTCTGTTTTCATCCTTGGATATCCTACAGGCACCATGGATAGAGAGAGACTTTCTCCTGCTGACTCCTTGCCTCCTAGGCATCCTGGAGCTGGTTTTGGTCCTGTAACCCATCACTGTCAATTCTAGACTATCAAGGAACCTTCCGGCTACCTCCTCTAGAACTTTGGAATCGATTGTAGGACATGGGGGACTCTGGCCCAAGACTGCCCAGCATGGTGTGCCCTCCCCAGAGAAAGGCTGTGTTCTGTGAGCAAAGCAGAATAAAGTGAGCCTAGAAGAAACCCAGAATTAGAGAATCCACCCAAAGTGTTTGTGGGACTATTTGTGTCCGACCTGTGGCAGAGCATTCCGTGTTCGTTTTGTCTGATCCGCCCCAGTCGGACCCATTCATAGTAAGGTCATTTTGGTCCTCTTTGAGGACGAAGGACAGCAGTCAGCATCTGGTGATCTCTGACCTTTTTCCTTGGAGAATTTATGAGGAATACCTGGGGCAAAGTCTCCGTCAGGGAAAAGTCTGATTGATTGATGATAACTAAGTCATTAAAACTTGCTTTTTTAATTAAGTGATCATTTAAACTGCTCACAGTGTTTTAACTTGAGATCCTTCTGAACTGATTTTAAGGGACAGATAAGATTGCAGTTTCTTGAAAAAAATTTAAAGCTGAAATCGTATGAGGCAACATGTTCTTTAATTGGTTAGACTCCAGCCTCTGTCATTTGGTTCACTCAGTTGCTACGTGGCATGACTCAGCGACTTTTTGGGTTTATGGGCTTTATGGGCAGCTCATTATGATCGTCTCTGCTCCTGAATTTGGTCATCAGCTTTCTAGCCTAAAAACTCAGTGTGTTTACTTCCCCCAAAGGTGACAGGGAATTGTTAGTAAATGGAGACCCTAGGCAAGGGAAGGAGGTGAATTTGTGAATTCTAGCGCCAGTTTGTTGATTTATAGATTTGGGGACTGGCTGTCTGCCCGGAGAAACTCCATGGCTTTCCCAGTGAGTAGATCTATGGAAGAGATCAAATTATAGAACAGAAATTTCTTGGGTAAATGTCGAGTCAGAGCAAAATGACTTAGATGTCCTTGAAGACTCTTGATTTTTGCAGCAATGTGAGCTTAATGAATTATCCTTCTTTACTTCAGGGATATCTCTGAATAAGTAGGACTGATTGTTGGGAAGTGGGCTCCGTTCTCCCCCTGGAAAGGACACAGAGGTACTTGTCACCTCAACTTTGTAGCTTTCTTTCTAGGCTCTGGGGGGATAGCTTCAATTCTTTTAGAGTGAGAAAACCCGAGTTTGAGTCTGGCCTCAAGGAAATTCACTTGATTTCTGTGTGCATTAGCCCTTTATGGGCAAGGGGGGATAGTGGAAAAGAACAGAGCCTTGGGTTTTGAGTTCTAATCCTGGCTCTGTTTCTCAGCACTTCTTTTCTCCTTGACTTCTTCTCTCACAGAGGTTGTCTATAAGTTACTGTTTCTTGTTATTCAGCGGTTTTCACTTGTGTCCCTTTTTGAGGTTTCCTAGCAGACAATGGAGTTTCCCTCTCTGGTTCACTTTACAGATGAGGAAACTGAGGCAGAGTGAAATGACTTGCCCAGAATCATACAGCTAGTGTCTGAAGTCAGATTTGAAATCTGGCCTGATACAGGACCTCCTAATTTCAGATTGATGACTTTTGGGTTACAGAACCCCTTAATCTCATCAGGATCATCACCACATCTTGGTACAGCAGGCTGGCTTATGTCAGAGAGAGTTTCTAAGACAAAGAATCCTATTCTCCACCGAGGGTAGATTCTTGTGAGCACTCCTCACAAATGGTTGGGGCACCCAGCCCACCATTTCTCCCACCTCATGCCTTAGTCACTTGCTCATGTCTAAGGGCTCTTAGGCTCTCCAGTGCCAGAGGCCAGCTCCTGGTGTCTGGCCCAGGCAGCTTGATCTCAAAACTTTTTTTGAAAATACTTTTCTTTTTGCTTAGATTTCCGTGGACTTCAGCCTCCTGTTGACGGGCACCCCTATTCAAAACAACCTTCAGGAGCTCTACTCACTCCTGAGCTTTGTGGAACCCAGTCTCTTCACCAAGAATCAGCTTGGAGACTTCATTCAGTACTATCAGAATATAGAGAAAGAAGCTGATTCGGGTAAGTTACCTCCTTTCCCCATCCATTTCCATGTAACGTGAAGATCGAGCAGTTTGTCATAGTAACTTAGATGTTCCCTACTCCAAATCACTTCTGGGCCTTGTTCTATATTAGGGATTCTCATCCTGGTGTCTACAAGTATATGTGTGTGTGTGTGTGTGTGTGTATGTTTATTTTGATAGTTGCATTTTCAGTATGATTGTTTTCCTTTGTAATCCTACACATTTTTGTTTGTGTTATTTATTTGTGTTTGTTTTTTTGTTTTTTGTTTTTTGGCAAAGCCCATCGGGGTTAAGTGACTTGTATAGGGTCACACTGTAAGTGTTAAATTCTGAGATTCTGAGATTGGATTTGAATTCAGGTGCTCCTGACTCCAGGGCTGCTTCTCTATCCACTAGCTGCCTTGCTATTTATATATTTTTTTAAATTTTCTGCATATAACAGCGTGATTCTGAGAAGAGGTCCATAGGCTTTACCAGAGGGGTCCATAACTCAAAAAAAGTTAAGATCTTCAACTTGACGAGTCTAGAGTATTGGCTAGAAGCAAGCCCAAGTCTCCTTGCCACCTTGTTCTGTATTTAGTTACGCATGTTCACATTGCCTTCTATGTTTGGACTCAGGCTCCCTGAGAGCAGAGGCTATTTCATACTGGTCTTTGGATCCCCAGCGCCTTGCACAAGGCCTAGCACATGGTAGACCCTAAATAATTGCTGATGGATTGATTGGAAAAGAGAATTATGAACCGAGAGGAAACATCTCCAGGGAGAACTGAAGAGTCTGAGCATTATCATAACACCTTCATTACCTATCGATTCATTATTCTGAAGGCAGAACGAAAAATAACCTACAAATATGATTTGAAAAAGTCTAAAGGGCACTGCAGAAATAGGTGGTGTTGCAGTGGACAGGGAGTGCAGCTCCCCTGAGGACTCCCAAAACTTAGTTGTGGAGATTGTTTGGTTAAAGATTTTCTCATAATTCTTCTCAACTATGCCTATTTTGTGATTTTTCAGGAGTGGCAAGTAGAGAGTCCCAAGATGCTGCTACTGATTCTCTAGCCAGATAAAACAGGTGGAGTCACTAAGGGTGTTAGCTGAAGGACAGAGGCTTAGAGGAGGTGTGGTAGCTCTCTGTGTTTGAGAGGTTGGAGCCAGCATGTCCAAGCCTGGATTTGAATCCTGCCTCAGTCACTTAATAGCTAAGGAACTCTGGACCAGGCATTTAACTGTCTCACTCTCCTCATGGGAAGTTGAGGAGAATAATCCCACCAGCTTACAGGCCTCTCAGGATCTTAGGCTTAACATTGCAAAAGGACCTTAGGGATCAGCTACTCTGCCCCTTCATCTTTCAGATGAGAAACCTGAGGTCCAGAGATTCAAATAAAATAATAGATGTAAAGTGCTTTGTCAGCCTTTAAGTAATATGTAATTGTGAGCTACTATTATATTTAAAAGAAAATTGCCACATAGAAGTGAGATAAAGCTTATTCCATTTGATCCTAGACAGAAAAATTAGGACCAATTGGTAGATTTTTATCAGGGTACAGTTTTTAGCTCAGTATCAGGAAGAACTTTTTAATAATTCACAGATTGTCAGCATTGGCAGGGACCTCTGGGAACGACCCAGTCCAGCCCCCATCTGAACAAGAGTTACTGCTACAACAGATTGAACAAGTGTTTGCATGATAATTATGGATAAAATGTCAATCAAAGCTGGAATACACATGGGGGTGGGGGAGGTCAAGATTGAAACAGGCTCAGGGTGCTTATTCTGATTTCAGAGAGTCTACTTTACTTTTCATCTAAATAGGGCTCCAAGGCTCAGAGGATCTGGGGAATAAAGCCTTACATCAGAGATGTCAAACACGCGGCCGTAGGCCACACACAATCCACAAACTCCCAAGTGTGGCCTGAACCAGACTGAAATGTAATTGGGAAATAATTTAACAAAATAACTAAAGCTACAATAAAATACAGAGAATACTTGTGGTTTTCAACACTTAGCTCATGGGATCCTGATGTATGGTTTAGTGGCCCCTGTTTCTAGTTAAGAGCAGTGACTAAAAGCAGTGGTCACTTCTATGAGATCCCAGTAACGGAGCTGCTCGGCATTTGAGACTCTCCCCCCCCCCCCCCCCCAATATGAAACTGGGCTGTCTACATGGATTAGCACCGAATCCCCGCAGTTTGGTAGTGCTGTCCAAAAATCTAACCAGGTCTCTTTGAGAGGTGCTGAGCTCCCATTGATTACTGTAGGTATTCTCTGTTGCTGCCTTTTCACATTATAGCAGATCTTAAAACTTGAGTAGAGCATATAGTGCAGGAGTAGAAGAGGCGAGCTTGCTGCATTTATTAAGGCCTTGCTGTGTGCTGTGCATGATACCAGTAGTGGAGAGACACAGAATGGTCTCTGTCCTCAAGGAGCTTTCTTTCTACTTGGGAAACCAGATACGCACAAATAAACTCCATCAAAATGTGTACAATATATGAAGTCATTGGTATGGATGGGTCATCACATCATTCTCCCAAATGCCGATATTGCTGAGTGTATCTGTTACAGTAGCTGTGCAGTGGGTCTCCATGGCAACACTTCTCTGCCCACCCTGCCCACAGACTCCTCATATGATTGTCTGTCTCCTGAATATTGCCCTGTTATTAAACACCTGCTGTGTGCCCCAGGGGGTGCTGCAGATCTAGTGTGAAAAAAAAGCAGATCCTGTCCTGAAGAAGGGTGGAACTTGGAAGATACAAGCAGGGGGACAGAGAGAGAGATGGGCAGTGGTAGGTGGAGGGACAGAGAGATGAGCAGAAGTGGGCAAGGAATAGAGATGGCCAGAGGTGGGCAGGAGGACAGGCAGAGATGGTGGAGGTAGGCGGAGGGACAGAGATGGAAAAAGGTGGGCAGAGGGGCACAGAGGGGGGCAGAGAGAAGTAGAAAAACAGATAGATGTAGGTGGAGGACAGAGAGATGGGCAGGGGGACCAATGTGATTGCTGAGCAATTCCAATTGCAATGGAATGGTGCCAGACCAGGAACCCCCCTCAATCTTTATACTGTGGCTCTGTTGGGCTGGCTCGTGACCCCCTCAGATTCCCTTCTCTGAATGATATTTTTAAATCCATATAATAAAATACCTAGGATTGAAAGGAAGCCAGTTCTATTGAAATAGAGTCATCAGAATATTATTTTTTAAACCACAAGTTCTCAGAGCCCTTGCCAGTGGCCCCTGTTAGAGGTACAGTCCCCAGTCTATTCAGCACAAATGTAAGACTTCTCCTCTCTCTCCTTGTTTCTCCTTTACTGAGCACCAGAGGGCGCGCCTGGCCTTACACATGTAGCCTGGTGTGGGCCGGAACTGTTCGGGTTCTACATTAGGCCTGGACTAGAGATGGGATGATGCGTCCCAGGCAGCACCACTCAGCCTCCTTCCCTTAGCTCCGCTGCTGTTTGTCTTGGTTGATGACCCTGGACAAATGACTCCGTGTCTCCCTTTGTGTGCTCAGAATTCTAACAATTAGGCAATCCCTCTAGGAAATACCAGGACATCTTGGCCTGGCAGTGGGGGATGGATAAAGTGATGCCGGCAGACCCAGGGCCCTTACACTAGTCCTGGGGAAGTGGGTTTTTTCTGGGTTGCTCCCTAAAATTCAGAGGGTCTGGGGAATAACCAAACTTGCACAGCATTCTGGCTGTAAGGAAGTGAGATAATTGGCATGAAAGCATTTTAAAATCCAAGAATGCCATACAAATGGAAAAGGGTTTTGTTATTTCACATAATAGGCTTGTTTGTTATGCCTTCAAGGGTGTCCAGTGGTCAGCTAATAATTTTCCTCTAAAATATGAACTCAGCCTGAAGATTTGCACATTTTTTAAAAGGAATTACTACTTTAGGCAGTCAATTATTCTTTAAAGTATTAATCAACTTTTAACAACAAGTAGAAATGGCTAGTCCACATCAAAGTTTTTCTCTGCCTGTATTACCCTAAGAAGGGCCGGGGAGGGCAAGGTCTGAAGTTGGCCGGCCTTTCTCATTGTCTGGGATCAATTGCCAGGGCGGTGTTTGGGTAATAATGGGGCTACTCCATCCCAGTTGTAAGTGTGTGGGGGACATTCATGGGGGAAGGGGATGGGAAACAAAGGCTGTAATAATTCAGACGGTGCTTAGAGCCCAGGGCAGCAGGCTCAGAGCTTGCCAGGGAAATCGAGCTTTCCAAGCGGTGGCTGCCTTGAGCTTCTCAGCACACTCCTGTTTGGCCTTTCCCCGCACAGCCACTGAACTGCATCAGCTCTTGCAGCCCTTTTTGCTGCGGCGAGTCAAGGCTGAAGTAGCTGCGGAGCTCCCCAAGAAAACTGAAGTGGTGCTCTACCATGGCATGACGGCCCTGCAGAAGAAGTACTACAAGGCCATTCTGATGAAGGATCTAGGTAACCAGGGGACATCTCCTTATTTAGAAGCAAAGCTACAATATGGGTTTTTGGGAAGAAAATATACTGATACCATTGATCACCATCATCATTGTTTATATAGCAATTTAAAAATACTTAACAAATGTTTCATTTTATCCTTACAACAACAGTAACAATAATAATGATTATAATATATTCATACATTACATGATAATTGTATATATAATCATTCTAATGCAATTCACTATAAGACATAATTAATAATTGTGCTAACTGCTAGCATTTATATAGTATCTAACTGCATATGCCAGATGCATGTTAAGTGTTTTTACATGTGTGTTAAGCACTATAAAAATACCTCATTTGTGAGGAAACCAAATTATCACTCTTTGCAGATGATATGAATGTATGCTTAGAGACCTAGAGAATCAACTGAAACAATTCATAACTTTAGCACAGTTGCAGGATACAAAATAAATCCACATAAATCTTAAGCATTTTTATATATTACCAACAAAGTCACATAGCAAAAGATACAAAGAGAAGTTCCATTTAAAATAACTGTAAATAATATAAATTATTAGAAATAGCTATAGATAGATTATATAAATAGAGTTGTAGATCATATAAAAATATCTCATTTGATCCACAAGACAATTCTGGAAGGTAAGTGCTATTATTGTCCCCATTTTGCAATTGAGGGAACTGAGAGGCAGGCAAAAATTAAGGGACCTGCCCAAGGTCACACTAAGCTTACTTACTAAGCTACTAAGTGTCTAAGATTGAATTTTAACTCAGAATGATCTGAATCCAGGCCCAGATTTCTACCTATTGTGTGCCTAAAATGTCTATGAATAAGCTTGAAATGAATCACTTAGAATTCTGGTTGACTTTCATATAGTAGGGTTGGTGCCATTGAATTTGTCTTCCCTACCCTTATTATCAACATCATCATTCTTCATGATGGGGGAATTTTCATTCCCCAACTTTATTACCTATTTCTGGTCCCATGATAGAACACTTCCAGTGTTCTCTCTTTGATTTGTAACTTCCCAACTTGCTGTGTCCTATCAGAAGTTTTATAGACTACACAAATCCTTATCTAATGAGTTCAGTGTTTATTTGACTGACTACAAGGGGGGGCTCTTTCTAAACCTGATTATTTGGCTTTCATTAGTCTACTATCTTCGAACTGAAAGTTTGATAACAAAATTTGCCAGATGGGCATTTTTAGCATAAAGATATTCCAAATAGAAGTAGAATACAGTATAAATGAAGACTCCAGTTCATTGGTCTTTTTATATTTCAGATGCATTTGAAAATGAAGTGGCCAAAAAAGTGAAGCTTCAGAATATCCTATCACAGCTCAGGAAGTGTGTAGGCCACCCTTATCTGTTTGAAGGTAAGAGAACATCTCTCTTTCTCTCCATATTTTCTGTCGGTCAATGGTTAGCAGGTTTCTATTAAGAGGGGTGCTGCAAACATACATGGCCCTTCTTATAGCCTACTCTGATAACCAGATCCAGCTTTGGTTCCAGAGTTAAGGTGGGTGATTTCGTCCAACTACCTGTAAAATAGCCTGGAATCAAGAGGTATCCTGGCTGCCAAAAGAACAAATGGGATTTTAGGCTTCCTTGAGAGAAGTTTAGCATTTGGAAAGAAAGAGAAAATAATTTCCATGCATTCTGCTTGTTCTGGGCACCTAAGTTTAGGAAGATCTCTTGTCTTTCCCATTTAGACTGAAGCTTGGGGCTCATGCTTCATCTTCTTAGGGGCTAATTTCTGAGGAAACATCTGGTAGGAGAGAAAGAATCAAGGATAATCCTAAGCAGGATATTATCAACATTTTCTTTGTCACCTTATAAGCCCTCTCTTTCTTCCAAGTACCCTCATATTAGGCCTTTGGCCCCTTAATCTCCACTTCCTCCTTTTTATGGTGTCCTATCACAGTCATCCGTGATTTAAAGTTACCTTTGGGGATTCAGGCTAATTATATAGCTATATCCATCCACATATTCACATAGAAACATATGTGTCATACAGTTATATATTGTCATTGAGTCTAACATAGTGATGTCATTTTGATCCTTTTTGAGAATGAAGGACATCAACATATATTTATATATCTACATACATGTACACATATACATACATGTATGTGTACATATATATGTATATACATATACTTAGTAATTTATTTTTAATACACGTTACTTGATGTATCATGTTGGGAAAGAAAAATCAAAACAAAAGGGAAAAACCATGGGAGAGGGAAAAAAAACAGAAAAAAGAAGTGAACATAGCAGGTATTGATATACATTCAGTTTCCTTAGTTCTTTTTCTGGATGCAAATGACATTTTCTGTTCAAATTCTATTGGGATTACTTTGGATCACTGAAGACTGAAAAGAACCAAGTCTTTCTTAGTTGATTATTGCACATTCTTGCTATTATTGTGTCCACTGTATTCATAGTTCTGCTTGTTTTGCTCAGCATCAGTTCATGTAAATCTTTCCAGGCCTTTCTAAACTCAGCTTGTTCATCATTTTTTATAGAATAATAATATTCCATTATCTTCATATACCATTATACCATATACCATATACCATCAGCCATTCTCCAGCTCATGGGCATCTACTCATTTTCCAATTCCTTGCTACCCCAGAAAGAGCTGCTACAAACATTTTTACACCTGTGGGTCCTTTTCTCTCCTTTATGATTTTCTTGGGATACAGACTGAGTCATGGCACTCACTGCTGGGCTAAAGAGTATGCACAGTTTGATAGCTCTTTGGGCATATTCCAGATTGCTTTCCAGAATGATTGGATCATTTCACAGCTCCACCAACAATGCATTAGTGTCTTACCAAATTATATATATCAGATACACACACACACTCATGTCATGCAAAATTGTATCTCATGTGTATTAGTATGTGTATACATATGTGTGTGTGTGTATATTCCCCCCCATTCCCTCCCCCCTCCCCCCACAGTTGGTTGCTGTATATATGATTCAAGAAAGCCTTTATTGCACACCAAGGAGAAAATGCAAAATAATATAAACACTTTCCCATTAATAATCAAAAACATCCTTTCCGCTTTGGAGTTCTTTAGTTTCATATTCCCTTCAGGATCTCAGTAACCTTCTAGATTCTTGGCCACCCTGGGGTTTGGACTCCCTCCACTCCATAATAGAACATAAGCTCCTTGAAGTCAGGGCTTCTTCTTCCTTTTATATTTCTAACCTGTGTGCCTCGCACCATGCCTTGTACATAGTTGACTTCACATAAATGTTTGTTCAATTGCTTCCTTCTCAGTATTCACATGATTCCTCCACAAGTCTGGACCACCAAGAAGAAGCAATTCTTGATTAGTTCACATGAAAGTGTGTATGACTGATGAGACCCCTTTAATCCTCCAAGAGACATTTGCTTATTAAAAGAGACCACTTGTTAATCCAGATAAATCTCCAAATGATAGGCTTAGTCCGTGGGGTGTTTGGGGGTGGTATTTTTAGATTAGGAGAGCCTCCCAAAGGTTTAGATTCTGGTGCAGCTGAGGGTTCTGCACTTCTTGTGTGTCATGGACCCCTCTGACGGCCTGGTGCTACCTGTGGACCCCTTTCCCGAATAATCCTTGTTGTTTACATTTTAAATGGAGGAATTGCTAAATTTCAATTAGAGATGAGTAAAAATAAAGAGTTTTTTCCCCCCCATCTAACTTCATAGTTTCCTTAAAAATTTATAGACTCATTAGGAGACATTCAGGTATAAATTATGGTAATCTAGGGATCCTCAGACCATAGAGAGCTTTGCATACTATTCTCCTTCCCTCTTCAGCCTCCCAAACGAAACAGAATAGACAAACTTCCAAAAGGTGAAGAAGTTTTAAGATTTTACAGATAAGTTGTGATGTGAGCTCCTTAATTTAAATCCACTTAGCAGCAGTTTGGGCTCAGGATAGTCTTTAGTTCTCCTCGTGGAAAAGATATAGGACAACATCTATCTACTTCCAGGCCACGATGACCATCTCTGTGACTTTTCTATTGTAGGTGTGGAGCCGGAGCCCTTTGAAATTGGAGACCATCTAATTGAGGCCAGTGGGAAGCTCCTTCTGCTGGATAAACTGCTGTCATTCTTGTACACCAGGTATGGAACTTTCCCATCCTGCTACAGGGGCCTTTCCCTCCCTAATACACCTGCAGGGTCCTTTGATCTCTGATGGAGATCCTGGGAAATCTCCCCCTCACACCGTAGCCTCTTCAATTATGGTTTTACTTTCAAGCCAGACAGCTTTTTCCCAGCTCAGTGGGCGCTGCTGCACCCCAAACCTCCAGCCCTCAGTTTTCCCCTGAGACAGGGGAAGGTGGCTCACAATGGACCAGACTACGGGCTTGGAATCAAGAAGACATGAGTTCAAATACAACCTAGCCGTGTGACGTGGGGCGAGCCAGGTAAGCGCTGTCTGCTGCCTCCTCACAGGATTGTTATAAAGCGAGATAATACTTGTAAAGCACTTAGCTAGAGGCCTGCACCTCACAGACTCTTTATAAAAGTTAACTCTCATTATTCTTATTAGAGCCCTGCCTTTTTAAGCTAAGGTCTTTAATGGGTTTCCTCTGGGCCCAGGTGGCTCTGGAGGGGGAAGGGAGGCAGGAGACCTTGCACAGCCTTCCTCACTTCGGTCCAGTTCACTTGCACATCATGGCATCTCTTCCCTGATGTCATCATGGTGCTCTTCAAGCATGACAATGATAACAAACTTAACTTTTAGGTATTTATACTTTCCAACTACTTGCTCATCTCACCCCACTCCAGTCCCATCCTTGTAGCCACATGGGGAATTTACCCTGTATAATCTGTTTTCTTTTTAGTGAGACCTCTGGGTTTTTCTTTATCTTGTCCTAATAAGCCCTTTCTCCCCCCCACCCCCTCATCAAATCCTTCCTTAGAAGAATTTAAATCAGCTCAGTAAATCCCAACAACAAAGCAGCTTTTTGAAAGTATGTACAAGGTCCTGTCCTCAGCATCTCCTCCCCCACATGGAAGGAAGTGGGCATCCTAGTCTGCCCTCTGAAGAGCTGGTCTTCGCCATTAACCAGGGCACAGTTGCCACAGTTTAGTTTTCAGTTGAATTATATTGTAGTCATTATATGTGCCCAGGGAGCCCCTCAGTGGCAGGCACCATAGTGGATAGAGCCCTGGGCTCAGGACTAGAAAGATTCATCTTCATGAATTCAAATGTGGCCTAAGCACTTAACAGCTGTGTGACCCTGGGCGAGTCCTTTAGCCCCTTTTTGCCTCAATTCCTCATCTGAAAATGAGCTGGAGAAGGAAGTGCTTTTTGTGGCTGTCATGGAAAAAAATTGTTGGGAATATTTAGATATACAGAGGACTTTTCTATTTTTGGTCTTTTATGGTGCTTTTGAAAGGAGATTACAGTAGTGCTCCTAAGGAAACATAACAATTGGATAAGAAGGTGGCAGTTTATATGGTCAGTTAATCACTAAATTTATTAAACACTGACTCTTTGCCAGGTACCATGCCAGGTGTCAAGATCAAAAGACAAAGGGATGAAAGGATGACCGGGAGACAAAACACACGAATTAGTAACTTCAGATTAATCAGTCTGTTATTCTTGGACTTCCTTCTGCCCTGTCTTGGGCAAAATTATTAATTTTAATATTAATTTCATTTTAGTTCCCTTGCTGTGGATTTGGTTGGTCAGGCGTGCTGTTCTCCCCCCCTCCACCCCCAAAAAATCCTTCTTTAGAACCTTTCACTCATGGGACATAGGAACCTGGATTTAGCCAAGTATGGGATACCTCTAGAAGTTGGTTCCTTCCTGTGGGAAGAATGGAACCTTTATTAATAGGGGCCTGGTAGAATGGGGTGTCTTAAGTACACCCGACTCTTTGGGAAGATCAAGAAAGAGGTCAGAGGAAGGATCAATCTATCAGGGGCTTAGGTTAGACAAAGGTAATCAGCTCTGCAGGGGGTAGGGGCTGCAAAGAAAGAGACTTGGAGGACATAGTGGCAGGTGATGCTGATGAGGAAGAAATGGCCAAGGTCAGAGGAACTGGGGGGAGGGTAGGGAGGAGTGTGTTGACAAACTCAGCTTTTAAGAAGACAAAAGTGGAAGCAAGAGATCAGGTAAATATAAAAGTGTGGTGAGGTCCTGGAGCATGAGGAAAGCTCATTCATTCAGAATGAATGGAATTTTGTCCTCAGCGCTAAAGACAACAAAGACTTTGTCAACTGTGGTGACGATAAGGAGAGAAACAGAGGAAGGTAGAGACCTCTGGCTGGGTAGGATGAGATAATGACCATGGAGCATGAGGGAAAAAGGATCAACAAGCAGGCCTATTAGCATATATTTATTATGTGTCTACTGTGTTCCAGGCTCCATTCTAGGGGCTGAGGACACAAGTACAAAAAGTGAAATAATCCTGACTTGAAATGAGCATTCATTTTAAAGGAAGAAGCATGGGGAGGTGTTATGTGTACATATATACGAATATGTATGTATTTGTTACATATACATAGTATTGAATTATTTTGAATATATTTTATATTTAGTCACATTCTTTTCCTGTTTATTCAGGATGTGAATAAATAGAAAAAGAGAGTGTGACTAAATATAAATATATTAAAAATAATTAAAAACAAGGCATTTTGAAATGGAGGGAGGGCACCAGCAACTGGGGGATCATAGCCTTTGTCATATTCTCTCGTGACATCCTCCTGAACAGTGTGCATGTGTTACAGGAAGATGGTTTTGGAATAGGTTGAGCTACCAAGTGTGGAGACTAATAAACTGATGTCACCATGGAGAAAGTTCTGGAAAGTAGCAGGATCATTGGCTAGTTTTCTCTCTTGACTTTGATGAAAGTATAAATAGCATTCTTATTAAATTTGTGGATTCCAAAAGCCTCAGAGAGATAACTAATACACTGGATGACAGACTAGAAATTCAGATGGATTTTGACAGATTAGAACAGTGGTTTTAGCCACTGGTGAAATTGAATAGGGAGAAATGCAATGCCCCTTGTTAGGCAAAAGCAAAAATTTCTTGCATCACTGGGAGATAGGGTTGACAAAAAGTGCTTTATGTAGAAGAAAATCTCTAGGAATTTTAAGGTATTGCAGATCCATCGTGAGTCACCTGTGTGAAATGACTCACAAAAATGACTGATTTTATCTAGGGCAAAGCTTCATAAACTGTAGGTCGTAACCCCATATGAGGTCTTGTAACTAAATTTGGGGGTCGTGAAATTATGGTTTATTATCAGTAAATGGTTGTATACCAGTTCTTTGTACCTATATCTGGGGTTGCATAAACATTTCTTGAGAAAAAGGGGTCACAAATCATGCATGAAAACAAAGTGACCATGGATTGGGGGTTGTTCCAGAGGTCAGTCCCCATTTTCACTTTAAGAAAGACATTGAAAAGTTTTATGAGGGCAGTCTGAATGGGAAAGAGAGGTGAAGAAAAAAAATACTTATGAGAATTTTTAAAGTAATGGGTGATTTTTAAAGCTGAGAAAAGAGAAGACGGTGGGTAAGAAATAGCAGTTTTCAGTTATTCTAAAGCTCTCTCATGGAAGCATGACATCATTGTGCCATTTGACCCATGAGGACTAGTTAAGGCCAATGGGATGAAAGTACATTGAAGCAGATTTTGACTCAATAAATGAAAAAAACTTATAAGTTTTAGGACATTTACAGTGGGTTGTAGATAGTGTATTGATGTAGGTAGTGAATTCTCTCTCACTAGGCAGGGAGTAAGAATTTACATAGTGTTTGCTGTGAGTTGGGAACAGTGCTAAGTGCTTTATGAATCTTGTCTCATTTGATCCTTACCAATAATCTTAGGACATAGGTGTTATTATTACCTCCATTTTGCATTTGAGGAAACCGAGGCAGGCACCGATTAAGTGACTTAACTAATAAGTGTTTGAGGCTGAATTTGAACTCAGTTCTCCCTAACTTCAGTCTTAGTGCTCTATGCACTCTGCCTCCAGCTACCTTCAGGTAGCTCACTGGAGATCTACAGTCAAATGTTGGGTTACCACTTGTTGGAAATAAAAAAGGTAAAAATTGAATTAAATGATTTCCTCTCCTCCTCCTTTAGAATTCTTTGACCCCATCAACACTTAGCTGGAATGTTACTTCATTTCTGTCCCATATTTTTAGTCACTCAGTTAAACACTTTTGTTTGAAAAGTGTCATGCTAGATGCCAGAAGAAATGAGACATTTAGCTAAGTAGGTGAATAGACTCAAACCAAGATAATTATAATAGAAAATATTAAATCAGTGCTTTATAGAGGTGTAGAAGCAGAACTTAATGGATCTAGAAAAGAAAGCTTCATATAGGAGGTGGCATTTGAGTTGCATTTGAAAGAATGAGTAGGAATTCTGTCGGTGAAGCGAAAGAAAGGCACTCCTGGCAGGAGGAATAGTATTCACAAAGGGCTGGAGGTGGGAAAGTGCAGGGCACGTTGCAGACTGAAGGATACACAACTAGACAAATGGAGAGGAATCAGCTTGTGGAAGCCCAGAGAGATCGAATTGTACTTGTTCAGCAGTAGGGGCCACTGAAAATTGTCAGGAATGAAATGAGCTGATCTTGGTGTAAAGAAAGATCCAGGTGAAGGACAGATAAAGAACAGTTAGAGAGGACCAGCAAAGGGAGATGTCTCAGGAAAGAATGGGGCAATTCCTGTCCTGTGGGAGGGGCGGCAAAGGGGCAGGATGGTGCAGGAGGTGAGGGAGGACTTCTTTAGGGCTCGCTTTGCTAGATCGTGTGTCTGATGCTGCCCTGGGAACTGATGGGCACTGCCCTTCCCTCTCCTTGCAGAGATCACCGAGTGCTGCTCTTCTCCCAGATGACCCACATGCTGGATATTCTTCAAGACTACTTGGATTACCGAGGTAATTCCTCTGGGCCTCCATTGGCTGGGCCTCCATCAGACCTCCGGCTTAGTCAGGCTCTCGGAAGGGCAGGGGCCAAGATGGAAGGAGTAGGGAGGAGAAGGAATGGGGGAAGGAAGAGAAAGAAGCCATAATGAAGTCTCCAGGAAACATTTAGTGGGTGGTTATTGAATGAATGAAAGAGGAAGCTTAAAACCAAAGGAAGATAATGATTAGAGAGGAAAGTGGGAGAAAGGAGTCAGCCCTTAGAGATGATGGTGGCCAGTTGCTTGGGGCATCCCTGTGGCTCTGCTCCTTTTCACCAGGAGCATCCTGGCTCTCTGGTCTTTCATGTCTCCCAGATTATCAGCTGCTACCACTGCCTCTTCCCCACCCCGCTTCACCAGGGTCCCCTGAAAGCCAGGACATCTACCAGGCAAAGTCACAGGTGTTTTCTCCACTTCCCAAGCATGGCATCCTGGTGTCTCGTGGCGACAGAGAATTTGCTGTGCTTCTCAGGAGAGCTGCCAGGAATTCTGAATACAAACTTCCCAAGTGGAAGTTAACAGGAGGAAAAGATCCCATGTTTGGGGGAGAAGTGCATTCAGTACTTTTGGGGCATGAGTGTGTTGCTTCCCAAGGATCCTAATAACAAATAGGAGGGTTAGCCATTTCATAAATTACAGGTCATCTTATGATCAGTTCTGGTCTTCAGCATCAAATCCAGAACATCCATCATCCCTGTATACTTGGATACTCTGAGGTACCGGCTCAGAGCCCTTCAGGTACCTTCCCTTCAATCCCCTGGCCTAAGCTTTGCCTCCTGAATGCACTCAGCATTCCCCCTTTACCACAGGTGGATGGATCCAGAAAATTGTCATATAATTATTATCATATCACATCATAATGAATACCAAAGTTACACCAGCATTTCTGGCGGCATCGCCAAGGCTCTGTCACCCTCTCAGACAGAACTTCTTAAACTTCTTCCTCTTGCCTGAGATGGGATGAGTCAGTATTCAGAATTCCTGGCAGCTCTTCTGAGAAGCACAGCAAATTCTCTGTCTCCACGAAACACCAGGATGCCATGCTTGGGAAGTGGAGAAAACCCCTGTGACTTTGCCCAATAGGTGTCCTGAGATTCAGGGGACCCTGGTGAAGGGGAGGGGGGCAGTGGCAGCAGCTGATAACCTGGGAGACATGAAAGACCAGAGAGCCAGGATGCTCCTGGGGAAAAGGAGCAGAGCCACAGGGTACCCCAGACAGCCAGCCGCCATTATCTCTCAGTGCTGATGTCTGCCCACTCGTCCAACATTCTGTCACCCTGAATTCTTTCCACTACTTTCTTTAATCATTACTTTTCTTTGGTAACTCCTTTTGACCTGAGAAATTTTTACATAGCTCCGGGTATAAGGTATATAACAAAAGGTTATACAAATCAAACATTTACTGATAATAAATCATAATTTCATGATCCCCACATTCAGTTATGCCCACAGTTTAAGAATCTGGGTTCTCAGGAATTGAACAGGGGCATTTTAATTTTTGCACAGTCCCAGAGCAAATACTTCAGGATAGATTCTCAGAATCTTAATTGTAAAATAGACCTATTTGTGAGCAGGAACATGTTCAGCCTTCTTGGTTAGCATTTATATCCTCTAGTTCTTTTCTGTTTTGTGGATAAAAATCATGTAGTCAGATTCCCTCTGCTTGACGATGCCAAGAAGGGAAAGGGAAGAAGGACTCTTCATTATTAGGGACAATGTTGATGAAAGAAGTCAAAGGTATATAGGTGATAGGGAAGGGAATGGGAAGGTAATATAGTATGTGGAATGGTAGACATAGTCAGGAGGCCTGAATTCAAATCTTGCTTTGTGTCCCTGCGCAGATCTGCCTCAATTTCCACATCTGTAAAATGGGGCATCTACTCCCAGGATGGTTGTGAGGATCAAGCAAGATAATATTTGTAAAGTGCTTTGTAAGCTTTAAAGTGTCACATATTATGTTAACTATTACCATCTTTATTATTACTGGCCATTTCTTAGTTTTCTGAGTTTACAGTAGAATTAGAATCCTGCATTCAGCATTCAGCAAAGTAAATGTTCCCTATAGGGTAGGTGCATTTGGGCCTCAGTCTGGCACACTATGTAAATCATACTAAAATAGTTGATACACTACAGAAAGATCACTGATGTGCACTAGTTGTGGCCTTACAAGTTGTACATAAATCAAAATCTTACAGATTATTTATTTTTTAAATTGGGACAGTTCACTATGATCATTCCATTTGTGAATTAAGATATCCTTTTCCAAAGTGAATCGTGTCATTTTTTTAAATCTTTATTTTCATATTAGGTTTGATTAAAGCTGAGATAACACCTATGTAAATAAATGGAAGGAGAAAGTCTTCAGACTGATTTGCCTTTTTTTTTTTTTTTCTTGGCTATTTCTCCAATGAATTCTTGAAAAGGGTTTTTTTTTTTTTTTTTTTTTTTTTTTTTTAATTGTTGTTTTTGCTTTGTTTTTCTACTTTCTTTCTGTAAAGGCTACAGCTATGAGCGTTTGGATGGGTCAGTGAGAGGAGAAGAAAGATTCCTTGCAATTAAAAACTTTGGACAGCAGCCCATCTTTGTTTTTCTCTTGAGCACCAAGGCAGGTAAAGCATGAAATAATTGTTGTCCAGTTATTTCTACTTAACTTCTGTTCCCTAATCATAGACTTTACCCCAGCCTCACCCAGCTGTCTCATGGATGTCCGATTGGTTGTAAAGGGAACTATGAGTATTAATCTATCACCATAACTAGGAAAAAATGCACATTCTACTGATGTTGGGTCAATGCTGTCTTCACATAATAAGCTCTTTGAGGGCAGAAATTATTTCTATTTTTCCTTTGTATCCCCAGTACCCAGAATAGTACCTGGTATATAATAGGTTATGGTCTGATTAGTTTTGATCATGTTTATAATGATTGAAAATTAGAGATAAGGTCTTTCTAATGGCAGAGAGGTGCAGGTGAGAGTATAATCAGAGAGGGTTAAGACAGAATTGATCAGGCCCAGAACTAAAGTATATCCTGTCAATCAAAGCCATTCCTAATCCCTAATTGTACTGTTTGACATCACTTTTTAACTTTTAACTTTAGGATGGCAGTTTCAGTATTTGAAAGACATAACTTTTTGTTTTAGAAATTCAGTTATACAAGAGAACTGTTCAGTTCTGCACACATATACTGCATCTAGGATATACTGTGACATATTCAACATGTATAGGACTGCTTGCCATCTGGGGGAGGAGGTAGAGGGAGGGAGGGATAAAGTCGGAACAGAAGTGAGTGCGAGGGATAATGTTGTAAAGAAATTTATTTCAAAATAAAAAAAAAAGAAATTCAATTATATTATAGCAGTGATGGTCCAAGAAGTCCATGGTAATATTAAAAAGAGAAGAAACTTTATTCTTATAGAGAAAACTTTTTTTTGCTGAGGCAATTGGGGTTAAGTGACTTGCCCGTGGTCACACAGCCAAGAAGTGTTAAGTGTCTAATGCCAGATTTGAATTAAGGTCCTCCTGACTTCAGGGCTGGTGCTCTATCCATTGCACCACCTAATTGCCCTGAGAAAACTTTTTAAAGGCCTTAGTTACCAGGCACATTTATTACAAGGCAGTACGTCCCATCCTTTAAACAAATCTTCACTTGACTTACATGTTCCCTCAAGGTACAGCCCTATGTCTTTTTTTCTAAGACTAACTATTGGAAGAAACTACTAGAAAAATGTATCAGCACGTTGTTGTCACTTTCTCACTTTCATCTTCTTGTAATGTGGTCTACATCCCCATCATCCATCTGGAACAGTTCTCTCCAGCTCTTTGTTGCTAAGTCCAACAGCCTGTTCTCAGTCCTCCTGTTCCCTGACCTCGTTGCAGCTTTTGGTCTTGTGAGCCTTTTCCTTCCGTTGGAAGTTCTGTCTTCCTTGGGTTTTCATGATAGTATGCTGTCATGCAACAGCTCCTTCTCATGCCCTGGACTCTCTTCTCTTTGTACACTTTCTCTTGTCTCATTGTTTAGCCTTCTCAGTCTCCTTGGTTTTAGTCACCACCTCTGTGCTGACGGCTCCCAAATCTCCATTTCTCTCCTGATATCTAGGAGGCTTCTCCATCTGCCTTCTAGCCAGACCTCTCCATCTGGATTTCATGTAGTCACTTGTGGACTCTTCATCTGTGGTATATCCAGAAAAGTTCTTGTCTTTCTCTCCCCTTTTCCTCTTCCCTCCATCCCCTTTCCCTATTCTTGATCCCAGATGCCTCCATCTTTCTGATCAATTAGGCTCACAACCTATATATGAACGTCAGTTCTTCTTTCCTTCACCGTCCCTCCGCACCATTCCTGTCTGTCAATCTTGTTGATTTTTTCATCTCTATATCTCAAATCTCCATTATTTGACTCCCATCGCAGCTCAAGTCTGTTGCAGTGCCCTTCTTAGTCCTCTCGCCTCCAGGTTTCTCCTCTCTCTACTTGATCTTCCAAAGAATTTCCAGCATAAGCTAAATGAAGATCTGACTCTGTCACTCCGTACTCAGAAACCTCATTGGCCCCCTGCTGACTTGAGAAGTATTTAGAGGTCTCCACAGTCCTGGGCCCAGTCTGTATTTCCAGGCTTCTCATCCTTTACCCCTACTTATATGTTCCCTTCTTCAGGAATGGGGCTCATTTGTTGTTTCTTGTACACTATGTTTCATTTTCCATCTCAGCATCTTTGCACAGCCAGTCTCCCATAGCTAGAGTGCCTGCCCTCCTCACCCTTAACTCTCTTCAAGATTCAGCTCCAGTCATGCCTTCAAGAGTCCTTTCCTTATTTCTGTCTCTCCCCCTGTTAAAAAACAAATCCCTCTATTTATTTTGAATATGCCCTGAATTGATTTCTCACTGAACTTTTATAATGTCAGAAGAATGTAAGCTCCTTGAGGGAGAGTAGGCTCTTTCTTGCTTTTGTCTTTGATCCCCAGTCCTGAACTAGGGTGCTTGGGCAGCAAGCGGAGGCCATTCTGTATATTAAGGGCTTACACTACTCCGATTAGGTTCTTTCTAATTCAGAAAAAAAATAACTTTCTGCTTTCTTCTTGGGTAACCACCTCCCTCCCATCTGGCTGGGAACTATTTATTACTTATGTTTAATGCAAAATTCAAATAAAAGAATACTTTTCTTAGCAACATCCTGGTAGCACTGCCTTTATTATGAAATTTCCAAAATTGTTTTCTGAAAGAACTGGTCTCCTTTACCATGGACTATTTTCAATAAAACTTAAATGAGTTTTTTTTTTTTTAATGTATATTTCAGGTGGTTTTATGATTTCTAGCTTAGGATATATTGGATCATTCTGCTCCTTCCCTCTTTCCCCTTCATCTCTGTATGAGGGAAACAGAAGGAGCTAAGTCAGCACTTTGTACCCTCCTGAGCCCTGGAGTGGGGATGGCGCTGTCAGGGTGAACGATGGACCCGTTGCTCCGTCTGTGTTTTCACTTTATTAATCTGCCTCATTGCTGCCTTGTCCCGTACCTTCCTGTCACTGATCCCACTCTTGTTCCTTTTCAGGTGGAATAGGCATGAATTTGACTGCTGCGGATACAGTTATTTTTGTTGACAGCGATTTTAATCCCCAAAATGACTTGCAAGCGATTGCCAGGGCTCACCGAATTGGCCAGAAGAAGTGAGGATCTCAGTGGTGGCAGCCTTCCTAAAGTCCTTCCCCTTTCCTTAGTTTTCAGTTCTCTGACCAAGAGCTTTTCTGTTGTTCTGTTTAGGGAAGTGGGGAGCATGAGGAGGGGGAGGACCAGGTGGGAAAAGGTGAAAGGGAGGAATGAAATGATAGACTCATATCTTTAGGAACCTCCAGAAATATCCATTCCCAGGTAAACTCCATGTCATAAAGGAAGTTCTGTGACCATGTAGGCATTAAAAATCGCTTTTACTGTTTGCTGAACTCCCATATACAAAGGTTTTCCTGGTGATGGATGCACACTTCTGTGGTACCCCTTGGTCTGTGTGAAAGAAATTTTTGAGTAAAATGAATTCAAGATGGAAAGCATAAAAGTGCAGAAAATCTCAGGCCATTTACCAAGAAGGATTCAAACCTTATAAAACATTCCCCAGCATTAACTGTGCTCTGAATAGACCTATTACTTTTAAGAAATATCTGACTTAAGTGCTGCTTCTTTTTGCTAAAATACAGACTTTTCACAAGAAACACTTCTCACGTGTGCTTTACACAGGTCTGTGAAGGTTATTCGGCTTATTGGCCGAGACACGGTGGAAGAAATCATCTACAGGAAAGCGATGTCCAAGCTGCGGCTCACTAATGCCGTCATAGAGGGTGGTCACTTAACTCTGGGAGTACAGAAGTCCTCAGCAGCCTCTGAGCTTCAGGTAGGGATATTTGGCAGACCTGCAGATTAGAAGGGGATTTTACGTGTAGCCATTCCCCTTCGGATGAGGGTGCAGATGAAGAAGCCAGGATAAAATCAAGCCCCCCTCCTTAAACTATGCACACAGGAAAACCCTTTTTTCAGCACAGAGATTTTTAACCTGGTGTCTGTAAATCAAAAAAAAAAAAAAAAACATTTTTATAATTGTATTTCAATGTACATTGGGTTTCCTTTGGAATGCCATGTGTTTTGGGAAGAGGTCCATAGATTTCACCAGACTGTCAGGAATCTCCATGACACAAAAAAGGTTAAAGACCTCTGTTTTGGCATTGTAGCCAACATTTTATTTCATCCTTTTTTATTGGAAATAACATGACTTGAACACTGTGATGGAGAATGAGAAGTGTTCAAGATATCATTTAAGAAATAAGGAATCCAAAATTAATGAAAAACTCCTGGGACTGAGAAACTGATGTAGAGTTTAGGATGCTTTTTTTAGAAAGATGGAGAAGAGGACAAAGATCATGGTTTAATATTTAGACAAGCAGGTAGAGAATTGGCAGAATAATGGCTTCTCAAGTCAGACCAAGCTTCTATCTACTACTCAGGAGGAGCATCAATATTAACATCACCTTTTATGGATAAGGAAACCAAAGCCCCGTCTGAGTCCTTTTGGTGATTCAAAGGTAGAGAGACCTGGCAAATTGGACCCAATATCACTGATTTGGACATAGACCCACCACTCTAGGACCAGGTTGTGCCGATTGCCAGGACAGCCCACCAAGGTTGATCAGGTTTCCCCTCCAAGTAATAGGTTTCCAGCTGTTGGTCTAGGGGCTAGAATGAGTGCTCTTAAACTGCACTGGCATATTGTTGGACTTTGGGCAGTGTAAAAGAGCAATTCAGCAAAGATTTATGTTGGACACAAGTTACATTTATATAATGTCTGAGCACTGTATAGAATATAGAGATGTGTAAAGTATGGTCTTTACTGCCAAGGAGTTTTCACCATTAGAGGAGATTGGACAGTTTTATGTCTACTATACCACACATTATTCCTACACCAGTTTTCTTCATTACCTCTTTATAAGTGACTTCGTTATTCTGGGGCTCAGTTTTCTCTTTTTAAAATTAAAGTTATTAGACTGCTCAGACCTAGCGATTTCTTAAAACCACTCTGTAGAAAGGAGTACAACCCCATGACTGATTTGCTCCCCCATTTTCACCTCTCTTTTCTTAGGTCCTTGATCCTTGTGTTCTAAGCCCATAAAAACCACCTTACTAAGGCCATAGTGGGTGAAATAGTCCAGAATAAGAAATTTAGCTATTTGAGAAGTCTTGGATATAGTTTCAAGTTTGGAAATAATGGTCTAGATCAGTGGTGTCAACTCAGGTAGAAACAGGGCCACTGAAATGTCCATCAGGATCCCACTGGGCCACAGATTGATTCAGAAAACTATTTATTAATATTTTTTATTGTTGTTCAGTCACTTCAGTCATGTCTGATTCTTTGTGAAACCATATGGGGTTTTCTTGGCAGAGATTCAGGAGTGATTACAGGTGAGGAAACTGAGGCATACAGGGTGAAATGACTTGGCCAGGGTCACAGAGCTAGTGAGAGTCTTAGGTGGATTTGAACTCAGAAAGATGAGTGTTCCTGACTCCAGGATCCACACTCTATCTGCCTCATGGTCCTGATAATAATGTCTGTGTTCGTTGTATTTTTATTTACTTGGTCAGCTATCCCCCAGTTCTGTTTTAAGCTGGTTAGGGCCACACTGGCAGTGTTATGGGCCACATGCGTATTGGACAGATTTCTTAGACTCGGGGGGGGAGGGGTGGTGTCTCTCTAAGGTCCTTCTGGGTCTTTGCTTCCAGAACTGTATACTCCTCCCCAGCCACATTTGGAAGGGCCAGGTGTTACTGCAGTTTTGTAGAGGGAGACAGATCTCTGTCCAGTGAGGGTCCTGCTGTAGGGTCGGCCCAAGCCTAGGCTCTGGGCACTGGGGTGGGGCCTGCCTCCCGTGTCCCCAGTCATGATGACAACCGCTTGGTCTTTTCCTTTGCTTTCTCCATGAAAGTTGAGTGAGATCCTCAAGTTTGGCTTGGACAAGCTGTTCTCCTCAGAGGGAAGCACTTTGGAGGAGCTGGATCTGGAGACCATCCTGGGCCAGAGCAAGGACGGCAGGTGGATCGTTGACGCCGTTCTTCCTTCAGAAGAGGAAAGCCAAGAGGTAGAGGGTGAAGGTAAGTCCTGGGGGTAACAGGAACAAGGCATCGCACCTGGGCCTGGGCTTTAGGCCACGTGTGGGAAGAGGGCGTGACTGACTCCAGAGAATGGGGTGGGGGTTCCCAATATTGGCTGGGGGCAGGTCTGGAGCATGTTTGAATTTGGGTGTTCCTGTTAATCCTGCTTTCTGTCTCCTCTGCATTGAATCCTATTCTTGTAGAGTTGGAAAGCAACATGGTATCCTAAGAGCATCCCCACAAGTGGGCCTGGGAAGACCCTGAGTAAGAGGAAAGCTGCTGCTTCCAAGGGCAGCCGGCTCACTGTTGGATGACTCTGGCTGTTAGCAATTGTTTTCTGTCCCAAAGTGGAACAGGGCATCTTGGCGAGCGGTGCATTTATCACCGAGTCTGAACAGCTTGTTGAGGGTTTCTATGGGGGGCCTGCTTGGGTCTAGAGCAGGACCAGATGGCCTCAGAGACAATTTCTGAAGTCTTTCAAGTTCTGCCATTCCATGAATGGCACTTAATGACACTTCAGAAATAGACCCTTTCCCAGAAATTGACTGCGTTTGTAGAAGGATTTTGTCTGGAGGACATGATGGCTAATGGTCTCAGTGCATCCTGCTTTGATCAGGGCACATCTAGGTCCAGTCATGGAAGGCACATTTTAGGAGGGTTCTTGGTATAGTGGGGCTTTTCCCAAATGAGGCTATTCAAAATTATATTGTGGAAGGGACTGCATTACTAGTGATTACCTTGTAAGACAGGGAGCCATGAGGTTTGTCTTCAGATATTTGAAGAGCTGTTGTATGGCAGAAGGATGGTGTGGAGCTCCAAAGGACATAACATGTATATGAGTTACTGTTGTTTGTTGTTCTTTTTTTCCCAGTCATGTCTGACTATTTGTGAACCCATTTAGAGGTTTTTTGGGGGAAGTTACTAGAGTGGTTTGCCATTTTCTTCTCCAGCTTATTTTACAGATGAGGATTAAGTAATTTATACAGCTAATAAGTATCTGAGGCCAGGTCTGAAGTCAGGTCTTGCTGACCTGATCTAGCTGCCCTTAAGTTACAGAGAGGTGGGTTTTGATTCAACATAAAGAAGAATTTCCTAATGATTAGAGCTGTCTGAAAATAACATCATGGCCTTCTTCAGAGGTAGTGAGTTCACCATAAGCTGAAATTGTTCAAGCCAAGGTAGGATGGCCATTGGTTGGAATATTTTATTCGGGATTCATGTGTTTGACAAAGCATTGGAATAGATAACCTTTTAGGTTTTCCTTCTCTGTGAGATTTGATCCCAACAGCAAATACCATTTTTTATTTTCATTGACTCATGTTCCTCTATTGATTTGTTCAGGTATGCATCACTGAGCATTATATCAGTCAAATATTTGTATAATCTTACAAACTACAACAAATAGTTTATGTATTCTACAAGGTCATTTGCAAACTGGTTCTTTGAAAATTGAAAAGCAAATGGTGGTTAGTTTTTAGAGTTGACCTATATATTAACAGGTCAGAAATTTGATTTTTCTAAAATAGAAACACCTTCCCTAGTATGGTTTTTTTTTTTTTTTTTAATTGTACCAACTCTAATTTAGTGGGAAAGTAGCCTGAACTTCCTTGGCAACTAACTTTCCAATCACTGGTTAACCAGTATCAGAGACAAAGGTTTGACAACTAGGTCAAGGCTTTCTGATTCCCAGGTTCAAAATTCTCTCCCTATACAACACTGTCTCTTGGTTAATTCATTATGTAGCCAAACTGCTGTACATTTGCACCTATAAGTGTAAAAACAATATGATTGTTCCCAATGTGACAATGTTCCCTGTGACTCACTACTGGTTTGGTTGAGGTTCATGGATTGTTGAGTTTGGAAATTCAGAGCTGCAGTTGAGGTAAGCTAACTGGGTGTCCACATTATGTCAGGTAACACTATGAAAAGTGCCAGGGAATGTGGGACCAAGCTTTCTCAAGTCGGAGACACAGATGATCAAAGCTTCCATGCCCATCAGTGGTGGAGTTAGTCTGATTGAGTGGCCTTTCAGCCTGGGCAACATAGGGAAGAGCATTCTCAAAAAAAGGAAACAATAGTTGCATTGTAAGTAATTGCATAAAACAGAAAAGCAATTAAATTTAATAAGCTATATTTTTCTATTTGTCTTGCTTTGCGAGAAATGAATTTGCATGTTGGGAACTGTCTGCATCATGTGAACTATGTGTTCATGTTTGGCGCTTGTCTGCCCTTCATATTTTCACTTTTTGACGGGGAGTTTTATTGATAGTTCCTAGGCTGATTTAATTAGAGGATGCCAATTAGAATTACAGCTAGTTGGGCTTGGTTACAAGTGTGAAGCAGTTCCTCTCTTGGGAATGAAAATGTTTTGCTTTCTTAGTCCTTAGAGAAAACATACTTAGAGCTGATTTTCATGTGGCTGTGGGTTAAATGTGGCATTCACTTGGTAAATTGTACTATTAAATATCGTCTCCTTTGGAGTCATTCTCTCTCCGCCTTGGGCATGAGGCCCTTTGCTCTTAACACATGGACCATTGGTGTGGACTGATGTGTACAATCTCAGCCATGGTTGTGATGGACTGTTGTGCTTACCTGTACTTTGGGATTACAAGAGAAGGCTCTCCTGCATGGGGCAATCACTGGGAGATTGTACAGTGTTTTTTAAAAAAAGACTTTCTTTTTGTACAGCAAAATAATGCTTTGGCCATGTATATTGTGTATCTAATTTATACTTTAATATATTTAACATCTACTGGTCTTCCTGCCATCTAGGGGAGGGGCTGGGGGAAGGAGGGGAAAAATTGGAACAAAAGGTTTGGCACTTGTCAATGCTGTAAAATTACCCATGCATATAACTTGTAAATAAAAAGCTATTAAAAAAAAGGAAAAAAAAGACTTTAAAAAGAAAAAATAAAGTGCTTAGAACTAGAAGTCAAAAGATTTGACTTCTGATCTCACTTCTTCGCAAACTTAATAATGTGTGACCTTGAACAAGTCATCTAACTTACCAAGGCCTGTTTCCTCTCAAAATGGATATACATTCTTCTCACAGGATTATTGTGAGAATCAAACAGAGCTAGGTAATATGGTGGATTGAGTCCTGGCCCTAGATAAGGAAGACTTGAATTTAAATTTGGCCTGAGATACTTAGCTAGCAGTATAACTCTAGGCAAGTCACTCCATCTCTGCCTCAGTTTCCTCCTTTGTGAAATTGGGATAATAATTTCTCCTGTCTTCTAGGATTGTTGGGAAGATCAAATGAGATAATATTTGAAAAGTGCTTTGGAAGCCTTAAATTGCTCAGGTTTTTATTTATTTATTTATTTTCTGGTCAGTCCTATCGTACTCTTCGTGACCCCATTTGGGGGTTTTCTTGGCAGACATTGGAATGGCTCGCCATTTTTTCTCCAGCTCATTCAACACATGAGGAAACTGAGGCAAACAAATTTAAGTGATTCTCCCAGGATTACATAGCTATTAGGTTTCTGAGACCAAATTTGAACATGGGAAGATGAGTCTCCCCAATTCCAGGCCCAGCATTCTACCCATTTTGTCACCGAGCTACCCAAAATTTCTAAATAGATGTTTGTTATGATTATCTGAAATTTTGTAAAGTGCTGTATAAATATCCAGCATTATCATAATCACTTTTAACATTATCATTATTATTATTTCTTGGTCTCTACATTCTGTCTTGGTAATCTCCCATTTTTTTCTTAGGATATCACTTCTCTAATTTTATAGGAGGAAGAGCACCCCATTTAGACCGTTGTATTCTAGTCTATATTAAAGTTATGAAAGGGCAGATTTTGGCTTCCTAGTGAACTTTACAACACAGCATGTGTTATCCTGTGGATCTTAATATCCTGAGATTTGAGCTGTTATTTGTTGAATGGATGGTCTTCAGAGTCTCTAAGGAGCCCCATAATCCATCCAAAGTCACCCCATGAGTCCAACCAATGGACCGGAGAGTAAAATGCAGACCTTGTGAATCCTAATCCAGCCCTCTGGGCTGTCAGCCATGCTGTTTACATTCAAAAGTGCCATCAAGAGGTAATTATCATAAAACATAAGCTTGGTAAGTGAGAGTATGGTCCAAGGTTGAAATGCCCTGCTCATATTACACAAGCAGGCTCCATTAGGAAACCAGATTCTTTGCTTATCTACATAGGTGCAGCTGGATTCTCATGTTTCCCTCTGTCTTATCTCTTATGGAAATTAAGTTGTTTTTCTTTTGTTTCTAGCTTTTCTCCATTTATGGTTTTTTTGTTGTTTGTTTTTTACAAGGTCATATGTATTTTTATGAAGGTAAAGATTATTCTAAAGAGCCTAGTAAAGAAGACAGGAAATCATTTGAGCAACTTGTGCATCTTCAGAAAAACCTTTTGGATGAGATCAATCAAGAGGGAAGGGCACTCCGAAATAAAGGAAGTGTGAGTTCCAAGTCTTTTAAGTTATAGTTTAGAAAAAGGAAAACCAAATTCTGAAAAATAAAAATGAAGTGGATGACAGGTTTTAGCTCTGTCATATCTGACAAAGAAATTGATTATCTTTATTTAAATGACTTTATTCAAATGATGTGCCTTATTTTAGTGGGAGGTCAGCATTTCAGTGATCCTTATGCTCCTGAACATAGTAAAAATCAAAAATATGCAAAAAATCCTCTGAATACCAAAGTTATTATCATGAAAACCCTTTCCCCCATGTCTGTGAACTCTGTAAGCTAATCCCTCAACCCTTACTCAGAGACTACTTTTACTTTATATAAAATTCTAACCACCATGACTGTTAAATTTCTCAACCGACAACAGGTTAGAAACAGCATATTAGAAGAGAATAATGATTCAATTAATTCAAAACTAATAATTTTGAAAAATAGCAACTGATGGCAAGATAGAAGATTTTTAAAAAATAGACACAAAAACTAAAAGCACCATACCATGTTCTGATGTTCTATAGCATGGATGCAAACACTCCATTGAATTCCAGTAGTTTCTAAGGAAAAATATTCATTTATTCTAATTGATGTGCAGAGTGATATTATTGATTCATCAATAAAAGGTTAAATTATATTCAGTAACTTTAAAAAGTCAAGGAATGGCATATTAAAGAAATTTTCCAATAAAAATAGTTAAAATTAAGAGGTTGCAGGTGTTAAAGGGTAAGCTTCGGTCATCTAGAAAATCCCCTTCTATTAAATGCCTCATTACTCAATGATTTGAGATCAATGAGATATTGCTATACTGTCTTTGCTGCTGTTTTGGCTGAATTTAACATTTTGGAGAGAGAGAATCCCGTGCTCTAAATACTTTCCATTTCTTCCTCTCCACCCTCCAAAAAACCCTACTACAACCACCCAGCAACAACTAAGCATCCTTTTGGTTGTAATTGTGGTACCCCCTCGATCATGTGTATTTATAGTTAATATCATCAAGGATTTCTATTCCTCACTTCTTGTCATAAACTAGTGCAGACCTACTGGGCCCTGAGAAGTATTTGCCTTATTGCTTCTGAGTTAAAGCCACTACATTTCAAAGATAGAGATTCCTGTGGGGTTCCCCCATGGTAAATAACCATTGGCCTCTTTTAACCTTCATATTTAGGTTCTCATTCCAGGCCTTTTGGAAGGGCCTACCAAAAGGAAACGCATCCTGAGCCAGGAAGAACTAGAAGAGAGACGGAAGAAAAGACAAGAGGCAGCAGCCAAGAGAGCAAGGTTGATGGAAGAGAAAAGAAAAAAAAAGGAAGAGGCCCAGGATAAGAAAAAGTATGTAGGCATCCCGCGACAGATTCAGATTGAAGCCTGCTGAGCTCTGATCTTAGAGGAAGGGAGTGCCATGATGCTGAGAATGATTTGTCGAGGACAAAGCATATAGATAATTTTAGCTGCTAACCTACTTGGGGAAGAGAGATTGAATTGCTGCATTAAAAAACACAAAGGCAGGAACACCCTATTTAGCTCAGGGCCTTAGAAGGTAGAGGAATTTGCCAGGGGATTGGATTCCGTTGTATTCACCCAAGAGTAAATGTATTATTTGTTCCAATTTTAAAGGTACAGAAAACTTCTATGATGCTTTGGGGCCCCATTGATGGTAGGATAAGTGATTTCTTAAAGGTTGAGCCAAAAATAACTCTCAAAATCCAGTCTGCTTCAGCAAAATGACCTGAGTACTTGGGGGATGCTCAGCGCATCCTGCTGAAATAGACAGATTTAAAGATTGTGTTGGTAATTTCCTGACAAAAAGAAGTGAACAAATTTATACAAACAGCCTTTTCTTCAGGTACGCTTTTAAGGACCAAAGAGAAATAGAGATGGTAGACACCATCTAAAGATGAATCATTTGGCTATTAGACATATCAGTATTATTTCTTCTTTTACTTACTTGCAGGCAGACAATAAGGAATATCCTTTATCTGTACAGGTTTCTAGAATTGTCAGACTGCATTTGTGTTTGGCATTTATTATTAGTGAAAGAAGTGTGAAACAGGCCCAAAGGGAAAAACATGTCAGGGATTTAATTTGCTCTTTTCTTTCATGAATTTGTTTTAGGATGGCATGGTGGGAGTCAAACGATTACCAATCACTCTGCCTGCCCTCTGAGGAAAGTGAAACAGATGAAGTTGAGGAAGGAAATGATGAGAGCGACGTTGAATTCAGTTATGAAGATCAAGATCAGATTTCGATCAATTATGTTGTTGGGGATGTCACTCACCCCCGGGCAGGAACAGAGGACGCCATCATTGTTCACTGTGTTGGTATGAAAAAGCAGAGTGTTTGTGTGTGTTTTAGGGGTGGAGGGAGGATCCCACCCCTTCTTTAATCATGCAAAACACTAGGGGAAAAGATCAAGTGGTTATGGGTAGAACCCTGATCCAAGAGGAACGCCAAGTCTCTACCACAGCTATTAGCTTGTCAGGTTGAAATACTACAGGGTCTTTCCCGCCTTCTGTTACTACTAACTCCCAGCCCCATAACTGGGAAAAGAGGTTCCCATTTAGATAACAATTAATTAAATTTGAGATGGGAGTACCAGAAGCTTATATCTAAATACCATTTGCCAATTTGAAATTGACCCAAATTGACCTTCTGGACAGAAATCATTGATTTGTTCTATAATCCTAGTTCACTTTCAGCCAATTGGGAAGTCTCCTGCTTTCCTTATTGATTTATGAGTAACCACACCCTTTCTTGATCATAGAGGTCACAGGAAAATAGAAGCCTTTGCAAGATACTGTTATAATCTTTCCAAAGTCACTTCTTTCACAAGGGGATTTTGAAGTACTGGTTTCTGGAAGCATTTGGAAACCAACCCAACATTCATAGGAGATCATTGCCTCTCTTTGGAAGGGAAGGACCTTCTTACTGTGTGCCCCACTATGTGAAGTTATATTTGCAGTAGATTTGACTTCATTTTCCATTAGTGACCATTCTTTTTCCCCCATCAGATGATTCTGGACGCTGGGGCAGAGGTGGTTTATTTACAGCCTTAAAAGTCCGATCATCTAAACCAAGAAGAATGTATGAACTGGCAGGAAAGATGAAGGGTAAGAAACAAAGAGAAAAGAATCAGGTACAGAGTCAAGCAGAAGAGGACTCCCAGGAGGCAGCTTGATGTGTTAGTGGTATTAAGGAATCAAGAATTCTCCCAAATTCTGGTCCTAGATCCACTCTTTACTCTCTGGGTGACTTTGGACCTCCTCATCACTATCTCATCTGTAAAATGGGAATCATCACATCTGGTCTGTCTACTTTCCAAGGCCTTCATGACATCTTGAATCAGTGTGGTTTTAAAAATACTTTGAAAAGTAGAAAGAACTCTTATTACTATAGTAATCTGAGGTAGAAAATTAGATTGGGCAGGATCTTGTATTCTAGGTTAGGGAGTTTGGGCTTTAATTGGCAGGCTGGAGGGACCTCCTGATATATTTTGGTCAGAAGATTCATGTGTGCATAAGAATAATTAACCTGGCAGTGATTAGAAGGGAGGATTGATGTGCAAAGGAGACTGGAATCAGTTAGGGTTCTGTTGTAGTAGTGTCAGACAGATGTTTGTGGGGGCCTTGGTCATTAAATGACTATGGGAGGGGCGAGAGAGAGCGGAAGAACAAGTCAAGACAATGGCACAGTTTGGGGCATATGAGAGTGAATGAATGATGCTGTCAGTGACAGAAATAGGTTGGTTAGAAGGAGAAGTGGATTTTGAGTTTTTGGACAGGCTGAGTTTGGGGCACTGGCAAGAAATCCAGGTAGAAGCGTCCAGCTGGTGGTTGTAACTGTAGGTCTGAAGAGTTGGATTCTGGAGACAGAGATCTGGTGGGTGTATGGAGATATCATGAGTGACATGGGGGAACAGGGGAGATCGGAAGTGTGGAGACCTTTGAGAGAGGAAAGGTGTCACACTAGGACAGAACCGTGGGAGAGCCTTTGTGCAGAGTACTATGAGAACTACAGAAAGGCTTGATTTCCCAGGGAGCTCAGCCAGCTCAGAAGCCAAAGACATGCAAATGTAAAAGCTAAATTACTCAAAATTACTTAAAAGGGAAGGTTCCATTGAGTCCCCGGAGAACGGCTTCCATTGTTCCAGGGGAGGAGACATCACTCACTTTATGCTGGAGTGGTTAGGAAAGACTACACCTTTCCTGGGTGATAGTGAAGGTGGGAGATGTTCTAGGCAGCAGAAAGACATAAGCCAAGAGAAGAAATGGGAGCACAAGCAGAACAAACTGGCTAGTTCAAAAGGAAGCCCATTGTGGAGCAGGGGGATAATTGGGGAGAAATAAGTTTGGCTCAGACTGTGGAGGGCCTTCAGTGTTAATCTGAGGACTGTAAATTCTTCCCTGTGGTAAATGAGTAGCCACTGTTGTATTCAGAGCAAAGGATTGCTTTAAAAGAATGGTGGCTGACTCAAAAATGCATCATGTGTTGACTCAGAAAATCATAATGAGCATTATCTATGCAATATTTTATTTTTATTTATTTTGTTAGATACTTTCCAATTAGATTTTAATCTGGTTCAGGCTATACTGGGAGCTTGGGGGTGAGTTTTGGCCCCTACTTTAAAACATGGATACAGAATGAATTATTGGTGGAGAGACTAGAGAAGAGGAGGCCAGCTGAGAGAGCATGGCAGCAGTCTTAGGAGCGAGGTGATTAGTGGAGATGGGGGGATTAGGAAGCTGTGGAACATAGGAGACATTTTGAAAGAAGATTTGACAGAACCCAAGAATGGAAAGATTGAAGGAAGAATCAGATGTTCAGGGATGTTGAGTCCACAACTGTTCCTATTCTAGTGGGTAATTCAATGATAATGCTCTGTGGTCTGTTTCTTACTCTGCTTTGATTACAGATCTGCATCTGGGAGGAGTCCTTTTATTCTCCATCGATGACAAGGAGTGTCGAAAGATAGGACAGGACTCGGTAAGTATCCTGTCATCTCTTATTTTCTCATTTTGGAAACCAATCGAGAGTTTGGAGATTTGGAGGACTCTCATAAAATGTACTGTTGGAGCTTGGGTTGGATTAAAATTAAAAGTGCTATCAAGACATGTTATTTTCCAGCCAGAGTCATGAATGCCAATTTGATACTCCTCTTTGTCTCAGGGGAGGTGTGGGCAATTCACACTCTTAGAAACAAGTGTGGAGAAAACTTAGTTGTAACTTATCTTATTACACACCAAGATTCTCCCTTTTGAGCTTTAAATAAGCATTTCCCTTTCATCTGTCATTTCTAATTCTTTCTGTGTAGTTTTAATCATCTGTTTTTTGGTTTTTTTTTTTTTACTCTAAGACCTTTGGCACAGTCTCACTTAAAGAAAATTTAAACTAGCTTTTATTTACTCAGAGAAATCATTTAGTCAACAAGCATTTCTTAAGTGCTTACTATGTACTGTGCTAAGCATGGGGATACCAAGAAAGGCAAAAATATGGTTCCTGCCCTCAAGGAGCCCACCTTCAAATAGGGGAGGCAACATGTTAATAACTAGGTATATGCAAGATAGAGAAGAGAAACAAGGAAATCTGGCAGGTTGGGCACATTTAGTGGTGGGGGGGAGGGGAAGGGAAGGGCAGACGTGCCTGCAGAATGTGGGGTTTGAGCCAAGGCTTAAAGGAAGCCATGGAAACGAGGAGGCAGAGGTAAGGAGAAAGGGTGTCCCCGCCCGCAGAGGCACACAGACAGGCAGTGGTGGGTTCCTGTTGGATCAGAGAGGGCATTGAGGGGAACGAGGTGGGAGAAGTGGGAGAAGACTGGAAAGGTAGGAATGGGCCAGGTCACAAATGTTTTATCTTGTAAGTAAGAGGCAGTCCTTTGGAGATCATTGTGAGAAGGGGGCCTGGGCTGGAGGTAATGGGGCCTGCATTAGGATAATGGCTCCATGAGGGGAGAAAAGGGGATTCATAGGGAGGTGCTCAGAAGGGGAGCGACAAGACCTAACAGTGAATTGGCTTTGGAGTGAGCCAAGAGCTGCTGGGGACACTGAGCTTGCAGGCTGGGGGGGCTGGGAAGGTGGAGGTATCCTAGCAGTATTAGGGAAGTTCAGAAGAAGAAGGATTTGGAGGAGAAAGAATAAGTTCTTTTCTGGAGATGTTGAGTTTGCAGAAAATGGGGAAGCCTGCTATACGTAGACGTGGAATTACCTGCATAGGTGTGATGTTTGAAGGCCCTGGAGCTGATGAGATCACCAGATGAGGTAGTAGAGAGTGGAAATGGTCTGAGTCTTGGGGCGGGAGGATCTGGCCCCGGAGGCTCCTTAGACAGGTAGGAGGAGTGCCAGGAGGGAGCCATGTCATGCTCAGTTAGGGGAGAAGAAGGTGATCAGCAGGGACAGGTGCTCTCATCCGGGAAATCTGTCGGCTCAAGGAGAGGTTGCCTTTCTCGATTTGAGGCCTGTGTGGCTGCCCTCAAACCAGAGACTCTGCTCTTGGGACATGAACAGTACCCAGGCCAGGGGCGAGAGGCTGCTTCCCTGGGGTTGTCCCCGTCCTGGCCTGTGGCTGTCTCCCCCTGCAAGGATCGTGGGCAGGCATACTCTTGGGGTCTCCACTGAGGAGCAGTCTCCCTCCTGTGACCCAGAGCATTCAAAACGATGCCCGCCTTTTATAGTTATCTTGGAAGGGGCGGGGGCGGGGGGAGGGGAGATTGAGGATTGAGCTTAAAGCAGGATGAGTAAGGAGAGGGCAGAGCTGATGCAATTGCAAATAGGGGAGGGGTGCTGAACGGAGCATTTGGAGCATCCAGAAGACCAGACCAAGAAGATGAGCAGCCAATCCCCTGGAGTCGGGAGTCCTTTCCACACTCCCTTAATGCTGTCTGTGGGCTTTTCTGTCTAGTTGGCTTTGATTGTGGCTCAGCAGCGGGATCTCTCCAGTGGCTTGTCGGGTATCAAGATGGCGGCCCTAGAGAAGGGTTTGAAAAAGATCGCTTTGGTTGCAAGGAAAAAGAAGGGTAAGTGTGTTTATCTTGGTGTTTGAAGAATGTTGGTATTTCTGTTCTCTAAGTAAAGCAGGCTTAGTGTATGTATGTATAATAAGCCCCTCTCCTTCATCTGGAGTTGAATCCTGGGGCCAGGGAATGAGCAGAAACAAACATTCCTGGCACAATGCCCAGATGCTTTCATGTTTATTATCGCATTCAAGCCTCAGAGCAACCCTTCAAAAGACTTTTATCCCCATATTATAGAGGAGAAGACTGAGACACAGACTGTGTGGGTCCAGGGTCATATATTGAGTAAGTGGGAAAGCCATAAGTTGAATCCCAGGCTCCTGATTTTAATTTCCCCCCTCCCCCCTTATTGAAGACCTTTGCCTCTTAAAGCAATTTTCAAAAAATCTTGAAATTTTAAGTCACTCTGCCTTCATTTCATGAACTGAAGCACTACATGGGGTAGTGGGACAAGGCTCATCTCAGTTTTATTTTGACCACAAAGAAAAGAATGTGATAGAATGATAGTAATGTAGATATTAAACCTGACAGGCAAATCTTTGAAGCAAACTCTTGAACTAATTAAATCTGGCTTCTGTGGATGTATCTCTCACAGTTGGTTGAGTTGATTGATTCATAAGGAAATCACTGTGTATCTTAGTTAACATCCCCAGCTTTATTTCTAGTAGCACATTGGGTTTCCAGTACATAAAGACTTATTTTGAGGTTCAGAGTCCACCTTGGATTTGGGAATGCAGCACAGTTTCCCATGTTAAATTCCCTTCCAGAATGTTAGAATTACCTAGCAGCAGGGTCAGTTCCTCACAAGCATGAATGAAACATGCTGGTATCATGTAAATATCTGTCCACAGAAGGTGGATTTTGGAACCAGAAAGTAGTTCTCTTATAATGTGGTTTTTATATCACCTCTGACTTAGACTGCATGTCCCTTAGTCAACTTTGGGTGAATTAATTTATTCAGATTTATTTGTTCTTTTATAGCGAGTGTCCATCTTCCACGCATCGGACATGCTACCAGAGGGTTTGACTGGTACTGTACAGAGCGCCTCATAAGGAAACATTTAGCAGCAAAAGGCATCTCCACTACTATGTATCCTTTTACTTTGTCTTTAGAAATACTTGTTCTTCAGGGACAAAAAAGTGTCATCTACTTGACAACCATAATGCAGATTATTTCTGTTGAGGGAGATGATATAGTATTTGTATTTCTCAAATATTGCATCAGTATCTAACAATACCTTGCAAAGTAAAATTGAATTTCATATATTCTACAGAATGAGCCAATTTGTGGTCCCTCTGTAGTCTTCATCCCTGCTGAGTCTTTCTGTGACCAGCTGAGCTGGTCACTCAGAAATTGCAGCATTGTCAAGGAATTGCAGCCTTTGAAGATGCTGTGGTTATATCAGAATTATCTTCTTATTCTTTAGAGAGAGAAACCAGAAAGCTCCTGACTTGGAAATATATAAGTGTTGTAAATATACTCAAGTACCTCTTAGGCATAAACAACCAAACCAAAGGCAGGCTTGGCTGTGGGGTTGGGGTTGGATTAGGGGTAGAGGCAGACATGGGATTCAGTAGATGGGGCTTTAAATCAGACTTCATCATTTGATCCATCTTGGACTCCAGCTTTGGACACATGTTGAACATTATGTTTATAAAAAGATGACCGAGTGAGTTTTATATTGGGGAAGAAAATCAGACTTAACTATTTGTAAAAGCGAAAGGAATTAAGATAGCTGATATTCATGCCTCCCAAGTTGTGGTTCAATCATTTGTGTCTGAAAGATACTGGAGTGGTTGGCCATTTCCTTTTCCAGCTCATTAGACAGATGAAGAAACTAAAACAAGCAGGGTTAAGTGGCTTGCCCAGGATCACGCATTTTAGTTGTTTCTCCAATCTAAGTATTAAGAAGGAGCAGAATTCTTTCCAACTATTATTGTATAGATAGAAGTGAGATTCGATTCAACAACTACAAAGATTCATTTTACATATACTTTTCTTCAGGATAGTTAAACTACTAGAAAACTTAGCAGAGAGATTCACATGGCATTCACCTCACTACACAAAATTTTTTTCAGTGCCTAAAGTGTATTTCAGAGGCCTGAGTATGTTCTCCATAAGAAATTGTAACTCCTCCACAACTTACAAAATAATCTTCAGGAGTTAACCACTGCCAAAAAAATTGTCATTCTGCAGCCAACTTTGTGATGAGCTTTTCTGAACTTTGGTTCGTCCTCAGGTAACAAACATATGGTCTGTCATGGGAGCTCTCTTCCACTCCTTTCAGGCCAAGTAACACTTGCCAGAACTTGCCGTGTCTTAGCAAAAAGTATAAGCACCCATGGTTACCAGAATGTACCAGAATGGTACAATGAGGTATCAGAATGCAATTTAAAACATAATAGTAGTAATAAATACTGAAAATAGATTCTTCATTCTTTTTTAATTTATAATTACCAACATTATAAATTAAAGGAGAATGAAGAATCATCATTTTGGAGAGAGAATCTCATTCCTCAAACATTGGTTGGTTTTGTTATGTTATATTTTGTAGCATTTTTTCCCTTAACAACCTTTATCAGATATTATTTTCCTAGGAATAAAGCCTTTTCTTCTTATTCGCAACCATCTACATCATCCACAGGTTCTATGGTACCATGACCGTTGCCTGAGCCCCAACATCTTTCTGAAAAAAACAAAAAACAAAACAAAAAAAACAAACAAACAGTAAGACAAGCTACAACCTATCCAGAGCTGCTGAAGAATATTTCCAGAAGTCAAAAATAGTTGGACAGCTGAAATATTTTATTTTTACAAATTCTAAATTGTTTTTATTCTGACTTTGTTTTTGTAACGTAGAAGTACACAAGCTATTAGGGAAAACCATGTTGCCAATTTGCTAGGGACCCATATTCAGTACTTCATTTCCATAAACATTTGCATTCAGTAATAGTTTTGCTACTTTAAAGTTGCCCTTATTTTCCCCTCTTTTCTGGCTGTTTTCTCATCCATTGCTATAATTTCCTCAGAGACACAAAGAGAGAGAAATAAGTTATAAGAGAGGGAGAGATATTTAGAATGCCATTTTCATGGCTTCCTTTCGCTCCTTGTCTGGAGCATTGCACTTAGGTCCCTTCAGCACAGGTTGCCCGCTTTTACCTTTGCACTTATTTCTACCTAGGCAGCAGTCATCAAATGTCCCCTGAGTGATCAGGTTTCTGAATACCCCATATGGTCCATATTCATTGTATTTTGTAAATGATGAGATCTCCACAAGAGTCCTAACTTCCACTAAAAGAAGCAGACAGACCAAGGAAGGTGATGCTCCTTTTATATGGAGTCTTATGTTCTGTTCTGGGACTCGCTCTTTAGGAAAGACCTTAACAAGAATTGTTAGGGTGGTGAGACCATTGGAGACCATCTATAATGGATCATTTGAACGAAGTGGGGAATGTCTGCTCTTGGAGAAGAAGCTTCAAACTTGATTTGCTTGGCCCTAGAGGGCAAAACCAGGGGTAGTAGTTGGAAGCCACAGAAACAGATGAGACTTGTAACACAAACTTTCCCAAAGTGAATCGACTGCCTCAGGAGGCTGTGGAATTCTCCCTCACTGAAGGTCTTTAAATTCTCTTTGACTACTTCCAAAGGATGTTGTAGAGGGATTCCTGTTTAGATGGGGATTGGACTCTGGTCTCTGGAGGTTCTTTCCAAATCTTGAGAGTGTGTGAAAAACAGCTAGGGGTATAGCCACATAGGCAAAGAGGCAAAATAAAAGGAGGTTGGCCAGCTCTGCCCCTACACTTTCCTGTGTTTCTCAGTCCGACCTTGAGACTTGCCAAAGGCCCAGAGAATTTTGCATGGTCATAGTAACCAGTGGGATAATAGTAGAAAGAAATATATGTGTATTTCAACCTAAATATTGAAGCATTTCCTGGGGGGGGGGGGGGGGGGGGGGGAGGGGAGGAGTTTGAGAGAAGTGGAATGGGTGGTGGAATGGGAGAAGGGTGTGGTGGTGAATGTGAATGAATAAAAGATCTGACCTAAGGCATCCTTTTTTCTGTGCTGGCTTGGCACAGTTGTGGGCCTGGCCAACAAAGGAACCGGAAATATACTGATTAACCCTACACTTGGTGGCAATAGGTCCCATAAAAAAAGAGTTAAATGACCTTTAAAGAAGAAAGTGACAGCCAAAGATTGATCTAAGAGATGGTGGCCACTCAAGAAGGAGCCTGCTAGCAATTCTGAAGAAACAGGAGGCAGAGAGGAACAGGAAGATGGAGCCAGGAATAGGATTCCAGGCAAGATGTAGCCTTGGTCAGGAGAGTGTTCAGGGAGTGCTCCCTCCCCAATGTTGGAGGGAGGTAGTAACAGTGTGGAGAAGAGAATGGCATTTCCCTTCTATCTCAAATGAGAATATCAGGTAAAGGGTTATTAGCCTACTGCTTGGCACTTAATAAATAATATCCCTCCTGGTCTGTTGCTAGATAAGGACCTTATGTCCAGGACACTTTCCACTTCCCGTTGAACCTGAGGTAGGCTGGTACCCAGCGCTTAGGGACTTGAGCTACACTGTTGGAGAAAGCCTTTATCACTTAAATGAAAGCGGAGGTCCTTCCCCCAAGCCCTCTCAGGACTGGGATTTGAGGGCTGCTTTCTTCTCCAGTCTTCTACTTCCTCACAAGCTAGTGTGATTCTGTCCGGCATTATCACTGAGTCAGGACCAGAAGCTAGTGAGAATGGCCTCCAAGGGATAGCTTTGGGGGTGTCCTTTCCTCCATGTCCTCATTCCCACCAAACTGCCCTGAAGTCCACTGCTCCTATGCCTGAGTCATGTCAACTTTTCTCCAGTCTGCCCATCATGACTGAGCCTGGAGCTCTCTCCTACTTCACCAAGTCATGTAAGAGCCACTTCATAAACATGGAGCATCCAAGTCTCAGACCTTAAGTCTCAGTTCCCCAGGGCTTCCCTTTTTTGGAATCTGCCCCGAATGCAGAGCCTCCTACACCAGACCAGACTGCCTGTCATTAAGACTTCATCCAGGACTTGGGCCTCTGACATGTAGCCCCACCAGGAACAAAGCACATAGTCTATGTTTAGCTATATAGTCTATATAATCTTACGGTGTGTGATCTCTCACTACACCGAGATGAGTTCTGTAGGAAGCATTGTCCGATCGCTTAGTTACTGATGAAAAGGGGAGCTCATGATATCACTCGAAAGGGCCCCAGAAAGAAGAATTTTGAGCGAGGTGGCCCAGGGGGTCAGAGCATAGGGATTGTGCCTTTTGTTCCCTCCCCCCCCAACTTAGGGTCAGGAGGAGGGCTCCTTGCTCCCAACTGAAGCTCACCGACCATTCTATTACTATTTCTCAATACGTGTTCACTTTTGAAGTCTTATCATCCTCTCCCCACCCTTGCTGCTGTGACTTAGAGACCTTCAGTCTGTTCTTTAGTCACGTCCATCCTTTGGGCTGCATCCCCTAATGTCAACCTTGGGGGCTTCAATTTCATGTAGATTATGACTAATATTTTAAGCACACAGTGTCTCAAAGCCAGTGACCTTTTCCGTCTCCTTTCAGACAGACATCTCTATGGCCATAAAATGTACCACACTGTCTCACAAAACTGCCTGAACTCCAGGATCCTTTGAAATTCTATAATGGCCACCATCTCTGATCCTTCCATCTGTCATGTCTTTTACTCAAAAAAAAATCTGCTTTTTGCTCTCATAATTTCTGGGACCTATTCTTCCAGTCCATCTGTCCTGTTCTAACTTCATTTGCTTTCATTGTCTGCCACTTAAAGGATTCGTTAGCCACTCTCTAAAAATCCCTCATTACCAGGACTGTTGGCTATTCCTGGGCTTATCATCCTTAACCCAAGATAACCCTCACCATCTGATTCTTCTGAAAAAAATCACAAAGTCCTGCTGATTTCACCCAATTAGGAGTTTTTCCCGTGCCTCTCAGCTGTGACCTCTGGGCTACTTGCTAGGTATCTGTTCTTGTGATTCCCTAGCTGGTTTTCCATAATGATTGTCCCACTCTTCCTCTCTTCTCAAGCCTCCTTCTGGTATAATACATTCATTTTTTTCCCCTCAAGGAATTCCAATAACTTCAAATCCATCTAGATTTCCTAATGATGTATTATTTTCACAATGAAGTTGGGATTTTAATCTCTGTATTATAAATTGTGAAACAATGACTTGTGGGACCAGAGCTAGGCTGGGTAACTAATGCTTTGCCCCTAGTACTGCTGACATTAGAGACTACTAAATTTAGAGGGCCAAAAGCCATACTTGTCAAGCATGAGGGGAGTGATTTTAAATCCATATATATGAAGGTAAGAGGGATACTCTCAGATCCTCTGGTAAATTCATGTGGGTGCTTGCGGGTTCCATTGCTCCTTCACCGGGATCTCGGGGGAAAATTGAAGATGAGCCTTTCTTCCCATTTGCTTGCTGCTGGACCAACACCATGGCTGAATACTTCAAGATGAGGATGAAAGAGATGAAATAGTGGTGCTAGGTGATCCCCAAACCTTTAAACCTCCAAGCTAGGATGAGTGAAGGATGTGAATGGAAAGCTGGGAGAGAAAGGCAGTGAAGGAAAGGAAGAAGTGAGTAGGGCAGGAAGTATGGAGTTGTACCTCTATCAAGAAGTAGACTCAAAAATGGCTTTTCAATAATGGTGCTTTGTCCCCTTTTTGAAAGTCTTATTTTATTTTGATTTTTTTATTAAAGCCTTTTATTTTCAAAACAAGCATGGATAATTTTTTAACATTGACCCTTACAAAACCTTGTGTTCCAATTTTCCCACCCCCTCCCCTATTCAAGTAATCCAGTATATTTAAACATGATAAAATATATGTTAAATACAATATACGCATACATATTTATACATTATCTTGCTGCACAAGGAAAATCAGATCAAAAAGGAAAATGAGAAAAAATAAATACAAGTAAAAAGTGAGAATGTTATGTTGAGGTCCACACTTAGTTCCCTCTCTCTGGGTGTAGATGGCTGTCGTCATCATAAGATCATTGGAACTGGCCTGAATGATCTCATTCATTGATGTCTGAATCATCAAAATTGATCGTCCTATAATCTTGTTGATGCCATATACAGTGGTCTCCTGGTCCTCATTTCACTCAGCATCATGTAAGTCCAGGCCTCTCTGAAATCATCCTGCTGATCATTGAAAGACAGTCTTGAATTAATTATATGTGGGAGGCCCAACATCTGAAGATTCATGGATTAAAGATACCCTATATACTTTCTTTGTGTGTAATGAGTGAAGGAGGAAAAGGTGGGGGAAAGTGTCTTGGTTATGTGAAATGAAGGAAAAGATGCTTATGGAAAATGGCTTCAATTTTTTCAGAGAAATAGGAGTCCAGATTCTCAGCTGAGAACATGGTAGGGATCTTAACAATTATATTAAATGAGATCATATATGTAAAGCACTTTGTAAACTTTAGAGCACTATATACATATCTGTCATTATTGTTGGTTTTGTTATATCTCATTGCCCTGAAGAGCAGAGACAGAATGGGCAAAGGATGGAAAATTTAAGGGATAAAGTATCTGAGTGCCATGGTAGCTTGATCACTTTGCAACAGAGCAGAAAGGAACATATACTTGACATTTGACATAGGATCCATCCTGTAGACCTTCAATGGGTCACAGCCATTTTCCTTGCAGTTAGATATCATGGAAGTACAGGAAGGAGGAGGTGGATGGCAGAGGGCTCAGAGAAGGAAAGGCTGGAGACCATGTGGAAACAGCCTTACCCACCATCAGTGGAAAGTGAGAAAGATAGGTAGTAGGTTCTCTCCCAAATGCTTTTTCCTTTGAGGCTCTAGACTGGTCACTCAGTCTTACTAACTTAATTAACACATACTAGTTAGTTTGATTGGAATAGCAAGCAGATGGTCTGTTGTAGGAGCTCCTCTAGCAATGGCTTTGGTCTAAGTCTTTAGGGTCACTATCTGTTTTTCCCTTCACCCCCCAAAAAAACCACAACAAAGTACCTTTCCTGCCTATAACACCATTACACCAAAATTCTTAGCCATGGCTTAAATGGCCTAGAGTGTATTAGTGCCAGAACCTGAGCCCAGACAACCATGGCACTCAGTTGTACTTCTTTTTTACTTGGTTTTTTGCCCATTTTGTCTCCAGGGAAATGAGATGTATAACAATAGCAACAAAATGGCAGATATATACATGCCATTTATATATATGTATATATATACATATATATGTATATTGCTTTAAAGTTTGCAAAATGTCATATGTATTTGATAAAATTGACAGGATCCCAACCACATGATGTTCTCAGTTGAGAATCTGGCCTCTTAGGTTCCTGAAAAACATTTGAGGCTCTTCCCATAAACTCTCTTCTCCCCTCCTCCTCATCTCACATCACCAAGATAACTTTCCTCTTCTTTTTTCTCCTTCACTCATTATAGATGTATAAAGAGGTAATCTTTTTCCTCCTGAGGCTACATTCTTTCTTTTTTTCTTTTTAACTTTTTTTTCTGAGGCAAATGGGGTTAAGTGACTTGCTCAGGGTCACACAAAGGAAGAGGCAACTTTTACAAATGATTCCATTCGGTGTATTCCAACAAATTGGTCCTTTAGTCATCCTCATTTTTTTGACTTCTCTTCAATCTTCTTGTCTACTGGCTGCTTCCTACTTCCTCCTCCAGCCTTAAAACAACAGTAGCAAAATCACTAGATCCATCCATCCATCTCCCCACTAGCTATTGTCAATCAGACTGGACTAATTTGTGGGTGAACTGAGCTGAATAAAGCAGGTCAAAGACGGAGAGTCAGGAATCAAAAGGAAGTTTAATTTCAGTGAGGAAAAGAGTTCTGCACACTGAAGTTCTGAAGAGGGTAGTGTTTTCATGCACAAAAATCATAAAAAGGTAGGACCCAACAGTCATTCCTAGGTCTTGAGTAAATAACTCCCATGAAAGGCCTGTGCATGCAGGCATTTTTGGGGACATATAGGTGTGCTTGGGTCCCATGGGAACAACCCTAAGTTATTAGATTTTTAAAAATTTTGTGAAGCATTTGGAGTTAACTGACTTGCCCAGGGTCACTCAGCTGGCAAGTTAAGTGTCTGAGGCCGGATTTGTACTTCCAGGGCCAATGCTCTATCCAGCTACCCCAAATTATTAGATTCTTGAGCCTTGCAATTATTCAGTGTGGCACAGAGCTAGAGATGGCATGGCAAGAACAAGAGTGCAGCCCCTGGTTCAGTTCATTTAGCAGTTACACGTGGGGGAGTTGCTCAGTGTTAGGAGAGGTGATTGATTGCTTTCTGCTGTAACACGTCAGCTGTTTCTGAGAGAAACAGGAAAGCTTCAATAAATCTAAATAATTATTGATTTACATGAAAATCACAAACTCCTCAGAGAACACTTGATGCTGGATGATTTTTTCAGATCATCCAGAGGGCTAGACTTTAGTTCTGAAAAATCATAACCTGCCCCCTTCTTACCTTTCCAAGATTCTTACATTTTTCCTTTTATATTCTGTAATTCGGGGATTCCTAGAACAGGGTATACTCTCTTGGAGACTTCCATGTCTGCAATGCTCTTCTTCCCCATTTCTGGCTCCTGACTTCCCTGGCTTCCTTCAAGTCTCAACTAAAATCCTGCCTTCTGCTTTCCTAATCCCCGATGGCTAGAGCCTTCTCTCTTGGATTATCTCCAATTTATCTTGGATATAGCTTGTTTTTCACGTGTTGTCTCCTCCATTAGACTGTAAGCTTCTGGAGGGAGCACTTAACACAGTGCTTGGGACATAGCAGGTGCTTCATAAATACATGATGACTTGCTCCCTGAGGACTAGAGCCTAAAAGAAAAGGAGCAAACGGAAGCTCTAGGATGATTCCTCATCCTCGTGCCCTTCCTTTCTGTCTCCAGCTTAGTGTTGTCTCTGTGTCAGGGAGCCACTCACGAAGCAAGCGCATGTTGCTGCAAGAGCCAGAATCACTGCCAAACGCACGTGAATTTTAACAGCCCATTTTCATTAGCCTTGTGTGAAATCACCTGTCTCTGTGTTATTACCCAACTTAATTGTCAGTTATGATGATTAAGTGTAGCTTTCACTGTGATCACTGGTAATCATTAGTATTATCTCTGTAGCTGAATGTTGAAAAAATAAATTTGGAATGGGAAAAAAAATGATACCAAGTCAAATATTATGACAGCAATGAACAATGTGACACTGTCCTTAATGTAGAATAGACCAAATACAAATGTTTGCTGGATCTGCCATTCTGGCTCTGGAGTGGGGTGGGCTGATACAGTGAAGGAACAAGATGTGAAGGCTCAGGAGACCCAATTTCTAGGTCCATTTTCACCACGACTAGTCATCGTTGAACCTTGAAGTGTGGGAGTGTGATCGAAACTACCCGGACTGACCCAGGAGTGAGAGGTCTAGGTTTCCGATCCCATCTCTGGTACTTCTTCCCCAAGCCTCAGTTTCCTCATCTGTAAAATGAACTGGAGAGGGAAATGAAAAATTACTCTAATTTCTTTGCCAAGAAAATCTCAAATGGTGTCATGAAGAGTTAGACCTGACAGAAATAGCTGAACAGCAACTAAATTTCAAGTGATTTAGTGCAGTGTCTGGATGTGTGGTGAATGAGACTGACTGACCCGCCTAAGTTTCTAGTTTTTGAAGAATATTCTGGGAAATATTAACAACTCCCGTTAGTTCAGCTATTCTTATGGTCTGAAGCCTATCAGCTGAGATGGGCAGTGATTCACAGGAGACAACAGTCAAAAAGACAATCAGCCCACAAAACCCATGGTCTCAAAGGTTTATGAAAGAGTTCATCATCCAAATCTGAATTCCTCCCCACTTCATTATTTTGTGCTTCTGGTCAAACAGGTTTCTAGCCTCATTGGCTTTTCAGATGCTTTTATCTCCCTCACCCCCATCTCCATATTTGATCCATTTCCAAGTCTTATAGATGCTAATTTTACCTGTGAATCCATCTCCTTGTCACCATCTGCAAGGGCCAGAACTCTTGTCTGGACTACTCTAAAAACCTCCTAATCTGTTTCCATTCTTCTACCTTCTCCCCTTTCCACTCCATCCTCCTCACATCTGCTCAATTAATATTCTTAAAAACTTCCAGTGGCTCCCTACTATCTCTGGAACCTAGGAATGTTTCAACAATATGATGCTAATGGTATCTTTTCACCTCTTCTTCAAGTGCCCTTCTCATCCAGTTGTCACTTTTGCTTAACTTATCAGTTTTTTTTCTTCCTTTTATCTAGTTATCAAATTTTTCTTCCTTTTTTAAACCAGTTAAATATTTAATTAAATCCCCCCCTTCCTCTCCCTTCTACCTTGTTGTGTTTATTTTAAAATTTCATTTTTTGGTATTTCCTTAAAAAAGAATTCCCCCCTCCCCCATTCTCTTCATTATTACTTTTCCCTTTCTGTTGATTCTATACTTTTATTCTTTGAATCATGGCCCTTAAACTTATTTTTTGTTTCTATATTCCTTATGGAATCAGAGCTTCCAGAGTTTCTATTTTAAATTCCCTCTTATAAACAGGTTTTTTTTTTTTTAAATCTCAGGAAGAAAATCAAGAAAAATGTAAGAAACTAATTACACATTTCAGGAAATTGTCAAAGAAAACTTCCCAGAATTTGCAAAAGGAACTTGGAAAAATATAGATGTTATAGATTCAAAAAGGAAAGTCCCAAGACACATCATAGTTTAATTTCAATATGACAAAGATAAACATTTATGACAAACTTACAACAATCTCTCAGAAGCTCAAGACTGACTCATTAAGGAAAAAATTATTAGGATCACTACTAACTTTAGGGTTCCTGTATTATAGATGATTTCCCTTGTAGATGTGTTCAAATTTCCTCTGAATCCTTATACCTAAGGGCACCCGTGAATTCCACATAGTAATCTCTAACATTATAAAGTCAGTCTAAATGGAATTTCTATCTCTTTGCTTGATAATGAAAGAACTAGAGAATTGAAATAGAAGTTTTTATTTTTTTATAAAGCTTTTTATTTTCAAAACATATGCATGGATAATTTGACAACACTGATCCTTGCATAGTCTTGTGTTTCAGATTTTTTCTCCTTCTCCCCACTCCTCCCCTAGATAGCAAGCAATTCAATATATGTTAAACATGTTAATATGTTAAATCAAATAAGTTTAAACATTTATTCAATTTTCTTCCTGCACAAGAGAAATCAGATCAAAAAAAGAAAGTAAATGAATAAGAAAACAAACATGCAAACAAACAACAACAGAAAGAGTGAGAATGCTATGTTGTGGTCCACACTCTGTTCCCATGGTTCTCTCTCTGGGTGTGGCTGACTCTCTTCATCACTGAACAAGTGGCACTGGCTTGAATTATCTCATTGTTGAAGAAGGCCACGTGCATCAGAATTGATTATCATATAGTATTGTTGAAGTATATAATGATCTCTCCTGGTCCTGCTCATTTCACTCAGCATCAGTTCATGTAAGTCTCTCCAGGCCTCTCTGAAATCATCCTGCTGGTCATTTCATACAGAACAATACTATTCCATAATATTCATAAACCAGTTTATTCAGCCATTCTCCAATTGATGGGCATCCACTCAATTTTCAGTTTCTTGCCACTACAAAAGGGCTGCCACAAACATTTCTGCACATGTGGGTCCCTTTCCCTTCTTTAAGATCTCTTTGGGATATAATCCCAGTAGTAACACTGCTGGATCAAAGGGTATGCACAGTTTGATAACTTTTTGGGCATAGTTCCAAATTACTCTCCAGAATGGCTGGATGTATTCACAACTCCACCAACAATGTATCAATATCCCAGTTTTCCCACATCCCCTCCAACATTCGTCCTTTTCTTTTCCTGTCATCTTAGCTCATCTGACAGGTGTGTGGTGGTATCTCAGAGTTGTCTTAATTTGCATGAAATAGAACTTTTAAAAATATAAAAAAACACAGGTCAGGTTTGCAGTTATTTTTCCCAGAAAATCTATGCTTAAAAAGACAAATGTAAGCATTTTAATACTAATACACATTTTAAAATTTATTTTTCTTCCCACTTAATAGTATTTTATTATATGTAAAGATAGTTTTCAACATTCATTTTATGGGATTTTGAGTTTCAAATTTTCAGATTTATTTTGTAGCTTGCAACTTTGCTAAAACTGTTAACTAACATATTTGCTGATTACCAAGTATTTTCTAAGTCATCATGTTATCAGCAAGTAGGGATAGTTTTATCTTTTCTTTATTATCTTTATGCCTTAAATTTCTTTCCCTTGTCTTATTGCTCTAGCTAGCATTTCCAAAACTTTATCAAGTAATAATAAGGTGATTAGGCACATATACTTTGCTCCTGTATTTATTGGGGTAGAGTTCTGATTTATTCTTACTGCATATTATTTAAGCTTGCTTTTTACCTTAGGTGGATAATTGTAATGATATTTTTATTTTTTTTATTATTATTATTTTTAATTTAATAGCCTTTTATTTACAGGTTATACATATGGGTAACTTTACAGCATTAACAATTGCCAAACCTCTTGTTCCAATTTTTCACCTCTTACCCCCCACCCCCTCCCTCAGATGGCAGGATGACTAGTAGATGTTAAATATTTAATGATATTTTTAAAAAGTCATTTCTGTGCTTATAATTTGTAGGATTTTTTTTTAGCATAAATGAGTGTTGTATTTTGTCAAAGAGTTTTTCTTTTGATATAATTATTGGTTACACTGATATAATTTTGTGGTTTTGATAATTTTTTTTTTCTCCTTCTTTCCCTCCCCTCACCAAGATAATAAGAATCTGAGATAGATTGTACACATACAATCATATTAATCATATTTCCATATTAGTCATGTTGTGAAAGAAAATTCAGAACAAAAGGGGAAAATTACAAGAAAAAAACAACAAGAAAGTGAAAATAATATGTTCTGATCTGCATTCAGACTCCATAGTTCTTTTTCTGGATGTGTATAGCTTTTTCCACCATGAATCTTTCGGAATCGTCTTGGATTATTGTGTTGCTGAGAAGAGTTAAGTCTATCATAGTTGATATGTTGCTGTTATCTTGAACAATATTCTCCTGGTTCTGCTCACTTCACTCAGCAAACTGAAAAAAAATCAACATTACTTACATATAGTAATAAAATTCAAGAGGCAATATAGAAAGGAAAATACCATTCAAAATAATTACAAGTAATAAAATTGAAGAGGCAGCATTAAAAAGGAAAATTCCATTCAAAATAACTACAAAATACATAAAATACTTGGGGACCAATTTGCCAAAGAACATAAAATACTTGTATAGCTTCAATTGCAAAGTACTTTTTAAAAACAACAAAAAATAGCAAATAGCTGCAGGGAGAGTCAATGCCCATGGCTTTTCAAAGTCAATGTGATAAAATTTACAATAATGTCAAATTAAATTTTCAGTTTAAATTACTAAATGGATATTTTACATAACTTGAAAAAATAATTAAAAATTAATTTCAAAATTTTGAAACATGAAAATTCTGAATACCAAAAGAAGTTAATTTTTTTAAAATTGGGATTAAAATGAGAATAGTATTTCTAGATTCCAAACTATATCGATAATACTGTAGCAACCATCAAAACCATTTGGTATTGTTAGAAAAAAATAGCAATTTACTACCACATTCCCAGATTCTCTGACTCTTCTTCATTTAATCAGAATGTATTGGTATGTAGTGATTAAGTAACACCAAGTCCTCATTTCTGACAAATGTGACAAAAATAGATAGTGTACCATTATCTTATAACTCTTAAACTATAATCTCTTATAATCTACAAACTTCCAGATAAAAGTTTCAAAGTCCTAAAAGCAGTCATATATGCAAGTTATCAGCATATAATGCATTGTAGTCATCTTTTCCATCAGTAAATACTTATGCTTTGAAAGGACTACTTTGATTCAGGTCCAGAACTTCTGCCTTTTTTCATACACTTTTATCTGAGCGTATGTTTTTCTCTAATGTCCTTTTATAATTGTATTTCTCCTTGAGCTACTTTTTTTGTCTTTTTTTTCTCACAGAAATGTTCTTTTGTTGTCCTTTTCAGTAAATAAAATACCCCCACATAGAAAGGGGCAACACCTTACAAATAAATGAATGAAAATCATTTATTAATAACAATACAAAATGAGACAGTTTCTATCCTCCAGAAGATTATGTTGCCTCAAGTCTCTTCCCACTGCCATTCATCTTTTATCCAGTGGCCCAAATGATTTTCCTAAAACATAGATTTAATCATGTTATTTCTACTCTGATCAATAAACTCTTACTTTTATAAACTTTTATCTCTAAGATCAAATATAAACAACAGATATATACCTTTCAATGTACATATCTCTCCTGTTAGAATGTAAGCTCTTTGAGGAAGTGTCTTTGTTTTTATCTTCTGAACTAGGCAGGGAGTAAGCACTTAAAAATGCTTGTCATTTAATGGAATGATTGATTAAATGTGAAATGTAATTGTTTTAAAGTATACATGGGATGAAATCAATGCTGATCTATTCATGGTATCCTTGAGTAACATCTGGATATCCTCTCCCCAACATCTGTGGAGACCCAGTTATTAACTGTATTTGAGTTATATTCTGAAATGAAATTGAACAATATTCTCCTGGTTCTGCTCACTTCATATATATATATATATATATATATATATATATATATATATATAAAAGCTATGACTTTTTTGGAGTGAATTTCCAAATTGGACTCAATCACTGTAAACTCAGAACATGGGGGTCCTAGACTCTACTTCACAGGTGACTTTTGCATTCAGAAATAAGGCTGTAATAGTAAAGGATAGAAATAAGATCAAAATGACCAATTCCTGAGTTATCAATTAGCTATTCTTCAGAATATTCTGGAGATGACATCTATAGAATAGCTAATTGATAACTCAGGAATTGGTCATTTTGATCTTATTTCTATCCCTCACTATTACAGCCTTATTCAGAATATAGCTATTCTCCAGAATATCTTGCCATTGGACCAGCTGTCTCTGGAGAATAAAATGAGGCTGGTGACTTTGCACAGCCCTCCTACACTTAAAGCCAGCTCACATGTCACGGCATTACCTTTTTGATGTTATGGCCATTTTTGAGAATAAAGAACAAACAACAAGCTCTCTCTCATCCAGAAAAAATAAAATTATGGAAGCTAGGTGGTGCAGTGGATAGAGTGCTGGATGTGGAGTCGGTAAGCTCTTATTCAAATCTGGGTCTAATGCTAGCTGTGTAGCTCTGGACAAGTATTTTCCTCAGTTTCCTCCTCTGTAAAATTAGCTGGAGAAGGAAATGGCAAACTATACCAGTATCTTTGCCAAGAAAGTCCCAAAGGGGATCATGAAGAGTTGGATACAATTGAAGTGACTGAAAAATAGCCACAAATAGTTAGAAAATTATTGGCTTGAATTAGCTAGTATCCTCCCAGATGTGACCCAAACAGATGGGGGAGTAAATAGGATGCTATACCTGAAGTCAGGAAAACCTGCAAAATAAGAATAACAATAGCATTTACTTCTCAGGATGGTTGTAAAATTCAAGCAAGGTCATATTTGTAAAGTGCTTTGAAATACCGTTAAAAGTACGATTTAAGTGCTACCTATTATTATTAATAAACTTAAGAGACTTTATTTCTGTAGTGTCTTAGAGTTACTAAAGTGCTTTCCTCATAAGACCCCATGATTTCGCCAGCATTAGTGCCATCCCTCTGCAGTGCCTTGCATAGAACCGGCAAACCATTGTTGATTAATAAATACTGCTTGTTTGATTGGAAGTTTCACAGTTAATAAATAACAGAGCTGAGACTCCAACTCAGCTTTTCTGACTCCAAGGCCGGGGCTGTTTCCAATGTACTTATATCTAACCATGGGCATGCAGCGTAATGTACATCATGGTGAGGATGATTCACTGCTAAGATGGGCAATTCTGAAAGGAATCAATTGAGTTATCCTGGGTGCCCTTTTTTTTTAAACGTGGCCATTCCCATGCACACATACATATTTATCATTTTTATGAGCAGAAAATCAACTCCCGAAAGGCAGCTGTTTTTTAAATGAATGGGAAGCCTTTGCAAAGGAATCCCACAGACTGTTCTTCTCACTTGAGTGAATGTGCTCTGACAACAGCACATACCAAGCATTTGCTTTTTTCATTTCTTGATTTGGTTTTATTATTAATCTATTCATTATGTTTATTGACTCTGTCCATTATTTGGGAACCTCAGTGCATATTTATAAGGACAATAAAAAGAGACAGCCTTTCTCATAATGGCTGACAGTGTAGTGAACATCAAAGAAAGAGGGGCAGCCATTCTCTTCCTGGTATTTTCTTTGGCTGGGTTTGCTTGGGGCTGCTAACTTGACCACTTTGACTGAATCAATAAATCAATTTGAGCAGGAAATTTTACTAAACAACCAGTTGGACAGAATTCCAAATATTCCCCTTCCCCAATTCCATTTTTCCCCAACACAGACAAACACATACACACACACACACACACACAATTTAGCAGAATAGCATAGTAGGAAGAGCTTTCAGTTTTAGTCTTATCTCTCCAGTATTTAATCAATCAATAAGCATTTCATAAACGCCTACTATGGTAGACACTGGAGATTTAAGTACATAGAATGAAACAATCCCTACTTGCAAGAGTTTTACACAGGGGAGATAACAACTACTTATATAGAGTTGGTGGTCCCAAAGGAATTCAAAATCACCTGCAACTTCTGTCCAGCAGGATGTGGGCAAGAATGGGACTTCTTGGGTTTGGGGTAGAAAATCCCATGTGCACAGTTACATCATCCTAAAGAAACTGAGCTAAAGCACTCTCCCACCAAAAGCAATTTGGGACAAGGACCAAGGTTGGTGAAAAGTAAATTCCCCATAATGTGGGGAAGATGAGACAGTCTTGTGATACTACTCAAGAATAATCCCAATGGGAGGGAAATCAGAAATTGAGTTGTAGGGGACAAAAGACAGTGGGGGAACTCTAGGTGAGATATAAGACCCTTCAGCTCAGAGGAAACCTGCTGACAGTGTCTGGTTTGGCTCCCCATCTCCCCTAAGGGCTCTCAGACTTCCTGAAATGTCAGCCAGAGTGTGATCACCTGTGTTCTGTTTGAAGCAAGGGATACTTACAATAGTGAGGCATTTACATATCAATAGCAGGGTGCTTATAGTTAGCACTTGCTCAGTGTTATGTGATGATGTAATGGTTCTCTAGCTGGTACATGCTCAGTGTGCTGTAGTGATGTAATCATACTAAGGTATTTAAGGGCTGAGAGGACTTGAAATAAAGGACTCCAACTTTGACCATTCTCGTGAGTTTCCTGCCTCCTTCACTCCTCTATTAAGACTAAGGCTCGTCCTGACATCCTCCTAAGAGCTCATCCGGCTGGTATATTTTGGCACCCCAGCATGGAGGCTCTAGAAAGCACACTACATGAGTGGCAGAGAATATAAGGAAAAAAAGACTAAAACTACTAACAATTTAAAAAAGAAGAAAATGTGTTTTTAAAACTGGAACATAAACAGATAAACTCAGCAGAGAAGAGACTGAAATTAAAAGGTTGAATACTAAAATTTGAAAGATTATAAAGTTCTCCAAAAAAATAGTATAAGGAGAAAAAAAGCAAATTGAACCAATATTAATGAAACTCAAGAGAGCATGGATGCTCCAGAATTCTTCAAGAGAAATACATGATCATAATTTTTTTTAAATGGTATTTTGTTTTTTCCCAATTATATGTAAAGACAATTTTTGACATTCATCTTTACAAAATTTTGAGTTCCAGATTTTTCTTCCTTCATCTCTTCTCCTCCCCCTCTCTACAATGGTAAGCAATTTGATATAGGCTACATATGTGCAGTCATGTAAAATATTTCCATATTAGTAATGTTGTGAAAGGAGAAACAAAATAAAAAGAAAAAAAAATACACCAAAAAAGTGAAAATAATATGCTTTGATCTGCATTCATATTCTATCAATTCTTTCTCTGAGTGTGGATAACATTTTCTATCACGAGTCTTTTAAAATTGTCTTGGATCATTGTATTGCTGAGAAGAGCTAAGTTGTTCATAATTTATCACATAATAATGATTGTATAATGTTGCTATTATTGTGTGCAATATTCTCCTGGCTCTGCTCATTTCACTTTGTATCAGTTCATGTAAATCTTTCCAGGTTTTTCTGAAATATACTTATTCATCATTTCTTACAGCACAATAGAATTTCATTTTATTCACATGTGATTCTCCAATTGATAGGCATCTTCTGATCACCTTAAGAGAAGATATTTGAGGGAAACAAAATGTCAGACTTTATGGTCTATATATCAGGGATAATTAGAAGAATAGAACATTTTGATTCTGTGAGTCTCTCTAAAGAAGTAAAAAAAAAAAGAGAATGACAGATTGGGAATACAAATACACTGAACTGAAGAACTCTTGGGAAGAAGAGAAACAAAAAGACTATAACAGGAGCATAGATGATCTCTGTACAAACAAAAGTCATTGATCTCAAAAATAGGATGCATAGAAACAACTCATGAAGCACAGAACTATCAGAAAAATATTACAAAATGAAAAACGTGAACACAACTATGCAGAAAATAATGCAAGAGAATAGTCCAAAATTTCTAAATAAAGAAAACAAAGCAATGATCAAAGAGTTCACAGATTGCCCCAGAAAGCAAACAAGATCACACTTCAAAATCCAATAAGTAAGCTAGTGATTTTATTGAGCAATTCTAGTGACAATTGGCAAATTCTGCAAATAGCCAGGAGAAAGACTTTCATCTATAAAAGAATAACACGACTATTTTGTAACCACTAAAAACCACAGAAGGGAATGGTATAAAGTACTACAAAAACATAGAAGACCTCAAGATGGGATGTGGCACAAAATAACATGAGCCTAACCATCAATAAAAAAAAAAGACATTCAATAAGACAGAGGTATTTGAAAAATACCCTGGAAAAAACCAAACCAAAAAAATCCAGATGTAAGCAGATAGACAAAACATTTATTAAGAACCTACAATGTGTAAGCACAGGATATACAAATTCAAACAAGCAGGACAATCCTTTCTTTCAAGAGCTTTCATGTTAATGGAGGGAAATAATGTATAAATGGGAGCCAGAAAGTAGATGTGAAGATGCATCTGAAGCAGTGTGGCATGGAGATGGCTATAAATAGTTATGGAGATCTAGTTCTTAGATCTTATCCAAATAAAGTTCTTAGCCAAATAAAGTGAAATCCCACCTCTCAGAGCCAGGGAACACAAGGGGAGGAATACGAAGTTCCAGTTGGGCAGGGAGAGAAAAGATGAGGATGATAGCTAGAATACAGGTAGCACAATAAGTAGTTATCTGAACAGTTGAACACATGGTAGTTTGGAAGAAGAGGTACTAGCAGTTTGGGGATTACTAGTTTTGTGATCTTGGGTATGTAATTTTAATACTCTGGGACTCAATTTCTTTATCAGTTAACTGAGGATCTATGTGATCTCTAAAGTATTTTATAGCTTTAACATGATTTGATTTTTCTATTTAAAAAAATCTTAATTAACCAAACTGATTGCTCTATCAAGGGAATCTCTTTCCACAAAGGGTTCCAGTTTACGAAGACTAAATTCAGTCTTGAGGGAAACAGACTTTAAAATCTAGATTTTGTTTTTGTTTTTATTTTCTCTGGCTCATTAATCCCCAACCCAGGAAAGGATTCTAGAGAAAATCTCTTGATTAAAACTTGTGTAAAGCATATCTAGCATCTATCCTGGATTAACAGAATTCCTTTTGGAAAGGTATTCACTGTACAAATGTCAGGTGTAGGATGACTATTTAGTTCTTCTAGTACAAAAGAAATGCCTAAAACACAAGGCTCACCAGCATACATCGAAAAATACTTAAAACATGAAATATAATTCTATCATCTTTTATATTCTCCAGAAGATTGGAAGACAATATTTTTTAAAAGAATGCTCAATATGTATATTTCACATTTACTTTGGATTTTCACTGCTTACAAGTCATAAATGTGGATCTCCTTTATAAATAAAGGAAAAGTCCTGCATATACAGAAATGTTTGTAGCAGCTCTTTTTGTGATGGCAAGGAATTGGAAATTGAATGAATGTCCATCAACTGGGGAATGGCTGAATAAATTGTGGTTTATCAATGTAATGGGATACTATTGTTCTATAGGAAATGATAAATAGGCTGATTTCAGAAAAGCCTGGAAAGACTTACATGAACTGATGCTAAATGAAGTGAGCAGAACCAGGAGAACATTGTGCACAGTAACAGCAAAATTATGTGATGATCAACTGAGTGAGTGACTTAGCTCTTCTCAGCAAAACAGTGATCCAAGACAATTCTTATACACTTGGGATGGAAAATGCACACTCTGCATCCAGAGAGAGAACTATGCAGAGAGACTGAATGTTGGTCCAAGCACACTATTTTCACTTTTGCTTGTTTTTTTTTCTTTCTCATTGTTTCTTCCTTTTGTTCTGATTTTTATTTCACAACATGGTAATATGGAAATATGTTTTATGATTGTACATATATAACTTATATCAGACTGCTTGCTCTCTTGGGAAGGGGAATGAAAGGGATAGAGAGAGAAAAAATTGGAGCTCAAAATCATACTGAAATGAATGTTGAAAACTATCCTTATATGTAACCAAAAAAATAAAATATTATTAAATGGGAGGAAAAAAAGTCTGGTCATGGCCTGAGTTTCCTTAGTCCTTTTAAGCAGCAGAATCTTTTGATGATGCATATTTTTTTTCTAGAAGCCACTGAGATTGTACCATGAAGCAACCACCAAAACCAAAGAACACCTACCCAAAATGTTGAAAAATCATAAAAAGGCTTAGCCAGAAAGAAGAACTATAAGAAGATACCCCCAGCTTAATCCTTTGAAGAGGTGGGAGGTTTACAAATGCTGTATATTGCACATATTTTCAAAGTTTTTAATTTGTCGATTGGTTGATAATTTTCCCTCTTTTGTCTCTCTTCTTTTTTTTTCTTTATAAATGCTACTTGTTATATAGGATTTTTTCTGGTAAGAAGTAGGAATCCTGGGGGAAATTATGATGTAAAAATCCCAAAGATCACTAAAAATTTTTTTTCAAAGATGCTATTTTGGAAATTTTAGCTCCTATTAAGCATCAGGTTCTAGACTCTTCAAATTCATGAAATTATTGACAAAACTGGAAACATCCATTTCTTGGGGTTATTATTTGACTCAGAGAAAGAAACACAAAACAGAAATATCCCTCAGAAACTGGTGGTCAGGCAAGCATAAGTTCTTACCTCCATGTGCATGCAGTTGCCATTACTGTTAGGATGTGAATACTGGAGAAGGGAGAGAAATTCCCTCCTTTCTCTCAAAAGTTTAGGGAAAATACAGCAATGACCGTTTCTCAAATAAGAGTTCTTGTTAAAAGAAACTGGAAGCTGTCTCTCCTGGTCATCCTTCACTGGATGGCTCTTCTTGGTTTAGTTACCAATTCTCTTTGACCAGTCCTATACCAGGGGGGCCCATTAGGGATTTGCTGGGTCACCCCAAAGTAAGGGTCTGAGACTGGATTTGAACTCGGGAAGACGAGTCTTCCTGATTCCTGGTCCAGCTGTACCATGGCGCCACCTAGTTGTTTGCCTTGCCCATAGTAAACATTTAATAGATGCTTATTGGGTTAAATTATATTCTTTAAAAAAATTTTTTTTGTCATTTTCTCTTTGCCTTTGTCTCTCTTTGTCCCTTTCTCTTTCTGTCTCTCTTTCTTCAACTGTTTTTCTCTTCCCCCCTTGTCTTTCCAGCTTTTGTTCTATTTCACTTTTCTTCTCCCTTCCCCCTTCTCTTCCTACTCCCTTTCTCTTCCTCCTCTCCCTCTGTTTTCCTCATGTTCACATTCTCTCTTTTTCCCATCTTCCCTTCCTCCCTCCCTCTCTTCCTTCTTTGCCTGTCTGTCTTTGTCTCTCTGTCTTTCTGTCTGTCTCTCCCCCTCTCCTATTTCTTTCCTCCATTTCTCCTTCCCTTCCTCTCCATTTCTCTCCCTCCCTCCCTTTCTCTTTCTCTCTCTCTGTCTCTGTTTCTGCTTTGTCTCTATCATTCGCTCTCTGTCTGTCTCTGTTTTTCTCTCTGTGTCTCTTTCTGTGTTTCTATTTCTCTTTCTGTGTCTGTCTCTGTGTCTTTCTGTCTCTGTCTCTCGGTTTTTCTGTGTCTCTCTGTCTGTCTCTGTCTCTTTCTCTGTTCTGTCTCTCTGTGTGTCTGTGACTCTCTCTCTCTCTCTCTCTCTCTCTCTCTCTGTATTTGTCTCTCTCTGGGTCTCTCTGTCTCTGTGTCTCTTTCTCTGTTTCTGTTTCTGTTTCTCTTTTTTTGTGTCTCTCTGTCTCTGTCTCTCGCTTTTTCTGTGTCTGTCTGTCTCTTTGTCTCTCTGTTTCTGTCTTTCTGTGTGTCTGTGTCTGTCTGTCTTTCTCTCTCTCTTTCTTCCTCTCTCTGTGTCTGTCTGTCTATCTATCTCTTCTCTCCCTCTCCCCCTCTCCCCCTCTCCCCCTCTCTCTTTCTCCTTCTGTGTGTCTGTGTCTGTCTCTCTCTGAGTCTCTCTGTCTCTGTCTCTGTGTCTCTTTCTCTGTTTCTGTTTCTCTTTCTGTGTGTCTCTCTGTCTCTGTCTCTCGCTTTTTCTGTGTCTGTCTCTTTGTCTCTTTCCCTGTCTATGTCTCTCTGTGTGCCTGTGTCTGTCTGTCTTTCTCTCTCTCTTTCTCCCTCTCTCTGTGTCTGTCTGTCTCTTCTCTCCCTCTCTCCTTCTCTCTCTTTCTCCTTCTGTGTGTCTGTGTCTGTCTCTCTCTGTGTCTCTCTGTCTCTTTGTCTCTTTCTCTGTTTCTGTCTCTCTGTGTGTCTGTCTCTGTCTGTCTGTCTCTGTGTCTCTCTGTCTGTCTGTCTGTCTCTGTTGCACATGCATGAGTGCACACACACACACACACATTCTCACATGCACCAGGAAAAAAGTAAGGCATGATTTCCCCCATTAGCAGCAGGAGCCTTAATGCTAATACCATTTCTTAAAGTGAAAATAGTCTTAGCAGCAATTTCAGCAGTCAGGTCTCCCACCCAAGAAAGCAAATCAAGATAAACTCTGCACATCTTCTTCCTGGGGTGCCTCATTTTGTACCTTCTGGCAGGCTGAGCTAATACTATCTAGTGCCAGCACAGTTGGATGCAACAGGTTGATATTGGGAAGCATTTAAGCTTAAGTAGCCAATTAGAATGCAGATCATCAAGAGCTTGCTTCTTGAATCAACTGGAATATAAAGTGGAAATAAAGTTCATTTATTTTTTCATTTCATAAGTATTTATCAAACATCTATTATGTCTAAAACATTATATTAGATATTTTGCAGACCATTGACATGGGACTGCTGCAGCTACTGCTTTAATCTCTCTAACTTTTAAAAAAAACAACCAAAACTGCCCTCCGAACCAAAACAAAAACCCTTCCTCTGATTCTCCTGCTCCAGCTACTCATGCCAGCAAACTCTTTCCTTTGTGGCTTACATGGTCTGCTCAAAAATGCTTTTTCCTATTCACTCATTCTTTTCTTAGCGCCTTGTAAGCTGCCTTCTGTCCTCATGCTTTTGCTAAAGATTTCCTCTTAGAGGTTATCCAAGATCTTTTTTTGACCTCTTTAAAGAATTTGACCCTTGACCAAATTCAAGCAAGAATTTGTTTGAAGCTTTACTTCCAATGGGCTAATATGACAGATGGCTTCCTTGGCGCCGGGCTCTATTTGACCACTTCTTTTGTGATTCCTTACCTAGCTCTTTATATTCCTTGGTTAATCTCTCTCTGTCTCTTTTTCCTCTCTGTCTGTCTCTATGTCTCTTTCTTTATCGGATTCATTCTCTCCTTTGAATCATTTCAAATTTCTTTCTGGAGGCTCAGAAATGTCTTGGGGTTTGATGGCAACAAGTATAGTGTCATCTGTAAAGAGGAACATCTGGAAGACCTCATCATTCACAGGGAATTACTTCTTGATTTAGATTGTGGGACATTCATAGGGAATTCCTTCTTGATCTAGATTGTGGATAAAACCCCTTGATCATAATGGTAATTATAGTTAGTGAGCATTCATTTCCCTTTTCTGTGTCTTGTTTGATATATATTTTCAAAGGGTTATTAAATAGAATTATTTCTATTGTTTTTGGTATTGAAGCATATCTGGAAAACACTTTGCTGTAAAAGACCCTATAAGGTCATATTTTGTTTTACTAAATCTAATGCTTTCTTTTTAAACAGCAAACAATAAGCACAATGGGTTCTTGGATTTTCTACATATTTTCATTAATTGTGAGATGGTAAGGATTTATTCCATTGTTGAATATTAGTGGCAAAAGCCTCCTTCTTCCCTACTAATACCTCAATGAGAGTTTCGTTAAGTCATATATAGGTGATTCTCATAATTATTTTATATAAATAAGAGAGTAGTCATAGAGGTCAATATTTATTCATATTCTCCTAGTGACATTTTTCAATATTATTATGGGCTAAGAATTTTTCCATGTCCTTGATATGCAGATCTCTCAATGTTCTCACAATTTTATTATCTCCAAATTGTACCTCTCAATTTGTTTGATCCTTCCATCTTTGTTCTCCATGATGCCATTTCTATTTCTTCAATAAATGTCTTAGGGATTGTTAGATTAAGGTACAAGTGTAGTGTTTCTACTCTGATGAAAAAATACTTCATGAAATAGCTTTTGCAAGGCTTTTCCAACTTTCTTCTGTTTGTAGGCTTCCTTCCTTTTTCATCCTTGGGATGACTTTGCTTAGCTGGTTACGTTGCCAAGCTTTCTCTGATTTTGCCTTCTACAGCTTTTACCTGTTCTATAATATTGCTCCTTAATTCATTGGAATTCATTTGTAAAATCTGACATAGTTGATAATCTATAACAGATAATGTTATTATTATAGTTATACAACTGTAACCTATAATAGATAATTAGCTTTCTTTATAAGATTTTACAAATGAATTCATATTCCAATCCAGTGTTGCCTTTGGCAGCCATTTCCCTCAATTTGGCAAATAAGTCAGTTTTTTTTTTTAACTATGTCTTCTGGGCTCTTTCAGTTTTCTTGCTGTGGAAATTCATATACACAGATTTAACTTTCAAATATAATTATTGATATTATTTTGATTGTCCATTTTCATTTTTGATTTTCAATAGTATGTTAAAATATCACAGTTAAATCTTTTTATTGCATATCATTTCTTTGTCTGTTAATATTATTTCTTCTTGGTTTTTTTACACATTCTATTCTTTGCTCTGGTGAGTCAGTGATCTGACAGCATATAGTCAGCTGACTCAGGAAGAAGTTTTAGATCACTAAATCTTTTCTATCTGTTAAAATGTAGTTGGTTTCAGTCTTAGTTGTGTTATTTGGTGCTCTCCATATCTAGCACCCACCAATTTTTTTTTTAAAGAAAGTGTTTATGATTTAGAACTATGATTCTTTTGTATAAGCTCTTTGGACTCTGATTCTTTTTTCATGAATCATACTTTATTCATATCTCACCACATATTGAATGTCTTAATCTTTTATATTAAATACATATTTATAATTTATTTGCAATGAAATCAATAAAATACATAGATAATTATTTAAAATATTTTGCTATGAGTATGATAGCAGCCAGAATCATCCCAGCCCTCGCTGAACTATAGACCTCTCTTCATTTCTGAGAATATAGTTTCACACCATTTGGTTCACTCACAGTAATAAGTAAAGTCTTTTTGCAAAACTCTTCTTCATCTTTTTTGCGAAATAAGAGTTATAATATAAATCTTCTTTCATAAAGAAAGAAGATAGGTCCATCTTTTTTTCTTTGTCCTTTAGCTTATCTCAGCTATGATAAGAAGGTAATCTCTTTAGCTTCACAGAAGCCCTTATCTGGAAAGATCCAGATTCAGTTCTCATAAAAATTCTTGGTATAATATTTCTTTACAAAAGATCAAACAAGACAGTTTTAATAAGAAAGAAGTTTCTCCTTACCTCCTTTCTTTCCCTTTTCTATCTTGTCTTATAGATCCTCGCAGCTTGAAGTTAAATTCACATATAGTTTCCTTGCCTCCTTAGGAAGAACAGTCTCATAAAATAACACCTATGGCAATAATTTTCTTAGCTTCTCTCCTTCTTAAACAGAGAATAATCCTTTCTATGGTCTTTGTACATGAGTCACATGTACATGATCAATTTTAGTCTTTCTCTTGTGCTCATTTCCCATACTTCTTACTGTTGGAAGTTTGCATTTATTCAGATAATCCATAGTTATCTAATCATTGCTTGGAGTCAACAGTTTCCTTGAATGAAAATTTAACCAGAATGTGGCTGAGTCAATTTGCTCAGATGAAATAGGAAGGTGGATTACCCTTAATATACAGACATAACAACATGGACGTGTCTATAGCAACCTGAGTGTAGTAAATTGTGAGAGAACTCCATTAGTCAATCAATCAATAAGCATTTAGTAAGCACACACTATAATTCAGGCATTGGAATCCCAGTGGCTGGTGCTAAAAAGATAAGCAAAAACATGGTTTTTACCCTCAAGTAAATCACATTCTAATGGGGAAGATGACATGCAGATAATGATCTATACACACTTGGTCAATCTCCTGGTAGCAGTGGTGGAAGGAGAGAAGTTAAAGTTGCAATGGGTTAGAAATTGTGTCAAGTTCCATACCCAAAATTCAGGGAATTCTGAATATAAACCATTGTCAAGGTACTTGAAACGTCCACCTTCTGCTACCGAGTAAAACATTTGTACTTTCCTTGCCATCAGGTCTGATTTGAGCTTTACCCATCTGATGTGCAAATAATTACATTTTGAGAACAAAAAATATTTTTGGTCTCTGTCTTCTCAATATTGTTTTCTATAGAGATATCACAGGCTGAACAAGAGTATTTAAAGGGAAGGGAAAAAAGAAGGTATTGTTTCATTCTGTCAGTTGTGAATTATGAGGTCCTTATAACACTTGTATTCTTTAAAAGATCTTGTCAATACTTATCCCTTGGGTGATCAATAGAAATAACCCTCTATTGGGAATAACCACTGCTAATTCTGGTTTGTCTGAAAAAGAATTGAGGATTTTAGTAGACTTAAAACTTATGAGTTACCATGTAGCATAGGAGCTCATGCAACCTTAATTTAATTAACAAAAATAATAATAGCTAATATTTATGTAGTGCCTTAAGGTTTGCAAAACACTTTACCAATATTACTTCATTTAATCCTCGCAACATCGTAAGAGGTAAGTATTACTAAAATCCCCATTTTATAAAGGAAAAAACTGAAGTAAGAAGGGAGTTGATGACTTGCCCAGGCTCCTACAGCTAGTATCTCATTCAAAGTTTGAACTCAGTTCTTCCTGACTCCAGATTCAGTGATCTGTTCGCTGGATCATCTAATTGCAGTATTTAAGACTAAGGAGGTGATTGTATGCTGTCCAGCTCCTGTCACATCTGAAATATTGATTGTGTTGAATTCTGGGAACCACATCTTATGAAGATTATTGATAAATTGGAACGTTTTCAATGGGTTATTGAATACATGCTAGGCTGTCTGTAATAGTGAATTAATGGGCAGCATCAATTTTATATTTTATGCCTAACCAAACCCTTTTTATTAAGGAAACAGTTAAAGAAAATATTACAAATCTGGAAAGTAATCATTAAAAAAAAACCCACTACATGTCTGTGATTACATTCTTTAAGGGCACAAAGTAAGAAGTTTAAACTGAAACTAGTAGGGAAAGAAAGAAAAACTCCAGATGAAAATCTGGAACTGGAACTGGAATATAGCAGATATTGGGTATGACATTAGAAAAAAGAATAACAGTGGATATAAAGTAGAAAGCCGGAGAAGACATCAGGAATCATATTTATGAGCTCAGAGGTTTAAATACCCATTTAGCAAAATGAATTTGAAATTTTAAAATAAGAAGGCAATTATAAACTCATGGTTACCATGGAGATTTAGAGGAATGTTGTTTGTAAATGGCAAGAGATTGATAAATTTTAGTACAAATGGAAAAAGAACTAATAGATGGGGGCATCATAGTAACCCTGTCTATCAAAAAGATACATAATCGTATAGCTATCCACACAACTAAGGAAGTATAGTCAAGAATATCTAGATAAGGCTAAAAGCAGAGATAAATGTAATCTCTTTTTGGAAGTTATTATGGATCATCTAGTCATATGAAGAACATGTAAAATCCCTTCCTCAACACAGTTGCCAAATGGATATTTGTTCAACCCAGCTCTTTGTGAGCCCATTTGAGATTTTTCTTGGCAAAGAAACCATAGTGATTCGCCATTTCCTTCTCTAGCTAATTTTACAGGTGAGGAAACTGAGGCAAAAATGATTAAGTGGCTTGCCCAAGGTCATTCAATAAGTGTCTAAGGCCAGAATTGAATGCACAAACGCTGAGTCCAAGTCCGGCATTCTACCACTGTACCATCTAGTAGGTGTCTGATAAATGGATATTGATTGATTGACATAGCAACCACTATGGTTACCATGCCTATGACCTACAGGCCCTATTCATTTCTCCTTTTTTCTCACTTGAAAGTTATTAGGAAAGAAATAAGGGGTTAAAGAGAGAGAGAGAGACAGACAGACAGAGACAGAGACTGAGACAGAGAAAGAGGGGGAAAGGGAGGGAAAGAGAGAGGAGCAGAGATAGACTGAAAGACAGAGACAGAAAGAGACAAGAGACACAGACAGACAGAGACAGAGAGAAAGACAGAGACTGAGAGAGAGCGAGAGAAGGTAAAAGGGAGGGAAAGAGAGAAGGAGAGGGAGAAGGAAAAGGAGAAGAGGAGCAGAGATAGACTGAAAGACAGAGACAGAAAGAGACAAGAGACAGACAGATAGAGAATTTACTTAAGCACACACAGGAGCTGATTAAAAGGCTTTTTGTTACTGTGCTGAGCTGTAAACAGAGCATACCTGTGTGTGCTCTCCAGCAGGGAAGGGAAGGACCCCTCCATCATACATTTCCAGAAGCACTCACACCAAGCTTCCACAGGTTCATACAACAGGCTCGAAGGACTGTGTCATATTGGCTATTCTTCCTCCTCCCTAACCTTCCTCCCCTCAAAGGTGATATTACCCATATCAGGGAAACCTAGGGGTTGAACTAATGTTCTTATTAAGTAACAGCTGCTGCCTTCCCCGGCATCCTCATTTTTTGGGAACTTTATCTCTATGGTACCTCAAACAAACCCAGAGCAGTGACCAAACCTTGAATATTTTTCTCACCCCAAAACCTTCATCCCAGGTGTCATAATTCATCCATTTCCACTGGCTACTCATACCCCTGGAACACTCCTCTTCCCCTTCTTTGCCTCCTGGTTTCCCTGGCTTCCTTCAAGTTCCAGCTAAAATCTCACCTTCTGCAAGTTTTTCCTCATCCTGCCTTAACACTATTGCCTTTCGTCTGAGATTATTTCCAATTTATGCCATCTATATCTTGTTTGTGCATCCTTGTCTGCCTATTTTATCTTCCATTAGACTGAGTTTCTTGAGATCCAGGATTGGATTTTTGCCTGCCTTTATATTCCAGGGTTCTGCACAATGCCTGTCAAATAAGCACTTAAAAAAAGTAGGTGCTTAATAAATGCTTGTTGCTTGTTAATTTGATTGCACATAACAAAACCTTGAAAGAGGCCAGATTATTAGCAATAAGATAATAATCATGACCACAGAGTGTGAATGTAGAGAGAGCAAATGCTGGCTGAATATCTGAATAAGTGCTAAGAGCTAATGCCATGGAAAGAAGAGGAAAACAATAATATTTGGCTATGAATTTAGGGAACAGCTGTAGGACAATCAGTTGCTGTTTTTGAATAAAGACTTCCTGTGAACCAGGATCAGAACTGGAGATTTAACAGGCTCTCCAAACTATGATTTTGTACACCATGGTATATCCCACAATCCCCAATGTTTTTGCACCAAATCCAAGCCCCTTCAGGTTTAGAATTGCTGGTTGTTGAGTCACTTTTTAGTTATGTCCAGCTCTTTATAACGTCCCTTTTGGGGTTTTCTTGGCAAAGATCCTGGCATGGTTTGCCATTTCCTTCTCCAGCTTATTTTATAGATGAGGAAACTGAGACAAACAGGGTCAAATCACATAGCTAGTAAGTGTCTGAGGTCATATTTAAACTCAGGAGGTATCTATTCCTAGAATTGCCACCACTGGCCCTTAATTTTTATAGGATCATGAATTTAGAACTGGAAGGGACCTTAGAAATCACCCAGCTCACTGATGAGATAACCGAGTCATGGAGACATTAAGTGATTTTGCCCAAAGTTTCTGGTAGAATTTGAATCCAGGTTCAAGTACAGTGCCCTATCCATTAAAATAAGTGGTCCCCTTTAGAATTCTCAGATTCCTCATTATAAGCCAACCATGGGAAGAGAGAGACGCGACTGCTTTCCTCAGGTTCTCTCCCATCCCCCAAAATCATCCTTCTTGGTCTTTCAGAAGATTTATTACTATGCACTACAGGGAGAAATGTAATCGGGAGGATAGAATAACAAAAGGAGACTTTAAAGAGTCTGTGGAGCAGTCATAGAATCAGCTAAAAAACCTTCAAGATTCTTTGGCCCTCAGTTTATTCATCTATAAAATGGGGGGGGGGAGTCAGACTTAGGGATCACTAAAATCCCATGTAGCTCAAAATCTGTGATCTTTCTGATTCACTCTCCCCAAAGCATACAATTCTGTTTATCTAGCTCCTATACCCCCCCCCCTTTTCTTTCCTTCCTTTACAGCTGGAAATAATTTGGAGGTCCCCCTCCTTGTTCTTTTCACCTTTCCCCTTCCCCCCACCCTCAATCTCAAACTGCTAGCATTCCAGCTCCCAGGATGGAATACGTGAGGTGGAAAAAGGTCCAGGCAGAATAAATGTAAATTTCAGAGAATTTTTTCCAGCTGTCTTTCTATTAAGCGCCACCCACATGGAGAAGAAATGGGGGGTGGAGGGGCTTAGTGGACATTTCCTCACCCCCTGAAGCCTCTCAAAGAACAGTGCTCCCATGTGCTCCGTCTGCCCAAGACCCGGGGCTACGCACTGAGCTGCTCAGCCACACGGGAGTCCGGAGAGCCCTATCCTCGCCATCAAAGGCACCATCTTTGAAAGTGATGGAAAATGTGGCTGACCAAATCTGACAGTAACTACCCAGTAGTTACCCAGGATCCATCGCAGGCTGTGCAACAGTGAGTACCACGTGGTGTGATCCTGGGAAGGAGCTCTTCTGAAGCCGGGAGGGCCTGTGGCACAAATGCCACTTGTCATGAGCTATTTTGCTGATGCTTCCACTTTTGAGAGGCTTCAAATGTCTATTTGAATGACCATAAAGACTTGAAGAGGATGTTAAAAGCAAGAATCATTTTTTAGTTGCTATGAGAGACAGAGACACAGAGTCAGACAGATAGACAGACAGACAGAGAGGGAGAGAGACAAAGAAAGAGAAAGACACACACAACGAGAGAGAGAGAGAGAGAGAGAGAGAGAGAGAGAGAGAGAGAGAGAGAGAGAACGAGAGAGAAAGACAGAGACAGAGACAGAGAGAGAAAGAGAGAGAGACAGAGAGAGAGAGAGAGAGAAAGAGAAAGACAGAGACACACACACACATACAGAGAGAGACAGAGAGAGAGAGAGACAGAGAGAAAGAGAAAGACAGAGACACACAGAGAGACAGAGAGAGAGACAGAGAGACGAGACAGAGACACACACAGAGAGACAGAGACAGAGACACACACACACAGAGACAGAGAGAAAGACAGAGACACACAGAGAAACAGAGAGACAGAGACAGAGAGAAAGAGAAAGAGAAAGACACACACACACACACATAGAGAAAGAGAGAGAGAGAGAGAGAGAGAGAGAGAGAGAGAGAGAGAGAGAGAGAGAAATGGAGAGAGACAGAGAGAAACAGAGAGACAGGGACAGAGAGAGACAGACAGAGAGAACAAGAAAGACAGAGACACACAGAGAGACAGGGAGAGATATACAGAGAGATAGAAGAGAGATGCAGAGATACAGAGAGATAGACATACAGAGAGACAGAAACAGAGAGAGAGACAGAGAGACAGACAGAGAGACTGAAAGACAGAGAGAGAGACAGACAGACAGACAGACAGAGAGAAAGAGAAAGACAGAGACACAGAGAGACAGGGAGAGACATACAGAGAGATAAAGAGAGACAGAAAGAGACAGAGAGACACAGAGAGAGAAAGAGAAAGAGAGAGAGAGCAGACAGGGAGAAAGACAGAGACAGACAGATACAGATACAGAGAGAGACAGAGACAGAGAGACACACACAGAGAGAGATAGAAGGACAGAGACAGAGAGAGAGAAAGACAGAGACACAGAGACAGAGACAGAATTTTTCTCTAGGTGTCATCTCTTGAAAGTAGAGACGGGGGAACCTCAGCCATCTTCTGAGACCAGGACCTAATTAGCAGAGGTTGGGAGCAGTTTCAGCAACAGCTGCCACTAGTCCTTAGCAGTCTTCCATCTCATACCAATTTTCTGGTACCTGCTCACTATCCATAAACAGACACAGATGAGAGGGGTCCCTAATGAGGGGGTTATACTCTCCTTGGAACATAAGATAGGACATGCTTTCCTTATGTCAGTCCTAAATGAATGTAAATAAGAAAGCCCTCATGAACTCGGCCATAATAATAATGATTATGATATTAGCTATTCATATAGAATGCATGCAGACATAGGTAGACAGATAGACTGATATTTAGGGAGAGGAGAGAAAGAGAGAGAGAGAGAGACAGACAGACAGACAGAAGAAACAGAGACAAAGAGACTGAGCAAGGCAGAGACAGAAAAACAGAGGTAGAGAGAGGAGAGGGAGAAGGAGGAAAAGGGAGACAGACAGACAGACAGACAGACAAAAAAGACAGAGACAAGGAGACTGAGCAAGGTAGAGACAGAAAAGCAGAGAGAAGAGAGGAAGAAGGGGGAAATGGGAGACACAGAGAGAAAGACAGAGACAGAGAGAACTTTACATATAGGATACTACCACTGTGACCATATAACATCTAAGCAAAGGGTTTAGTAAAGTATAAAGGACGGGAGCAGTTTCATTTTTGTTTTTGGGGCTCTGATTACAGTTCCTTGAACATTATGGTTGATTTCTAAATGTTGAATTGAATTTATAATTTGTAATTTAATAACTCATTTTTCTTTGATTTATTATATATGTTATCATGCAGGATTCACTCTTGGTAACATCTAAGTGTATTGTTGTTTTCACAATATAGTTTTCACAAACATAGGTGGCAGAATCTCCTATATTCCATACAAGCTCTTAAAGTAACTAATGCATATTAAGTTTAGGACAACTTTATTTGATTTTGCTGAAAATGCTGATGAGGAGGACTAATAGGAAACCATAAAGAAATGTAAAAAACACATAAAAGTCTCATAAAATTCACAATTAATTAATATAATTATTCTCCCCCTCTGGTGGGTCCCACCTTTCCACAAATTCCTACATCGTCCTCTTTCAGACAACTTATAGTTTTCCTTTGGTTTAGATTCCCACTGCAGAAGGGAAACATCTTTTGGGGATAAGTAGTTCCCTTTCTATCAGATTTCATTTTTTTCTTAAGAAAGTCTTTTTTAATGTATATATTATCTCTCCTCCATACTTCTTCCCCCAATTTGAACAACAAAATAATGTGCATAATAAAGATGCATAAAGAGACAAAACAAATTTCCACATTGACTATGTCTAAAAATGTATGTCTTGCTACGCATTTTAAGCATATTTCTTTTCTGGCAGGAAATAGATTGCTCATTTTCAGTCCTCTGTTTTTATAGGTCACTCTTTTCTAATAACTTTAAAAATTAGCTAAGAGCAAAATCAAGTCAATGAGCATTTATTAAGCACCTATTATATATGCTGGGCAATTAAGATACAGTGGATAGAATACCAGGCCTGGAGTCAGGAAGACTGGAATTCAAATTTGGCCTCAGACACTTGCTTACTGGCCATATCATCCTGGGCAAGTCACTTAAGCCAGTTTGCTTCAATTTTCTCATTTATAAAATGAATTTAAAAAGGAAATGGCAAACTATTCCAGTATCTTTTCCAAGAAAACTCCAAAAAGAGCCATGAAGAATTGGATATGACTGAAATGATAAACAACAATAACAAAAATATGCCAGATGCTCACTAAGCACTAAAGATATTTTTAAACAGCAATCCTTAAGGAGCTCATAGTCTAATGGAAGAAATAATATGAAAAAATTATGAAAGTAAAAAGCATTTAGATATCTGTCTGTCTATCTATCTAACTATATGATAATTTGTATATAATATATTCAGAGAGAAGGTACTAATATTAAAGTGGATTGCAAAAGGCTTTTAGAATTTTAGCTAAAACTTGAAAGCAGCCAGGAAAACCATGAGGTGGAAATGAGGAGGGAGAGAGTTTTAGGCATTTGGAACATCCATTAAAAATGGGAAATTGAATATCATGTATAAGGAACAGCAAAGAACAACAAGGAAACCATGTCCCCAGATCATGGAGAGTAAAGTATAAGAAGACCAGAAATGTAGGGAGGGGCAGGTTTATGAAGGGCTTTAAAAGCCAAAGAGAAGATATTGTGTTTGATCCTGGAGGTAAAAGGGAGCAGCTGGAATTTATTAAATAAGGAGGTCACGTGGTCTGATTTGCACTTTAGGAAGATTAATTTGACAGCTGAATGGATGATGGACTGTAACAGGGAGAGACTTGAAGTAGAGAGACCAATTATTGTAATGAGGAACAGAGAATGACATCTAGATTACTGGGTGACTGAAACATAGTGGTAACCTGTACAGTAATAGGGAAATTAGGAAGATGGGAGATTTGGGGGAGAAAGATAATTAATTCAGTTTGGGGCACATTGAATCTAACATGTCTATGGGATATTCAGTTAGAGATGTGAACCTGAAGATTAGAGTTGGACAAATAGACCTGAGAATCATATGTATAAAGTTATAATTAAATCTACGAGAACTAAGGAAGTCATCAAGCAAAATATTAAAGGAAGAAGAGAAGAAAATCTTTTTCAGATAGAATAATGGGGAACACTCATGGTTAGTAGACACAACCTGGGTGAAGATCCAGATCTATTGTCTCTTATGTATAGCTTTAGTCCTTCCAGTCTTAGGGACTGTGTGGGGTAATCTTTTCTTTCTTCAAAAGCTCTGAGGTTTAGGGAGTTCCTATTCTCTTGAGAGAATGTTGGCTCCCCAAACTGAATCAAGATTATCTACAAGGCAACCCCAAGACTAGAACTGCTCAAGAAATTTCCCTTCTCTGACTAGAAGGATAGATTTTGGAGTCATATTGCTTAGGAAATCCCTCTCCTTTGGACAGAAGACTAGCTTTCAGGACTCTCAAGCTTGGGAGTTTGGCATTTTGGGGGATCTCTGCTCTTGAGCCACATTTTCATCTCTCATAAACAATTAGTGGTCAGATCTGCCATTTCCACCTTCAGAACATCTCTTGTATATCTCTCCTTTGACATTGCTACCATCATGATGAGGGCTTCTTGGACTATTACAATAGCCTCCCTGCCACAAACTTCTCCCCATTCTAGTCTATCTTCCACTAATTGGTCAAGGTGCTTTTTCTAAAACTGAAATTCTATTATGGAATATTATTGTTCAGTAAGAAATGACTAACAGGATGATTTCAGAAAGGCCTGGAGAGACTTACATGAACTGATACTGAGTGAAATGAGCAGGGCCAGGAGATCATTATATGCTTCAACAACAATATTATATGATGATCAATTCTGATGGACCTGGCCATCCTCAGCAATGAGATGAACCAAACCAGTTCCAATGGAGCAGTAATGAACTGAACCAGCTATGCCCAGTGAAAGAACTCTGGGAGATGACTAAGAACCATTACATTGAATTCCCAATCCCTATATTTATGCCCACCTGCATTTTGGATTTCCTTTACAGGCTAATTGTACCATATTTCAGAGTCTGATTCTTTTTGTACAGCAAAATAACGGTTTGGTCATGTATACTTATTGTGTATACTTTAATATATTTAACATCTACTGGTCATCCTGCTATCTAGGGAAGGGGGTGGGGCAAAGGAGGGGAAAAATGGGAACAAAAGGTTTGGTAATTGCCAATGCTGTAAAATTACCCATGCGTATAACTTGTAAATAAAAAGTTATTTTAAAAAATAAATAAATTAATTAAAACAAAGAAATAAACAAATAAATAAATGATATTTAAAAAAATAAATTTGAAATTTTGACTATTCATTTCCCTATTCCATAGGTCACTTCTCTATTCAACAAACTCCAATGGCTTCCTATCACCTCTAGCACTAAATATAAAATTGTCTGTTTAGTGTTCAAGCCCTCTATTAAGCTTATCCTTTCCTCCTTTTCCAGTTTTCTTACATATTTCTCCCTGTCACACACTCTTTGATCCAATGACACTGATTTCAGGGACCAACAGAACAATCCCTCTTTGAATTCTCAGCATTTTTACTGGTTGTCCCTTTTGTCTAGAATTTTCTTCTTCCTCAACTCCACCTCTTGGCTTCTTTCAAATATCCAATAAAATCCCACCTTCTGCAAGAAGCCTTTCTTAGTCTTCTTTAAAAGTATCCTCAATGTGGTCAGTATCCCACAAAGATGAAGATGATATTATCTTCATGTGGAGTTTCAGGAATTGCTCTGGTCAATAATTTCTCTGAATTTAATCACCCCTTCCACTAAATAAAATAAAATCTTTACAATAGCTTCTTACTTCCTCTAAGACAAAATATACACTCCTCAGTTTTTTAAAATTTAAATTATTTTTAATTATTTAATTTTTTATTATTCTAATTATTTAATTAAAATTTTAAATTATATTTTAAATTTAAATTATATTAAAGCCCTCCACAATCTGCCTTTTACCTAATAGTCTTTTAATTTCATCTCTCTCCTTTTTACTTCCCTTTTCTTTTGTTGTAATTTCATTTCTTTTTGTGTACATTCTGTTCCAGACAAACTGACTCTCTGAGTGATTCTCACATATGACCTTCCATTTCCTGCCTCACACCATGTCTGGAATGTACTTCCTCTTCACTTCCATTTCATAGATTTCCTAGTGTTCCTCAAAACAGAACTCAGATACTTTCACTGTCAAAAAACCTTTCCTGATCTCTCTAGTTATTAGTGCTCTCCCTCTTGAAATTACTTTCTATTATTTGGTATACATTTTATATTTACTAGTGTACATTTCCTAAATAGAATATAATCACCCTGAGAGAAAATTCTGCTTATTTCTATTTTTGTATTTCCATTTTGTGGCTTCAAGCCGTGTTTGATTCTCTGCGACCCAATTTGAGGTTTTTCAGAGATATTGGAGTGGTTTGCCATTTCCTTCTGCAGCTCATTTTAAAGATGAGGAAACTAAGGCAAAAAGGGTGAAGTGATTTGCCCAGGAAATTAAGTATATAAGGTCTGATTTGAACTTCTGAATCCAGGTCCAGCACTGTATGTATTATGGCACTGCATAGTAGGTGCTTAATAAATATCTTTTTTTTCCCATTTGCTGAGGCAATTGAGGTTAAGTGACTTGCCCAGGGTCACACAGCTAGGAAGTGTTAAGTGTCTGAGATCTGATTTGAACTCAGGTCCTCCTGACTTCAGGGCTGATGCTCTATCCACTGTGTCACTTAAGTACCTCCCAAAACATGTTTTGAATTGAATTAAATTACCTAGGCTGGCCTCTGAATGACAAACACCTACTAGGTCTCCATGATCATAATCATAATCTTTCTAGCTTAAGTATGACCTTCCATAGCTAGAGTTCCACTTGAAGAGCTTCCAGAGTCACCTTCACCATGATTAGTCATTGAAGGAGGACTTCAACAAAGGGATGTTAACCTAATGTCTACAAAGCCACTGAGGGTTCCCAGCTAAAAGGACTAAATCGTATCAAGCATCATTATGTTAGTTTTTACCATAAAGCTGTTATTGAAGAGACTGAAATAACAAGATGCTTTATGAGAGTTCTGGGCTTCCTGGGCTCTCCTGTGGCCAATAACTAGAATATAATCACAAAATTATTCCAGGGATTTTTTTTTTTGCACCCAATAAAAAAAATGACACATTCTCTGGGAGTCAGAACTGGCAAACAACTTTTCTTGTCCCTACTGTCATTTACCTGCACATGGTACAAGAGCTTATTTTTGGTCCTTAATGAAGACTCAGAGCTTCTAATTATGTAGGGATGTGATTAAATGAGTTTCTCAGTGACTTACTGTCACTGGAGAAATCTTTTAATTTGCACACTGCTGCTGCAGAGGTATCTTGCAAATAGTGATGCCTTAACAATCCCCATTGCCACTCATTTGCCACGGTGACTCCTACTCATTGACTTTGAAAGTTTTAATAGTGCCCCATGAAACTTTTAATTGCCATTGATTAGCATTTGGCAAACAAAGGCAAGGCACTAGGGGACAGGCTCCATTTTGCAAAGAACCGCATAGATCTCAAATGGAAATCAAGTGAAAACCAGAATTTTTTTATCTTTCGTAATCTTTTCTAACTCTCTGCCCTGCCCTACACCTGGGCAGAGTCTTCTCTTAAGTGTTGAAATTCTGATATTTTGGGGTTTGGGTTTTTTTGTTTTTATTTTAGATGAATTCTGTTTATAGCTTGAATCATGTGCTTCTGTATTCTTTCAGATGCCTAGTAGAAGACAGGAAATCAAATGAGAAAAACAAAGAATATTAATATTTTTAAAAGAAGTAAATTCAAGGGCAGCTATATGGCTCTGTGGATAGAGTACTGGCTCTGGATTCAGGAGGACCTGAATTCAAATTTGACCTCAGATACTTAATACTTACTAGCTGTTTGATCTTGGGCAAGTCATTTAACCCCAATTGCCTCTTCCCCAAAAGAAGCAAATTCAATATTTGGGGTTGAAAAATATTCAGTTTCATTTTGTCAGAACCTCATTAGTCCTATTGCCTTACCTGGCATCTATACCAAAGCTTCTACTGATCTGTAATCTCAGTTGGGTTGGTAAAAATTAGCAAAATTAGTATATTAGTGAGTTATGCTTATGAGTTTGGGATTCATAACTCAGGCAACACTTAGTAGAACTATAGGGAATGTAAATGGGGCAGGAAAAAAAAAAGAACAGAAAGAGTGAAACCTAGGGGTCCTCAGTGGATCATATAATATCAGAGGTGGGAAGGACCATTGGAAGTTATCAAATCCAAACTATACACAAATAAGAATTCCCTCTTCACCAAGAGGTCATCCATCTTTTGCTTAAGCATTTTCAGTGGAAGGAAACCTCCTACTGCACTTAGTTCTTCCAGGGGCAACTCATTCTATTTGAGGTAATTCCAATTGTTGGATAATTTTTCTTTACATCAAATCTTGATTTGCTTCTTTGTAATTTCCTCCCATAGTTCCTTAGTACTTCCCTTTAGAGTTAATCAGAACAAGTTCAGTCTCTGTTCTATTTGACATCTCTGCCAATGATGAATGATGAATTCCTAGATTAGAATGAATTGGGGAAAGTTCCTTTGGCCTATTACCAGCATTTTACATATATGTGATTTTGTCAGGGTGGGTATTTACTATTATACATTATTAGAGGCTCTACAAGTGAGTTGTCACGACTGAAAAATTCATCAAAATTTTTGATGGTCAAACTGGTGCTGAACCTCTGAATTGAGCTGGATCTGGGGTGACGGGAATACAAAGCATCATTAAGCTCATACTCTTTCCAGCTCCATGGAATTGACCGCTCTTTTGGCTTAGCTTTTGAAAACTCAGGGCACCTCCACGTGACAATAAACCATTGGAGCAGGACTTCAGTGCAAGTCTTTTAGAATTTAAAAGGGAAAACTGAGGAAGAAGCAAGAAATCTAAGTATATGATTAGAAATATAGCAGGACTCATTTTGAGGGAGGGAAAAGTAAGTGGCCAATAAATGAAATAGAGGAGAAAGAAATAAGATTCCAGAAGGTTGGGGCTGGTTTAGAAAAGCCTTGACTGATTCTAAATCAGGAAACCAAATGGAATTTTTTCATTTGATTAACCTCAATTACATGTAAAAATGATTTTTAAATATATATATATATATATTTTAAAGCTTCAAATTCCAAATTCTCTTTTTAAATGCTGTATCAATTTATATATAGTTAGTCAGATTTCTTGTAAAGTTGCTATAGTGCTATGGGAAGAGCACATAATAAAATTGAAAATTATCTCTATAAATGAAATCAATGGAACAAGGGTTAACAGTTAACATTTAGATAATATTTTCAGGTTTGCAAAGTACTTTATAATATAATATAATATAATATAATATAATATAATATAATATAATATAATATAATATAATATAATGATCCTCACACCAGTCCTGGGAAATAGTTGCCATTATTTTCTTCATCTTACAAATGAGGAAATTGAAATGGACAGAAGTTAAGAAACTTGCCCAGAGTCCCACAACTGGTATTTATGGGATTTGAAGGCAGTGTGACACAGCATAGAATTCTGGACTTGAAATGAGGAATGCCAGATTTGACTTTAGGTCTTACTGAATGTAGCATTCAATCCACTATGACAGTGTTACTAGTTTTAAAAATTTCCTTGCCACTGAATAAGTTAATTAGCTTAAAATTTTTTTTGCGACAATCCAAACCCAGAGACCCTGTAGTTTTTACTAGCTGCATCTCTACGTGTAAAAGACCTAGAAGATTACTAATAGAGAAGACGAAAATCTTGTCCTAGGCTTAGATTTATAGCTGAACCTTTCCCTTGACTAATATCTACAAGGGAGAATGGAAGAAGTTTGGAACTAGAGACCTGGGAAGCCCTGAACTTTAGAGCTATTTACTCAATTTTTGGGCAAAGAACTTTTTACATGACTAATAAAATGACCTTCAGAGATCAAAATCAGAAGGTTTATGGAATGTTTACAATGAGCCAGAGTGAGGTTGCTTATGGAAACACCTGACCAGAGCTCAAGAAGTTTAATACTCCCAGCCCACCAAGATCAAAACTAAGGCATTTATTAACTGGAAAAACCCTGTTCTGTGCAAATAATCGATTCAAGAAACATGCCTTCTGGACAAATGACTTAACAAAGGAAAAAAAGAAGTCAACTGAATTCCAATTCTCTTCTCCTTCCCTTTCCCTAGGAGGTGAAGGTATGCTGAATCCTGACTGAGGACTTTGCTTTCCTAAGTGGGAATAGCTTCTGGCTTTTGAATTAAAAGAATATAGCTGAGTCTATTCTTCTTCTTCTTGTTGTTGTTATTTTTAATAAACTAGATCTATGATGTAATCCATGTAAGGAACTCTATTGATAGACTTATACAATTTAGTCTTTTATTTTTTTGAGGCAATCAGGGTTAAGTGACTTGTCTAGGGTCATATAAAACCAATAAATATCTGATGTTGGATTTGAACTCAAGTCCTTCTAATTCCAAAGCTGGTGATCTATCTCTATTACAGCCAACACAGTCTTACAGCGAATGGGATGCAAGAAGTTAAATGAATTGCCTGGGGTCATACAACCAGCATATATTGGAAATGGGGCATGAGTCCATCTTTTTTTTTTTTTTTTTTTTCATTCCAAGGCTAATACATCATCTACATTTACTCAAAGTTAGTACACTGTCTGCATTTACTCCAAGGCTAGTACATGGCTTCTTTTTTTTTTAAATTTTGATTTTCTACTTTTTAAAAAAATTATAGCTTTTTATTTACAAGTTATATGCATTTTACAGCATTGACAATTGCCAAACCTTTTGTTCCAATTTTTCCCCTCCTTCCCTTCATCCCCTCCCCCAGATGGAAAGTTGACCAATACATGTTACATATGTTAAAGTGTAAATTAAATACAATATAAGTATACAGTACATGAGTTCTTTTGAACCTTCTCTTCTATCACAAAGAGATAGCCAAGAATTTCAGATGATCCAGAAGCTAAAAAGAAAGAAAAGCTCTCTAACTATGTAGAGACTGCATGTCCAATGGAGTGGGATGCAGCCAAACTCCACAGGACTTATATTTAGTATATATCAGCAGACGCAAAGCAGTAGTACCATAGCAATGTATTAGCAATCCTGCAGTGTCAAAAACATGAATTACCCATCTACATTTATGCCTTGAATAGTCCCTTTTTATGTGTCCTGGCCCCACATGCTCCCAAAATATATGCTTCTCCATGTGTTCACTCTATATTTTCACTCTTTCCATTGATGATGAATATATTTGTGGGAGTGTGTGCCATGGGTTTAAGGGGGAACTTTTATTACTACTTTTCTTTTGACATCATTTCATTAAAGATTTTGGGATTTGAATTATGTCATTTGATTGACTATTGTTGGGGAAATATGATTATGTTTTTGAAAGGACACAAAATACAGGAAAAACTTGCCTTATGAGTTGGTGTATCTCTAATAGAAGTCTGCTATCTGAGATATTCAGCATGTTAAAAACAAATATAGAGGAACTAGAGTCATTACCCTAAAGAATAGTATCAAAGGATATTAACAGAATTTTCAAAGAAGAAATGTGAACTATCAATTACCATATGAAAGAATATTCCAAATCACTAATACTAAGAGAAAGGTAATTTAAAACAACTTTGAAATTTTACCTCATATTTGTCCTAGTAGCAAAGATGACAAAAGATGAAAATTATAATTATAAATATTGGAGTGACTTTGGGAAGACAGGCATTTTGTTGTGCTGTTGGAGCTGTGTATTGATCTAACCATTCTGGACTCATACTTTAAAAAGTTATTAAGATATAAATACTTTTTGACCCAGGATTATCACTACTAGGCGTGCACTCTAAAAAAGTCAAAGACAGATATATACATACATACAATAGAAAATATTTGTACATAAATAGAAAAATATTTATAGTAGCACTTTCTTTTATAGCAAAGAAATGGAAGGAAAGTGGGGCAGTTTATAAATTAGGAACTTATTTAACAAATTATAGTATGTTAATTTAATGAAATATGCTATAAGAATGATGAATATGGAAAAGTTGGAGAAACTCTTTAAGATTTGTATGAACTGGAACAGAGAAAAGTAAAAAATATAAGAAAAATTTACATATAATTTAAAATTTACAACTATAAAGGAAAACAAATTTTCTTATTAATATTAGGAAGAAAGATAATAAACTATAGGTGAGAAGAGCCATTTTCAGACATGGCCAGTGTATTGATTTTTTTTCCTTAATTGTTCTTATCTGTTGTCAAAGGAAGGTTCTATTATTGAAAAAAGTTATTGGGAAATGAAAATATACTCCTCCCTCCTGAAAAGAATCTTGCTAAAACTTAATTTTTTTAATAAGAAAGAATATGTAATTTAGAATTAAGAAACATGAATTTCTGTGTGTCTAAAATTTCACAAAACTAGAGCATCTCAAAAGTGGTAGGCACTCTAGAAATCATATCATTCAACCTATTCTGACTATTATTGACCTCTATTAATAGAGCTAATATTAATGACTAATATTTACATAAAACTTCAAGGCTTCAATTCTTACAACAACACTCTGACTTAGGTGTTTAGAATTCATTTTACAGAGTAAGAAACTGAGGCTACAGTTAAATGACTTGCACAGGATGATACTGCCAACAAGCATTTGAGGTAGGATTTGAACTCAGATCTCACTGATTTCAGGTGAAGCACTCAAACATGTTCCGCTGCTTTTACATCCTTGAGAAGTTGGCTTTCAAGCTATTCTTGAGCACAATATCCATTATACTAAATTATCTCTTTGGTTCTCAATTTGAGGTTGTGTTTATGTAGTTAAAAAAGAATATCTCACTCTTTGTTCTTAGCATTAGAGCATTGTACCCTCTTCTTCCATCAAGTGTCCCACCTAAAGACAAGCTAATGTTACACTAGAAAGCATAATATGGTCTTCTTCTCATTCTCTGAAAAATGGAGACTAGAGCATTAGGGAAAAGAGAATATAATCCTTTATTCCTGAAGAGAAGTAAATATTATTTTTACTAGATAATCTTATTGAACCCCATTCTTAGCTATAAACACCTGGAGTTCCTGAAACTTCTGAAGCTATTCTTCTAGGCTCTTCATCAACCTACAAAATTATCCAAGATGGCAGTAGGAGATCACCTTCATGACATTCTTGATAGAATTGTTAGGTTGGTCAGAGGAAACTTTCCCTAAAAATCCAAAGGGAAGTTCAAGCCATTCATATTTCAAATACATTGAATAGCATTTCATAGCTTTTATTATTGATTTGAACCCTCCTGATAAATATTCTGTAGAATACCAGCAATTGGGCCACAAATACTCTCTCTCTCTATACAAACTAATACTTTAAAACACAACTACTCCCTATTTTCATATAAAAATATATACTCGCAGTCAACTGTCTCTCCACCCTTACCTACTAAACTTGAAATAACCAGGCTATCTTTCAGCTGTCCCAAAGCCACAAATAGGATCTGCCTATTCCATCAGAGAGTTCTAATTATTCATTCCCTTTTGCAATTATTTCCTATAACACTAAGATAAGATAGGAAATCTTCCTGTTTAATGTCAATGTCTTTATTTTCTTCCCAACAGCAATTTAACAACAATTTCAACAAGTAAGTCAGCTAGTATTTATTAAGTATGCCAGATACCATGTGAGATGCTGGGAATACATAACAAGAAAAAAGAGAGATAATCCCAGTCCTGATGGAACTTACATTCCAATAAGAGAAGACAACATAAATAAAAAGAAGCCAATTTTCTATGGGTTCTCTCTTTGGATTCTTGTCAAGTGTTTGTTGGGCCCATCTCATAAATACAAATCCCTGAAATACGGATAAAAACCCTAAGTGAATATTAATTTCTTTATTGTATTTATAACACATGCTTTAAAGTTTGGAGACTGGCTTGGGAGAGATAAGAATTAAATTGTGTACTTGGACCTTGGACAGATTTAATGATGCCTTTGTCTTTTTGGCTATCTGCTTACTCCTTATGTTCCTGACCTGTAAAAGACCTCCAAAGGAGTCCCATTACCAAGAGTTGTGGGCATATTGATAAGTAAATATTCTTTCCTTAAAAATTTTTTTTTATTATTCCTCAACCTTTAGCTATCCAGAATATACAAAAATTCGAAAGCATAGAAACAACAGGTACCACTTTGTATACTCAATAATTAAAATTCTCTAGAGTCCAAAGTGAGATTTTTAAAATCAAAGAAATAGATTATTACTTTGGAAATCAGGTCTGCTAAATTGTAAAGGGCTGTTTTTTGTCCTTCATTCTCGAAGGGGACCATGACATTGGGAAAGAGATGTCATGACTTGTAAGTGAATTGGATTAAAGTGAGGAAGGGCTGTACAAAGTCACCAGCCTCACTTTCTGCTCCAGAGCCATCTGGGTCCAGTGGCAAGATATAGATCAGGACAACTGGAGATAGCCTCAAAGAACCTGGATTGTCAAATTTATTGATTGCCCTTGACTAATACTGGAGGTCACTATTGATGAGCAGATCTAAAGATGTATCACAGATCTGGGAGGCTCATTGGAAGCAATTGTATGCCAGGATGTCTTTCTGCATCATCATTGTTCCTAGTCAGTCATTCTGTAGCTCTTAATAAACCTCTTAGAGACATCAGTTTTGTGTATTAACTCTTTAATTTCATCTAATATGGTCCCTGACATCCCCAAATCACCTACTTTGAAAGATTTTGCCACTAATTAGTAAGAAAAGGAACAGTAGAGCCTCATCACCTCACTTTGTTCCAGTGAGCACTTTGATTGTTGCTAATACACAATTATATTCTAGGTTCTGTGCTAGGTACTGGTGGTACAAAAAATAAAAGAAAACAATCCATATACTCAGAGTTTACATTCTATTGTAAACTGACAAGTAAATAATATGTAATTTGAGGAGGGAGAGGATAGCAATAACTAAAAGGATAGAGAGTATCACAGAGGAGATGATCCTTAAAGAATAGCACATGCCCTAAAAAGAGGAGTCAGGTACCCAGAACAGATCTACTTTGTCTGCCTCTCAGAGTTATAGAACCATCCCTGATAGTTTAGTGTTGCATTTCTAAATCTATGTGCCACTTGAGCCCCCATCAGTGTGTTTCTCATCATGATTGTTAGGTAATATATTTAATCAGCCAGATCAAATTAGCTTTTAGAAAGGGGAATTTAATAAAATGGTAGAATAAGAACATTTGGAACTAAAAATTCCCCCCTAAAAGTCCGTTTCTAGTCCCTTGGCTTAAAAAAATTATGTCACAAGGTATTGAAAGAAGTGCCAGATATAATTATTGAGTCACTGTATGATATTGGAAAAATTTATGAAAAATATAAGAGTTTCTCAGGATTTGAGGAGGGCAAATGTCATAATTAAAAAAAATTAAGATAATAGATTCTGCCAGTTAGAGGTTATTGGATTTGGCTTCTGTAACTTGGGAAATTATAAAATTGATCATTAAATAGACTATCAGTGAACATTTGGTAAAGAAAATAGGAGTTCCAAACTTCATAATTTCATTTGAGCTTTCATATTTATGCCAAAATTCATTTTCTATTCCTTTCTGTAAATAAAATGCTCATAGCCTACTTGAAAACATTTTTAAACACAGATTTCAGTAGTTTTTATTCAACATAAGTTCTTTTTGTATTTCTTCTAGACATCAAATTGTTCACCTGTAAAAAAGCAGATATCATATCTTTTGGCAGTTGATTTGATTATTTTCATGTATGCAAGCATTCTTTTTTGGGTATCTTTCACTATTCAAATCCTCCATATAAAAGAGTAGATAAGATAATACCTGACATTTGGATAAAGACTTTTCCAATTAGCATGTGATTTAAAAAAAAAAAAAAAGGGATACAATGACCATATACTGAATGGCAGATCTAAGAGCCAAAGATCTTGATAAGTTAGCATATTGGTGTTCTCTTCTTTTTTATAATATAATCGTTCTCTCTGGGAGCAGGTTTCTTAGGGAGGTTTCTGGAGGCAGTCTTAGTTTCAGTTCAAAGTAATAATCACTTCAAACACAGCCAGGAGTTAAAATCCAGTCCTTTATTGTGTCCTTCAAAGTGCCCCTAGCAACCTCTGAATGTCTCTAGCCAGCACAAAGGTGGAATATGGAATGAATCTGTCTCCGCCTCCGAGAGTGGCCTTCTGTGTCTGGCCCTGAGAGCTTCTTACTTATATGCTCCACACTGAGTACACACCAATCATTATACCACTGGGAAACCATTATTTATTGTAGGATTAAATCAATGCTAAACTAGATTTAACCATTGTCTCCTCAATTCCACTTAGTACCTTGTTTCAAGTTCTGGCCCATAACATCTCCTTGTAGGATCAGATCAATTATACTGAACCAGGCTAAATTAGATAATTATTGTCTCTATCAATTCTAATGATTTAACACTTTGTAAGGATTCCAAGGATTCCAACATAATAACTTACAATTTGATGGGGATAAATGTAAAGTCTTATATTTAAGCTTGAAAACCAACTTCAGAAGTATAAAATGGAGGAAGTGTAGTTAGATAACAATTCTTTTTTATGAAGTTTTGGTAAATTATAAGCTCAATATGAGTCAGCAATATAATATGACAGCCAAAATATCTAATGTAATCTTTGTCTGAATAAGAAGCATATTGTTGTTCAATAATTTCAACCACATCAAACTCTTTTTCACCCTATTTAGAGTTTTCTAGACAAACATACTGGAATGTTTATTATTTTCTTTATTGGCTCATTTTACAGATGAGGAAACTGAGGCAAATAGGGCTGAGTCACTTGCCCAGAGTCACACAGCTTGTAAGTTTCTGAAGTCAGATTTGAACTCAGAAAATGAGTCTTCCTGATTCCAGCTTTGGTACTGTATCCTCCGGACCACCTAACTGTCAAGAGACACATAGCTCCCAGGAATAATGAAATGATCATCTGGTTATATCCTGTATATTTAGATGACTATAATCAGTTCTGAATGCCACAGTTGATGAAGGAAAATGGTAAACTGGAGAATATCCAGAGATAATTGACTAGGATAGCAAAGAGTTTTGAGATCATGTCACAGAAGATGATGTTGGAGAAGAGAGGGTTCAGAGAAGGACATGATAAGTAAGAATCTGAAAGACCTTCTTTTGAAAGAGGTTTTTGTTTAGATATTTGTTTCCCCTATGGGGCCAAATCTAGAGGAATTCGAGGGGGATGGAGAGGTGACAAAGAAGCAAATTTAGAATAGATATTAGGACAAACTTCCTTTTTATGTCCTTTCTCCCCTTTATTTGTTTGTTTTTAGCACATTGCTTTATGAATTATGTTGGGAGAGAAAAATCAGAGCAAAATGAAAAACCATGGCAGAGATTAAAAAGAAAAAGAAAAAAGAAGTGAATATAGCATGCGTTGATTTGCATTCAGTCTCCTTAGTTCTTTTTCTGGATGCAGATGGCATATTCTGCCCAAAATTTATTGGGATTACTTTGGATCACTGAACCACTGCGAAGAACCAAATCTTTCATAGTTGATCATCACACATTCTTGCTGTTATTGTGTACAATGTATTCCTGGCTCTGCTTGTTTCGCTCAGCATCAGTTAAAACTTTCCAGGCCTTTCTAAAATCAGTTGTTAATCATTTTTATAGAATAATAACATTCCATTACCTTTGTATATCACAACTTATTCAGCCATTCCCCAATAGATGGGTATCCACTCCTTTTCCAGTTTTTGCTACAACAAAAAGAGTTGCTACAAACATTTTTGCACATGTGGGTACTCTTCCCTCCTTTATAATTTCCTTGGGATACAGTAATGACACTGCTGGGTCAAAGAGTATACACAGTTTTATAGCCCTTTGGGCATAGTTCCAGATTGCTCTCCAGAACTGTTGGGTCATAAGGACAAACTTCCTAATAGTTGAAAGTGAAATATTCTCCACCACATGAGACAGTACACAACCTCACTTTGAAAATCTTCCAGCAGAGGTTAGATGATCATTTTTCTGGTAGCTACAGTAGGAATCCCTTTTTGGGAAGGAGGTAAACTAGATGGCTGTTAGGGTCTCGTCCAACCCTAAAATTCTATGAACTTCTATGGAAGTTGCCCTTAGAAAGAGTGAATTTTCAAAGAAATATGTGTTGAGAGGATAAAAAAATTATTTACTTCTGTTTTAGACATGGTGGGTATTAGACTTCCTTCAAAGCCTAACTCAAATACCATCCAGTCTATGAAGGTAATTCTGATCCTTCATTTAATTTCTACAGTAGTTGTGTCAGTTACCATATGATATTTTAATATTTACTGAGTATATATTTTTTCTCTCTCTCATTTTCCTTCTCTCTCTTTCTTCTCTCTTCTTCCTTCTCTTCATCCTCTCTCCTTTTTCTCCCTTTCTCATTATCTCTTTCCTTTTCTCTTTGCCTTCCTCTCTTTCCTCTCTCTCCTTTTCTGTTTCCCTCTTTGCTTCTCCTTCTCTCCTTTTTTCTCTCTCTTCTTACCCCTTTTGTCCATTTCTCCTTCTCCTCTTTCTCCTGCTCTGTCTCTGCCTATCTCTATATCTTTCTGTCTCTCTCCATATATATGTACATACACATTTATATCTGTTGATTGAATGAGATGAGTGACAAGAATTCATACATTTAAGAACATCCCTCATCTTTCTGCTTAGAGTTCTTTTCTCCAGACTAAATATGTCCAGTCCCTTCAACCCTTCCTAATATGACCCTAGTTTTTGAACCCTTCTCCATTTTGATTATTTTCCTGTAGCTTCCAGTCAAAAACATCATATCTGGATTTCCATTTTTATTATCTCTTAAAATGAGGGATTTGGAAGAATTGATATGTAAGACTCTTCTCAGCTCTTTGGATTCTATACTCTATTTGCTGTACTAATTCATCAGTGTGCCTCTCACAGTATACTCAAAATGGGCCCCAATACTCTAGATGTGGTCTGATGATTGCAAAATGGAATGAAACTGTGGCCATGGAGAGTAAAAGGAGGGTAATCAGTCTACCTTAGATGGCTTCCTTTATAGGGCCATGAGGTTAGAGCGCTATTATGTATAGTCCGTCATAACAATTTTCAAGTGGCTCTGAAGAGCTCAATAGTGAGTAGATGAGGCCCATACTTTCACCTTTTCAATCCTTCTTCCACATTTTTGGTTCAATTTGAGAGAGCTCTCAGCTTTGGTGAGATGCTTTAGAAAGTGTCCTGTTGGACAATTGGAAATAAACATTGTACAGCCTTATATAATATATAGACATATTAATATACATGTGTGTATATATATGATTATAGATAGCTATGTATACATGTGTTATAGATACATACATGTATACACATGTGGATATGTGAGTATAATATGTATATGTAGTTAAATGAATTTATAGCTATGCGTATGTATGCATATATTCATTCATGTACATATGTTTGTATCCATGCTTAATTGTAGCCTTCTTGGTAGGGAGGAAGAAAGGGGGAAAATTATTAAGTAAAAAGGGCACAGAAGAGAACAAAATAAAACCTATAAGGAAACAAAAATGAACAGCTCTGACCATAATGTGTTGAATTTATTATATAGGCTTTCTTTAAATGAAAATTTATTGTTTTATGTTTTGAATCCTCTCTGATATTCTACTCTACATCTGGCAATATTTTTTCCTTCTTTTGTATTTAAGTGTAAGACAAAAAAGATAAAAATAATAAGAATAAAATAAAATACATGATCATAAAACATGTCCTGTTATAGAGTCAATTAAGTCTGGGTGAGCAGCAGAGCCCAAGTATTGATCAAATGTTCATGTGTGTACTTGTTTTACTATTCTCGAGTTAATCCAGCCATGCTATAATTTCATGTTGCTGACTCAGATCAAACTCTCACAGTAGAATCCATTTCCCACAAGGGGATGTGGTTTAAAACATTCCTTTTTTTTTTTTTTCCTTCTATCTGTTGATCAATCAGTCAGGCAGCTATTTGGTATAATGGATAGAGTACTGGACATGGAATCAGGAAGATCTGCGTAAAAATTCTGCAACAAATTCTTATTGGCTGTATGACCCTGGGCAATATTAACTAAAGAGTTTTTGCTAGCTTTTGCTAGCTGCCTGACAATTTGTAGGTGTCACTACCCCTTAGGCCGATCTACAAGTGTGGAAGTACACTACAAGTGTCTTTGCTAGAAAAAGATAACATAGAAGATACAATTCAGAAGACAACCAGTAGCGTCCTCAGGGATTCACATAGAATAGGGTATCAGAGAGAGAACCCCAGATCATGTATCATCAAAAGACACTGGTGGCTCTTCAAGGAACTTGTTGTGGTTGTTTAGTCATTGTTCAGTCCTGTCTGACTCTTCATGACCTTTTTTAGGCTTTTCTTGGCAAGTATGATGGAGTATTTATATAATTTATATAATATTATAATTATAACAATATGCAAAATTATATATAACATATAATTATATATAATGTAATATTATAATTATATAATATTATATATTTATATAATGAGTATAATATATAAGTATAATGAGTCTCTAGCTCATATACTAAACTGAGGCAAACATGGTCACAGAGCTAGTAAGTATCAGAGATTGGATTTGAATTCAGGGCTTCCTCTAAGCCCTCTCCTCTGAGCTACACTAGATACTTCCTTCATAGGAGTAAATAATGACAATTTTGCTGATCAAATGTGTTCCATGTGGGTTCCCTAGCCATATATGTTTCCTACTTGTGTGCTCCTTGGATGTGCCTTTCTCACTGGTTCTGGTAACTTATTGTAGAGTACTGAGAAATTCTTTCTTGTTACTCATTTTGCTATACTGTATAATTAATTTTTTTGCCTTGAAATAATGTAGCATCTGGTTGCTTGGTAAAAGAAACACATGGGAGCCCACAAACTGTGGATTTTGAGTTTATGTTAATTGAAACTCACAATTTTCTGTGAACCTGGAATATATTAAAATACAGGAGAGAAACACAGGTGCTTTATTTGTATGTATTAGATATCATACTAGAGCACAAGTGCATTGGGATTTGGGCTCTTCCATCTGCTGGGTGCAGCATGTTTCCTAAAGGAAAGTTTTTAGGAGTTAGGTTGGGTGTCTTCCATCTGGAGAGATAGTCTATGGCTTCCTGCTGCCACTCCATAGTCATCTTTAGCATAGTTCCTCACACAGAATAGGAATTTAGTAAATGTTTACTGGATTGGATTGTAATCTCTTACTGAGTACATTGTTTCCTAAGGAAAGACTGCTCGGGACTGGATCAGGCATTTTCCATTTGCTCTTTAGTAACTACTTCTCTGCATACCAGCACAGGGCAACTAACACCTTTTGCTAGTCTTATCTCTCAACTTCCATATGAAGAACCTCCAGTGCAAGGAATAGCCCCACTCTTTGACTTCAAGGCTTCCTTATTCTGCTGTGTCTCTCCTTGAGGATAGAGAAGAGGCATCTTCCACTCATAATAAATATTTTTGTACTTGGTCATACCTGTCATCTCCCAGTGACTTTGAACTCCTATTGATCACCATTCAGACTATTCTGTAAATACCACCTGATTCCTCATTCCTATTCTCAAGTCTCCTGCCCCAACATTTTATCCTAATTCCATTTTGCCCTTTTAATGTGCCCTCTGGAATGCCTGCTTCATAAGCAACAAACTTTTCTTCATCTTCAATCATTTGGTCTCCCTCTCAATCCACTGACTAGCACTTGCTTAAACCTAGCTTCTCCATGATAACATAGCCTCCCTATCTTTTCTCGTACTAATTACTTTCTACTCATTCCCTTAAGCTTAGTGATTGAGGCAGAGGAGTTGGAATACTCTTTGCTCCCCTTTGCCTCATTTCCTCAATTACTAAGGAACCTCTTTTTCCTTTGAGCTTCATGAGATTCAAATCTATCACCTAATCAAAGTCCTGGTAGCTGTTGTCTACAGACTCCCAGGTCACTTCCCTGTCTCCCTTAATTAGTTCCATAATTGGTTCACAATTTTTCTTTCCTCTCCAAGTTCTATCCACACTCTAGAGGACTTTAACATACATATTGATTTTCCCTTAAATGTCCTAACCACTGAGATCCTCAGCCTATTCACTTCCCATGACCTAAGACATTCAACCTCAGTCCACTCAACACACAAAGATTATCATACCCGCGATCGTTCCATCATCCACAAATGTACCATATTTATAATCAAGAATTCTAACATCCTCTTATCTGACCAGAATATATTGGTTTTTTTTTAACCTCTTCCTCTGCCTTCTCTCATGAAACCCTAGCCATCATCCACACTATGACCTCCAATCTTTAACCTTTCAGTTTTCTCCCAGACCATCTTTCCTACACTAGTCACTCTCTAATTTTCTTGATTGTTCTCTCTTGAATTCCTAGACCTTTTATCACATCTTTCCATACCTCAGGCTTGGGTTACCTCCAACATTTGTTGAGCATACACAGGAGCTGAAGTTAGAGAAAATTACTCAACCATTCTGACTAGATCTACTCAAAATTTATGTTACACAACCTCGGCGGGGCCCTCACTGCTGCTCAGCAATCCAAAATATTGCCCTTATCAATTCACCATCCCCCTGTTTCTTCCAAATCTTTTTTATCCATCCTCAAATCTCCTATACTCCTCAACCCTCACTCTCTCAGCTGAGAACCTTAACTCATTGAGGCCATTCACCATCAGCTTTCTGGTCTCTCTTGTACTTTGTATCCTGTCACTCCGGTGCCATTTGCCTTTTTTTTTCTCTTTCACCTATTTCACATGATGAAGTGACTTCATTCTTTACCAAGGCTAACCTTTGTACCCTTCTAAAAGACCCTATTCTATCTTATCTCCTCTGTCATCTCCACTATTTATCTTATTTTCAGTCTTTCTCTCATTTGGCCCTTTCCTTACTACCTACAAACATGTCTCCTCATTCTGAAAAAACTTTCACTCAATAAATTTTCCATTCCCTCTATTTTATTATATTGGTTCTGCCCTTGGTAGCTAAGCTCATTGTACTCTAAAACAGGTGCCTCTACTTTTTTTCCATTCTTTTCTTACCCCCCTAAAATCTGGCTTTCCACATAATCATTCCATTGAAACTGCTCTGTTTAAAATTACCAATGATTTCTTGATGGTCAAATTCAATGATCTTTTCTTAATCCTCATTCTCCTTGAACTCTCTCTACTCTTTTTACTATAGACTGATACTCTCTTTTCCAATACTCCTTTTCCCCCTAGGTTTTCCCTGTAGAGAATAAAGTCTGCTTAAAGTCTCTAGGGCTTAGCCAAATTAATGGGAAATCGACTTGTTTATAACTTGGAAGTCTCTAGGCTGCTGTCCCTTGTCGCACACAGCTGTAACCCCTCAGATGAGGCAAGAAGTTGGAGCAAGTAGAGGAAGGATGAGTGGAAAGGCTATGTTACCCCATTGTAGGTACAGGGCCAGAAGCTGTGAGAGACTGGCTCCCCTCCTGGTCTCACATTAAGGCAAAGTTTTGCTTTTGTTCATGAAATTATTTTCCATCCAAAAAATCACAGTTCCCCCACTATTTTACAATCTTTTTATTCACTCTTTTTTTTTAAAGAAAAAATTTACAAAGAAGGAGGTAAGTGAAATTTGTTTAATCAATATGAAGTTCTTAATTTTTATCATTTAATTTTTTATTCTAAGGATTATATGGACAAAATAATGTCCTTATCATATGTGAAACTTAGGAATGATTAGGATCATGGTTTCTTCATCGCAAAGTCTATGTAAGGGCAAAATGTGCTTTCGATTTATTTTTTTTTTTTTAAAACCAGCTAAGCTCATAATTTGTTTGATTGTTGGCCAGACAGTCAGATAGTGACTGCCTCGATTTTTTACTTTTCATGAGGATTTTTGGCAACATGAGCCATAGCCTTGGTCCTTAAATTGTCATTGTGTTTCTTTACTTTAAAAAGATGTTTCTTCTTTGTTGGAACCATAGAGAAATGGAATCAACCCGTTTCTTTGAACCTATGGTCAGAGTTTGTCCTTGGAGAAGTTCTTTCTACATATTACTGTGGAGGTGGGAGAACTTTTCTTTTCTTTCTCTAAGAAAAGCATTTTCTTGCCCCAGTGACTTGGGGAGGCATATCTTTTAATTCAACTCAACTCATATTTTTAAGCCTCAACAATGTGCTGAGCGCCATGTTAGGTGAAAGGAGAATGGGAGAGAGATGCAGAGCTTAAGTAAGAAATTTCCTGCCCTATCCTGGTGATTACAGTCTAGCAGAGGGACAAAACATATTTTAGAAAACTTATTTTTGCAGTAATAAATGAATGCCTTGGAGACATACAGAACAAATAACTTTGAGAGTTCCTAGGCAGGAAGGGCAATAGCACTTGGGGGATCAGGGAAGCTTCTTGGAGTAGGAAGCATTTTAACTGGACTTTAAAGCACAGGAAGACACTAAATAAGCTGAGAAGCAATAGGCAAATTTAGGACTAGGTAATCCTGTGAACAAATCTAAGTATCCATTTCAGTGCAGGATACATTTAATGGGAGGATAAGAAAGAAAAGAATAATAGAAGACTAAAAAAAAATAGGCTGCTACCATATTATGTAGGGCTTTGAATGTGGGGCAAAAGCTATGGAATTTTACTCAGTGAGCAATAGAAAGGCACTAAAGATTTTGAGTCGAAGGGAAACATGACTGGATCTACACATAAGGAATATTAATCACTTATGAAGGAGAGAGCAGAGAAAGCAAGATCTGTTTAATTGTTGCTGAGTTTTGTCTGCTTCTCTGTGACACCATGAAAAGCCTGGGATTTTCTGGGCAAAGAAAATGGATTGTTTTACCATTTCCTTTTCTAGTTTGTTTCATAGATGAGGAAACTGAGGCAAACAGGATTAAGTGCCTTGTCCACAGTTACACAGTTAATCAGTATCTAAGGTCAAATTTGAACTTCCGACTTCCAGGTGGGCAACCTATCCACTGTACCACCTAACTGTTCCAAGATCTTTTTAGATCTTGGTCCATTTTAGAGGTGTGACAGTGGGGAAAAAAGAAAGGGATGGATGGGAGATATTTCCAAGGGGGAATTGACAGGATTTTCTTTCCCAGCAAAACTTGAAGGGGAGAGCAAGGCTGGTTACAATTCCCTTTAAACTGTCTTAGAAAAAAAGAATCGTTCCATGAAGCCAGCAGCTCTAAAAAAAAAGTGTTTAAATATGGAAAATGCTTATTGCATGTCTCCTAGTCTGCTTCCATAAACAAGCTTTCACCAAGAGCTGAACATTAAACTCTGAGCTTTGGACCCAGATGGACAAATCTTCAAGGATATGAATGAGGATATTCTATTACTTTCCTGACCTTTCAAAAAGAAAAAGTGGCAATTTTTAAGAAAACAATATGTGGCTCAGAGATGATCTTTTAAAAAGAGAACTAGACCTTGAAAAGAGAATATAAAAGAACCCAAGAAATATCAGAAACTGAGAGAGCCTTAGAAATCATCCTAGTTCTAAGGGCAATTGGGTGGTACAATGGATGAGAGCATTGGCCCTGTAGTGAGGAGGACCTGAGCCCAAATATGGCTTCAAACATTTGAATTTACTAGCTGTGTAACCTTAGGCAAGTCACTTGACCTGAAAATAAAGAAAGAAGGAAATCATGAGAGACAGAGGTCAGGAGGAGGTACATTCTAGAACTGCCAAGACACAAGAAACAACATTTGGAATGTCCTGGGTGAAGAAAGCTCCATATAGTGTAGGAAGGGAAGTAGTGTGTAATAAAGATTAGAAAGTTAGTTTGGAATTAAGCAATGAAGGGATTTAAATGCAAGGCAAGGGAGGGTACATCTGGTCCTAGAACAAGGGTTCTTAACCTAGGCTTCGTGAACTTATTTTAAAATGTTATTTATAAGGGAAAAAATATATATAGAGAGAATAGCGCCAAAGACTAAGCCTTAGGAATATTCATATTAAGAAGTCTGGAAGATCTTAGAAGTCTTTGAAAGATAAAGGTGGTTATTTATCCTTTCTTATCCAATAGGAGTAAGGGCATCATGAGGAATGGTTAGAGAAATGAAAGGATTGGGAAGAACTACATCAAATGGAGTGGTCCACTGTGGTCAAATATAAATGATACTCTGCATCATCTGGCCTTTTCTACCTTTCTCGTCTCCTTCTTTTTACTTCCTTTCACATACTCTATGATTCAGTTACTATCCTTTCCTTCAACACCTCAGATTTCCATACTGCTATTAAGTGACTCACAATATACTCTCTCCTCCAACTTTTAAGACTAAAAATTACAAATAAATCACCCAGTTTCATTGGTGGAAGGAGTCTCCATATTAGGAATTTTTTAAACTAATAAAGTTTAAAATCTGGCCCACAAAACAGACCACTGAGCTCAGTGTTAGAGGGTTTGTTATTGTAATTTTATTTTATTTATTCATCTATCTTATCTATCATACCCATTTATCTATTTATATATCTATTTATTAATTCATCTATCTATCTATCTATTCATTCATTTATTTTGCTGAGGCAATTGGGGTTAAGTGACTTGCCCAGAATCACACAGCTAGGAAGTGTTAAGTATCTGAGGTCAGTTTCTCCTAATATCAGGGCTGGTGCTCTATTCCCTGTGCAACTTAACTGCCCCTATTGTCGTTTAGTTAATGAGAAGATTGAGATTCCCAGAAATTGAGCTCCAAGCTTATGGTCACATAGATGGCAAGTAGGATTCAAACTTGGGTCTCTGAACTCTGGTTCAGCCCTTTTCCTACCATACAGCCTGCAATTACATATATGGAAATTGATTGAGAGATTGAGACAGAGGAATGGACTGGAGGTATTAGAGGCAAGCCTTGGCTGTGTGACAAAGTGCCACTTAGCTGCCCCTGAATTCCTATAGCACAGTGTATATTGTCTGAAAGCTAACTTAAACCAACAGGATATTTGCCTGGTTCATAGGATGATAGTCTTGGGCTGAAAGGGACCTCAGAGACCATCTGGCTCATAGCCCTTATTTTTCATTTGAGAAAACTGAAGACTGGGGAATTTAAATTATTTGTTCAAGGTCACACAAGCCAGAAGGGTCAAAGGTAGAATTTGATAAAACCTTGGTCCTCACAGAGCTAAGTCTATACTCTTTCAATCTTACTTAATCCAATTGTTGCATTCATAGATTTGAGTAATATATTTTATAAAATGGTTTACATATTAAAAAATTTAAATAAATGATAAATCATAGAAATATAGAATGAAAAGGGACCCCCTATTCACTCTCTACCTGAAGTTTGAATCCTGTATATACCATCCTTGCTGAGAGGTAATCTTGCCTCTGCTGAGAGATCTCTAGTGCCAAGGAACTGGCTGTCTGCTGGTGCTATCCCATTCCCCTTTTAAATCATTCTCTTTTCTTAGCTGACTATGCAGAACACTACCTTCCTGGAAATGTCACCCAATGGTAAAATCCATTCCCCAGAGCCAAGTAGAATGAGTCTTTTGCATGACAATCTTTCAAATACATTCTTGGAAGACAAGATGTCATGTTGTTTCTTTAAGATGAAGCTGTCTGGTTCCTTCATACTGTTTCCATTTGGCATGATTTCAAATGTATTTATCAGCCTGATTCTCCTCCTTTGAATGAACTTCAGAAGGGACATGGTATAGTAGACTCTTGAATCAGGATCTGAGTTGGGTTCTGGTCCCTGTTGCCACTTGGTAACTTTTGTCAAATTCTATATAGACAGCTATGTAGTGCCATGCATAGCATACTAGTCATGGAGTCAGGAAGACATGAATTCAAATCCATCCCAGACACACTGGGCAAGTTGCTTAAATTCTATTTGTCTGTATCCTCATCTGTAAAATGGGAATGATAATAGTAGCACCAATGTCAAAGGGCCATTATGAGGATAAAATGTGACATTAAAGCACAATATAAGTGCTGTTATCATTATTAAGTCATTTTGCTCCTTTATTTCCTTTTCAGTTCCTTCATCTATCAAACGAGGGGGTTAGACTAATTGATCTCTAAGTTGGATCCTTTCCAGATTCAAATCTATATTCCTCTGATCCTTTCTAAAATCTGATGTCCAGTACTGAACAAAATGCTTTAGATGTTTCACCAGGGTAGAAAAGAGGGGGACTCTTATTTCTCTGATAAAAAGATGAAACTGAGCTATAATTAACCAACTGATCAATTAATAAACACTTATTAAGTCCTACTAAGCATCGTGCTAGAGAATATGTATATCTATATTTGGATATATATCTATAGATGTGTGCATGTATATACATATACAATATGTATAAAGAAAACAGTAGTTCAATTCAAGGCAGTTAGGAGTTGGGGGTGATCAAAAAAAATTCATATAGAAGATGTTACTTGCACTGGGTTCTGAAGAAAGAAAATTCTATAGGGCAGAAATGAGGGGAAAATGCAAGGCCAACTCTAAAAATGAACTGGTAGACAACAACGCTCTACTATGGCATTACCATTGAGTACTCTCTTGGCAGCAGAACATTGGGCAGGGTAGACCAAAAATCATATCTATTATGTCAGTCTCTTGCTTCTATATCCCCATACTATCCAAAGAGGTTACTATTTTTAGTAGTTTGAGAACCACCTTGATAATCACAGCACAGCTGCTGTGCTGTCAATTCTCTTTTAACCCTCTTTACTTGATTTCTTGGACTCTCATTTCAGCTCCAGATGGGATGAAAACCAATTTGTTTTTAGCAATGGATGATCCAATCTGAACAATGGACACAGGTCTGCCCTCTTTAACAATTCTGATAGATCTGTCTAATGTTTGGGTTTGCAGTAATCAATTGTGATTAACCATTCTTTATTCTATTCTTTCCAGTCCAAAGATCATTCTCCTTGGCAGAAAGAAAAAATGAGTTCAGCATCTCTACCTTCTTTTTTTCTTTCCTCTCTTAAAGTTGTTCTCTTTAGCTGTGATAATTGGGCTTCTTCTCTAATTTCTCTTATTTCCAAATATACCTCAAAAAAGTGTATTTTTGTATCAAGTTTTCCATGCCAGTTTGAACACCTTATGAGCACTGTAATCTTGACACTGTTAAAAGATATTTTTATTGACATCTTTTGCTTACACATCTGAAATTTCCTCAGTTAGCTCACTCTTTAACCCTTCATAGACAACCACTCCCTATAGTACCTAACACCCCTTATAATAGAGAATTTTATGTTATATATAATATCATATAATATATAATTATAAAAATTATATAATTATATACATATTATATAAAGGAAAGGAAAAAAATAACCAAACCAATCAAGCTTGATATTCAAGGCATTATTTCATAACCATGGATCCCTGGTTCTTCAAAGAAGTTGTGTTGTCATATTTATTCTTTGAGCCCAAGTTTGGTTATCATAACATTTGGTTTCAATTGGTTATCATAATTCTATGACATTAATTTCAATTGTTTTGCCATGGAGTGTAGGATGTGTGTATGGAAGATAGGATCTCCAGTGTGAGGATTACCAAGTCCTTTTCAAGGCTGCTCATCCACCTTTGGTGTCCACTTGATTCTATCAACATTCACCTGTAGTTCCAAGAAGCTGTAGTGTGTATGTATGGTGACCATGCCCTGGTAAATCATTCTGGCAGACAGGCTTAACCAAGGGTACCATCTGATCTCAAACCTTTCAGTTACTTGAGGAGAGTGTCTACCACAGGCAGGTAAAGACTTCTTCCTGTGAAATGAGTTGATGATAATAATTTATTCCAGTGAACATGAAGGCAATTGAAACAGATGCTGTAGGGTGCTGTAGGATGCTTAGTTAGGCATGTAAGAAACCAGTCATCCACTGTACCCCAAGCTGCCACCAGTCATCCTGAATTTTGTTTTGTCACTGAACTTTATTGTCACTGGAATGGAAGAGAGAGTGAGACCAAGATCTTTGTATAATTCTGCTTTACTTAAATCCAATTTGTGTACAAATCAAAAGACATCACCCAGAGTACTTCATGATTTTTATTTACCTCAAAGATCATTATCATGAATGTCCCAAAAGACAGCAAGTTTAGAATTCTTTGTGATTTTAAGACAAGAGGAGATAGAGACTGTCAAATGTGTCAGGCAATTCTTGGAAGGAATGACGTCAGAAACAGAAACAGCAATGGTCACTGAAGACTTGTGTGTCTCATGAACTTCTCACAAACACTGTCTTCATTTACCTAAATGCAATAAAATTTCATGGATTCACTTCATAGTAAACATTGACATTTAATAGACTATGTCGCTATAAGGAGAAAAGATAGTATAATTGAGTGTTGAAGGCAGTGTGTGGCACAGAGTGCTGGACTGATCATAGACTTATCCTTTTGAAGCTAAATAGTCTCATTCCACAAAAGCAGCAGCTCTAAGACAAAATTGTCATCTGATTAGGGGATTTCTCTGAGCAGGAACAGTTCATTGCTAACTTGGGAGGAAAACTGAGCCAACACATTCTTGAAAACAATGGAGCAGAAAAGAAGTGAGTAGCTTTCAGAGATTGGTGTAGAGCACTGCATTTATTCATCTGGGACAGAACACTCACAAATATCAAGATTGGTTCGACAAAAATTATGGTAAAATTCAGAAGCTGGTAAATGAAAAATAAGAACACAGGATTTGCCTCCAGGATAGTTCTTTCATTTTTAAGAAAGCAGTATTTAACATCATCTAAAGTAAAGTACAAGATAAGCTTATAAAGATACAGGATTCTTGGGTCAGTAAGAAGGCAGATGAAATTTAGTTTTATTCTGATTGTAATACTCCAAAGTGCTTTTATGATGCCCTGAAGAGTATTAATGGACCAAAGATCTATGGGGCATCTCACAACCTCAGTACTGATGGAGTTAAATTCCTTAGTGATAAGGACATGACATGTTTTTTGCAATGTTGTCAGAAACCTTCAATGGGGACAAAAATGGCATTAAGGTCAACTACTACACTGGTGATAAATTGTTTCATCTGAAAAGACTACAAGCCAAGACTTAAGTTGAGAGAGAGGCAGTTCATGAATTTTTGAGATGTAACAGAGCATTCAACAGATCCATTCTTTGATGCTTATATTAATTTTGGCTTAACAATCAACACCAAGAAAATCTCATCCAGCACACCATCCATAGGGAAATGAGTATAGCATTTAGTTATAGCAAATGGAGAAATTTTGCATGCTGTGAATAGGTTCATTTACCTTGATAAGGGATGTAATTTCTAGGAATGTACACATAGCTGACAAGATTGATGTACCCATTGCCAGAGCTGGCTCAGGGTTTGGGAGGCTCTAAAGGAAAGTGTGGAAGAGACAAGATATAAATTGCCTAACAAACTAAAGGTCCTAGAGCCATTGTCATGATAGCATTCAATAATGCTTGTGAAGCCTTTGCAAAATATAAGGACCGTGACAGGAAACTGAATTACTTCTATGTGAATTGTTTTAGGAAGATTCTGAAGATCATCTGGCAAGATAAGGTACTGGACCCTGGATGTCCTTTCTTAAACTAAACTGCCAAGTATCCAAACTCTACTGTAGAGAACACAACTCTGATAGGTGGGCCATTTGTTCAAATGCCAAATGTCCTTTTGCCTACAAGACTATTTGATGGAGAAGTTCTAAGAACACAATCCGACATAGTGTTCAAAGGAAGTTCAAAGGAAGGTATACTCTCAAGGTCTCTATGATGTACACTTTGGAATTGATTGTGTGACATGGAAGGCGATGACAAAAGATCATCCAGCATAGTGTACCTGCATTAAAGAAGACATTGTGTTCTATGAATGAAGCAGAATTCTAGTAGCTCAAAAGAAATTTGAGATGTGCAAATTTAGAAACATCTTCACTCCAAATGTTCATAGGAACTATTTGTACTTTACCTGTAGTAGAGCCTTCTGAGCTTGTATTAGTCTTATCATCTACATTTGGACACACTATACCTTAACTCCAACATAGTGATGTCATTTTTATCTCCTCTAAGAATAAAGGTCAACTAACTATGGTTTTCTTTCCATTGCTACTTCTGTAGGCATTGTGAATATTGTTTTCCTATCTCTGCTTACTTCACTTGGATTCAGCTCATATAAGTCTTTCTATACTTCTTTCTATTCATCATATATACAATAATTTATTTAGATCTTCCTTAACTGATTGGCATCTTTTTATATATTTATTTTCCTTTGCTTGCCTTTGTTTCAATAGTCTATTCCTTCATTTAAAAAAGGAATAGCTTGAAGTAGTGCCTTTGCACCTAACCACAACATTCTCTTTTGATGACCTCTTTTCTTTTTCATCAGAAATTAATGGTTTGTGTCTTTAGTATAATTAGTCAGATAAGGGAACTAGATGTTCTATGAGGCCCAGTATAGAACTTAGAATCTCAGTTTCTTCATTGTGTACTTTGGCCTAAAGGAGCCATGGAAAGGAGAAAGAATGAACTTGTCAGATCTACTAATGGCTGTTATTATGGCTAGAGTGGGAACAGTTTTCACCTTGTGAGCTCTTTTTGTATTTCGTCTCAGTTTCTATTGTCCAATTGTTGTGTCTCCTACTTTTCTTTTCAGCCACTAAGGAATTCAAAGAAAGGAAAAACCATACAACTGTCATGGAATTCATCTTCCTGGGATTTTCAAACCACCCTGACCTTCAGGGATTGTTTTTTCTCTTGTTTTTAATTATTTACTTGACAACCATCTTAGGAAATACTCTCATATTAGCTGCAATTAAGATCAACCCTGTCCTTCACACCCCTATGTATTATTTCCTCAGTAATTTGTCTTTCCTGGACATCTGCTACACATCCACCACCGTCCCCATTATTCTAGTAAACTTCTTCCAAGAAAAGAAGACCATTTCCTATGAAGGTTGCCTGGCCCAGATCTTTTTCCTTGTTACCTTTGCAGGCTGTGAGTGTGTCCTGTTGGCTGTTATGGCTTATGATAGGTTTGTGGCCATTTGCCATCCACTACGCTACCCAGTCCTCATGAGCAAGAGAGTCTGTGCATATTTAGCAGCTGGGACTTGGTTGTACAGTATAGTGAATTCTCTGATGCACACAGGACTCACAGCAACTCTCAGTTTGTGTGGTCCTAATCAAATCAGCCATTTTCTCTGTGATATCCCTCTGCTCCTGAAGCTCTCCTGCTCAGATACTTCGGCCAATGAGGTTGCACTGTATGTATCCAGTGCCACCTTTGGTCTGAGTCCCTGCCTGTTCACTGCTGTCTCCTATATCCTCATTATCTCTGCCATTCTGAAGATTCAGTCTGCTCAAGGGAGGCAGAAAGCCTTCTCCACCTGTGCCTCTCATCTCACTGTGGTGGTCATCTACTATGGAACCATCAATTTCAACTATGACCGGCCCAGCTCAGGCTACTCCTTGGATGTGGACATCCTGGCCTCTGTTCTGTTCTGCATCGTTACCCCCATGTTAAATCCCATCATCTACAGCCTGAGAAACAAGGATGTCAAGGATACCCTGAAGAAACTATTTGAAGGGTTTGTGTCATCCTGTGATTCAGCTGTTTAGATCAATGTCTCCTAACCTATGGTGGGAATAAAAGTGAGGTTATAAATTAGGTCATCAGAAAGAAAAGAAATAATACATGTAATACTGTCACATGTGCTTTACTAGATTTTTTGTCACTATATTTAATTTTTTTTATTATCAAGTTATTAAACACTATGCACTGGTATCCTTATTAACCATTTCAGTGATTTTCCCAAGTCTGCCATAATCTCTAAAACACTGTCTTGTTTCTTTTAAATACAGATGACATTACAAATACCCCATATATGAACATTAATTTGATCAGTGTACTTTTTTCCATAAAGTTTCTGGGGATAGCTAGGAAGCTTGACCTGGCTTAGCAAATAGATTAAATATATGTATAAACCTTGCCAATGATAGTTCAGTGAGCCAGGACAGAGAATAGATCAAAAGCTGGCCCTGGAAAGGAATGAAGTTGTTTCATAATGCTGTCCATTAGATCATGCTTAATATTATATGTCCTATCTATCCATCCCCTTTATTCCAATCTTTGCTCATATTGTTGCCTTTGCCTGGACTGTCTTCTTTCTGCTTCTCTTCCAATTCAATTCCTATCCAGAATTTAAAACCCAGCTGAGAAGTTATGTGCTCCATGAAAACTTCTCTCACCCCCTAGTAAATAATTACTTTCACTCCTTGACCTCATAAAGTATTTTCTTTTTCACCACTTCAATTTACTTAATATATCATATCTTACTGCATTTTATGTATAATTAATGTAATCATTTGGTTGATGGGAGGGACAGGAGGGGAGAGTAGGGCAAAGCCAAGTCCACCAGCTCTACTCAGCCATATCAATTTTGCTCCCTGAATCATTTACAAGAAGCACAATTGGTATCATGGTATTAGAAAAGATCTGATAGCTCTTTCTGTGGTGGTGAAGAATTGGAAACCAAGCAGTTACTCATTAACTGGGGAATGGCTAAACAAGTTGCAGCATAGGATTGTGATGGAGTTCTATTGTGCTGTGGTAAATGATGAAGGGGGTGGTATCAGAGGAACATGGCAAGACATATATGAACTGATGAAAAATGAATTGAGAAGAACCAGTTGATCACAGTAACAGCAATATTGTTATAATGATGGTCAACTATGAAAGACTTGGCAAGTTTGATCAATGCAACAATCCAAGACAGTTCTAAAGGACTCATGATGAAAAAAAATTCTATCTTCCTACATCCTATACCAGAAAGAGATCTGATGAACCCAGAGTATAAATTAAAGCTTAATTTTCTCACTTTTTTCTTCTTCCTTTTTTTTTTTTTTTTGGAAATATGACTAGTACAGAATTATATTTTGAGTGATTTCACAGGTATAATGATATCTTAATCTTCTTGGTGAATGGGGAAGGAGAGAGAATTTGCAATTAAAATTTAAAAAGAAAATAATTTTAACATATTTTTAAAAAAAAATTGATCAGAATTTAAGTGAAAACTCATACTAGTATCTTGTGGAACATTGAAGGTTTGATATTAAATCAAATTAAAATTTTCTTATGTGGTTCTATCTTAACCAAAGGGTTTTTGCTAACTTTTGCTAGCTACATAGCTATTTGTAGGTGGCACTGGCCTCTAGGACTGTATATATCAACAAATGTAGATCTCTGCCTTTGCTAGAAAGAACATAGAAAGGGCAAATCAGAAGACAACCAGTAGAGTGCTCAAATGACTCACATAGAACATTAGAGAACCCTGAATCATGTATCATCAGAGGACACTGGTGGCTCTTCATGGTTTTTGTTGTGTGTCTGATTCTTCATGACTTCTTTTGAGTTGTTCTTGGCAAAAATACTGGAGTGATTTGCCATTCCCATCTCTAGCTCATTTTCCAGATGAGGAAACTGAGGGATCTAGGGTCCTACCCACTAATTAGTATCTGAGATTGGACTGCAGTTCAGGTCTTTCTGACTCAAGGCTCTGGACTCTTTCTTCTGTGCCATCTAACTGCTCCCTACAGGGGACTAAATAATGGCAAATGCATGAATTTTGCTGGTTAAATGTGTTTCATGAGAGCTCCCTGGCCATATGTGTTTCCTACTTGTATATTCCTTGGGGACATCTTTCTCTGATATCTTATTGTAGTTTTGGGAAATTTCTTCTTGTTACTCATTTTGCTACACTGCTACACTGTTTACTACACTGCTACAACACTGTGCTGCTACACTGTTTTTGCTGCACTGCTACACTGTGTACTTTGCTACACTGTATAATTAAATTTCTTTTGCTTTGAAATAATGTATCATTAGGTTGCTTAGTAAAATAATGGGGGCCTGTGAAATATGGATTTTGTGTTTCTGTTGGTTAATAAAATTTGCTATGAATCTGGAGTATCATTCAGATAGGAGGAGAGAACTCCAGGTACTATATTTGTATGTATTAGATATTCTACTAGAGCAAAAGAGCTTTGCGCCCTCCATCTTTTGCTGGATTGAGCATGTTTCCTAAAAGGAAGCAATTAGGGTGTCTTCCATCGGCAGAGAGAATCTGTGCCTTCTCCTTGAACCTTCCTAGTCAGCCTTAGCACTGTGTCACACACAGAGTAGGTGCTTAATAAATGTTTATTGAATTGAATTGAATCTCTTGCTCAGGGCAATGTTTCCTAAGGAAAAACTGCTAGGGACTGGATCAGACATCTTCCATTTTCCTTAGCAATGACTTTCATCCCTACCAGAACAAGGCAACCTTTTGCCAGTCCCATTTGTCAGTTGCAATATGAAGAACCTCCAACACAAGTCCCTTTGACTTGAAAGCTCCCATATTCTGCTGGGTCTCTCCTTGAGGATAGAGAAGAGGCATCTTCCACTTAATAATAAAAATTCTCTCACTAGGACATACCTTTCACCTTTCAGTGATTCTGTATTCCTATAGATTATCATCCGAACCTTATTTCATATTCCCAACCATCTGGGTCTTCATTCCTATTCTCAACTCTCTCACCCCAAAGTTTCATCCTAATTTCATTCTACCCTCTACATGTGCCCTCTGGAATGCCTGTTCCACTCCAACAAACTTTCCTTTATCTTAAAGCATTTCTTCTCCAATCCTTCCAATGATTAGATCTCACTGAAACCTAGCTCCTCCCTGATGACATACCCTCCCTGTCTACCTTTTCCAGTACTAACTTTACTTTCAGGCTGCCCTTAGCTCACTGATTGAGGCAGGGGAACCTGAATACACTCTACTCTGCATTGCTACTTCCAGATTCTTCCCCTTCCGCTATGAGTAAGGAACCTCTCTTCCTTTGAGATTCATTCTATTCAAATCTATCACCCAATCAAAATCCTGTTAGCCGTTGTCTACAGACTCTAGGTCACTTCCCTTCCCTCCTTAATGAGTTCCATACTTGGCTCACAATTTTTCTTTCCTCTTCAGATCCTATCCTCACTCTAGAAGAATTTAACATACATATTGATTTTCCCTCAAATACTCTAACCACTGACATCTTTAACCTATTCACCTCCTAGGACTACTTAACCTCAGCCATACTCAAAGCTGGTCATACCCTTGATCTTTTCATCACCCATAAATGGTCAAAAATTCTAAAATCCTCTTATTTGGCCATAATCTATTGGTTTTTCATCTTTTCCTCTGCCTTTTCTTATGAAACCCTACTCATCATCCACATTATGACCTGTAATCCTTTGATCTTTCAGTTCTCTCCCAGGCCACTGCACTAGTCACTCTCTCTTTTCCTTTCTATCTTGACTCCAATCTTCCAGTGTCCTTCTCTCTTGACTTCCTAGCCCCTTTATCAAATCCCCAGTTATATCTGCCTTGAGTCACTCCCATCATACACATGTGCTGTTGAAGAAATTGGAGAAAATCATTCAACCACTGTGACTGGATCTAATACAAATTTATGTTACAAAATTTCCTCCAAAACTTTTGATTCATCCTCAAGTCTCCCGTGGTTCTTTCAACCCCTACTCTCTTAGTTGAAAACATTGATTCACTGAGGCCATTCACCATCAGCTCTTATCTCCTATTAGTCAAGTGCCTTCTTCCCCTTTCTTTTCCTTCACCCCTTTCTCATATTATAAAGTGGTTTTATTCCTTACCAAGGCTAACCTCTTAATCCATCCAAGAGACCCTGTTCCATCCTATCTTCTTCAACAGAGTATCGCCTCTGGCATATCCATTCTTCAACTTATTTTTTATCACTCTCATCCAGTTGGCTCATTCCTTACAGGTTACATATGCCTATGTCTCCTTATCCTGAAAAAAACTCCCACTCAATTCTTCCATCCCCAGTATTTTCCTACATCTGTTCTACCCTTTGTAGCTAAACTCCTTAAAAAGGTCATCTACAATAAGTGCTTCTATTTTTCCCTTTCATTCTTACCTCCTTATAGTCTGGCTTCCAAACTGACCATTCCACCAAAACTGTTTTTTCCAAAGTTACCAATGGTTTCTAAATCTTCATTCTCCTTGACCTCTCTGTACCCTTTTCACTATGGACTGATACTCTCTTTTCTAATATTCTCTTTTCTCTCTAGTTTTTCCCTATGGAGAATAAAGTCTTCTTGGGCCTCTAGGGCTTAACCAAATTAACACAAAATTACTTTGTTTATAACTTGGAAGTCTCTAGGCTGGTGTCCCTCATCTGACCTAGTTGTAATCTCTTAGATGGGGCGAGAAGTTAGAACATGCAGAGTACAGATGATTGAAAGCCCTGGTCACCCTATTCCAGGCACAGAGGCAGCAGCTATCAGAGGTTGATACCTCCTGGTCTCACACTAAGGCAGGAGCTTTTTGCTTTTGCTCATGAAATTAATTTCCAAGAAACTATTGCTTCTTCACAGTTTTATGACTTTTTTCTTCACTTTGTTTTATTTTTTAATTGCAAAGAAGGAGGTAAGTGAAATTTGTTTAATCTATATGAAATTTAAATTTTTTTCCTGAATTTTCTAAAATCATTTAATTTTTTATCCTAAGCATTATATGGACAAAATAATGTCCTTATCACAGGTGAAACTTAGGAATGATCATAATCATAGTTTCATTGTAACAGAATCTATGTAAGGTCAAAACATCTGGTTAATTTAATTTTTTAAAAATCAGCTAAACTCATAATTTTATTGAAGTTTGGCCTGACAGTCATAGAAACTACCCATTTCTCTGAACTTATGTCAGAGATTGTCCTTGGAGAAGTATTTTTTAAAATCAATTTTATTTCAATAGTAGCTTTTCTTTCTTTTTTTTTTTTTCTTTTCTTTTCACTGAGGCAATTGGGATTAAGTGACTTGTCCAGGGTCTCACAGCCAGGAAGTATTAAGTGTGTGAGGCTAGATTTGAACTCAGGTCCTCCTGACTTCAGGGCTGGTGCTCTATCCACTACATCAATAGCTTTTTATTTTCAAAATACATGCAAAGATAGTTTTCAACATTCACCCTTGCAAAACCTTGTGTTTTAAATTTTTCTCCTTCCCTTTCACTCTCTCCTCCCCTACAGCAAATAATCCAATATAAGTTAAATAAATGCAATTTTTCTAAACATATTTACACATATATCATGAAACACATGAAAAATCAGATCAAAAAGGGGGAAAATGAGAAAAAAAAGCAACAAAAAAGTGAAAATACTATCTTGTGATCCATATTCACTCCCCATAGTCCTCGCTGGATGCAAATGGCTCTCTTCATCACAAGTCTATTGGAATTGGCCTAAACCACCTAATTGTTGAAAAAAGCCAAGTCCATCACAGTTGATCATCACATTATCTTGTTGCTGCTGTGTACAATGTGGACAAATATTTTTTATGCATTGGCATGGTGGTGGGAAAATTTGTCTTTTGTATCTCTAGGAAAAGTATTTTCTTGCCCGAGGAGCTTGGAAAGGCATATACTTCAATTCAATTCAACACATATTTCTTTTTTTTTAATTTCTTTTTTATATTGTACATGTTAAATTCTAAGATATATAAGCATGTTTATACAATTATCTTGCTGCACAAGAAAAATCAGATCAAACAGGAAAAAAAAATGGGAAAGAAAAAAAATGCAAGCAAATAACAATAAAAAGAGTGAAAATGCTGTGTTGTGTTCTAGACTCAGTTCCTACAGTCCTCTCTCTGGATGTAGATGGCTCTCTTCATCACAAGATCATCGGAACTGGTCTGAATCATCTCATTATTGGGAAGAGTCACATCCATCAGAATTGATCATTGTATAATCTTGTTGTTGCTGTGTGTAATGATCTCCTGGTTCTGCTCATTTTACTTAGCATCAGTTCTTGTAAGTCTCTCTAGGTGTCTCTGAAATCATCCTGTTGATCATTTCTTACAGAAAAATAATATTCCATAACATTCACATGCCAATAACTTATCCAGCCATTCTCCAATTGATGGGCATCCACTCAGTTTCCAGTTTCTTACCAACACAAAAAGGACTGCCACAAACATTTTTGTATATGTGGGTCCCTTTCCCTCCTTTAAGATCTCTTTGGGATATAGGCCCAGCAACAAAGGGTATTGACAATTTGATAATTCTTTGGACATAGTTCCAAATTGCTCTCTAGAATGGTTGGATCCATTCACAACTCTGCCAACAATGCATCAGTGAGCCAGTTTTCACACATCCCCTACAGCATTTGTCATTATCTTTTCCTGTCATCTTACCCAATCTGAGAGGTGTGTAGTGGTATCTCAAAGTTGTCTTAATTTGCATTTCTCTGACTAATAATGATTTAGAGAACCTTTTCATATGACTAGAAATAATTTTAATTTCCTCACCTGAAAATTGTCTGTTCATATCCTTTGACCATTTATCAATTTGAGAATGGCTTGAATTCTTATAAATTTGAGTCAATTCTCTATATATTTTGGAAATGAGACCTTTATCAGAACCCTTAAATGTAAAAATGTTTTCCCAATTTATTGCTTCTTTTCTAATCTTGTCTCCATTTTTGTCTAAGAATGCATTTCTGTTCAGGACATATTCAGTGGGAGTGTATTTCCTCTTAGAAGGAATATTAGGAGAAAGCTGAAAAAAAATTAGGATGCCATCAGATTGTTAGGGCTTTGAATGAAAGTCAAAGGTTACAAAATTTTACTCAGGAAGCCCCTACAGTTTTGACCAAATCTATATATAAGGAATATAAGGATAGATATATATATCTATATGTAAGAAATATGAAAAGCTCATATGAAAGCTCAGGTGGCAGGAGGAGCAGAGCAGAGGAAGCAACATCTGTTTACTTGTTGCTGAGTTTTGTCTGATTCTCTGTGACACAATAAAAACTCTGGGGTTTTCTGGGCAAAGATAATGGCCAATTTCTTCTCCAGTTCACTTCATAAATGAGGAAACTGAGCCAAACAGAATTAAATGATTTGTCCACAACTAATATGTATCTGAATCTGAATTTGGAATCTTGACTGTGCCTTGTTCAGCCATTTAGCTGCCCCAAGATCTGTTTAGAGGTTTCTGCAATACAAGCTTTGCCTCTAGTGTATATGAATAAGACTGCCCATTTTAGATGGGTGACTGGTGGGAGGCGGGAAAGTAAGATATGGATGGGAGGTATTTCCAGGGGAGAATTGAGAGGATTTTATTTCCCAGCTAAACTTGAAGGAGAAAATAAGGCTAAAGAAATGTTGTGGTTCTCAATGCAAAACATTTACTTCACAAGTGGTTTCTTAATTGTGGGTGAAGATAAGGGAGAGAACCTAGAACTCAAAAATTTTAAAAATACATGTAAAAATTTTTTGTTTTTAAATGTAACTGGGGAAAAATGTTAAATTAAATTAAGCTGTCTTTTAGAAGAAAGAATCATCACATGAAATTAGCTGCTCTAGTAAAGTGTTTAAATATGGAGAATGCTTACTATATGTCCTCTAGTCTACTTCCTTAAATAAGCTCTCACTTAAGAACATGAAACACTCTCAGCCTTTGACCCACATGGATAAATCTTCAAGTATATGAATGGGGATACCCTACTGCTTTCCTGACCTTTCAAAAAGAAAAAGTAGCAATTTTCTAGAAGAAAATGTCAGCTCCAGAGATGACATTTCAAGAAGACAATTTGGCCTTGAAAAGAGAATATTAAAGAGACAAAGAAATATTAGACATTGAAGGAGCTTTAAAAGTCATCCTAGTTCTAGAACCCAAGTTCAAATCCAGCTTCAGACATTTGAACTCACTTGCTGTGTGGCCCCCCCAAAAGTTACGTAACCCAAATTGCCTCAAAAAAAGAAAGAAAGAAGGAAATCATCCTGGTTCAATTTCTTCTTCATATTGTAAATGAGGAAATAGGATTGAAGATAACTTGCTTGAGACTCCTTGGTTAGTAAGTAGCGGAACAGGAGCTAGAATCTAAATCTCCTTCCTCAATCACCCTAAAACGTCTAGGTTGAAATAGATGGGTTGTACCTAATGGATTACTACACTTGGAGCCAGGAAGATCTGAATTCACTTTCTACCATAGTTGCTTTCTTAGCTGTATGAATCTGGATAAATAATTTCAGTAGAACAGTACAAGTAAAATGGATAATAATGATGAATCTACCTCATAAGAATGTACTTAAACTATGCCTGGTGCATTGTAGATTTAATAAATAATTCTTTCTTTCCTTTCCTCTGAAATCCATTCATTTTCCTAACTTCCTTATGATGAGGTTTCGATTTAGGGAACCAAAATAAAATTAGGGTTTGTGGTGGTCAGGGAGTTAAATGATAAGGTCTGGTGGCAGGTGTAGGGTTCAGGGAACCAAATGGAGAGGTTTGGTTCCCCTGCAATCCCTCGGAATTTGGCACAAGGGTTGGGAATTTTGGGGACTCCCTTCTGGTGGAGGTTCTCTGTAAAAGAATACAGAAACAGAAACCTAGATTGATAAAAGGGTTTATTATGGGGATTGGAAGTAAGGTTAGAAATCCTGACAGAGAGGCATAAAGTCTGGTTAGGAAATAGGTGAGGGTAAAGAGAGGATGGCACTGGAAAAGAATATTCCAGTGGACAGAGTCCCTTAGCATGCCAACCATGGAGCTGGCATGTTTGGAAGCTCTGCAAAGAGAGGATTTTAGTTTGGCTCTTTTTATAATGAGAGCTTTGGCTACAAGCTGAAGGGGGCCCGTGGGTGGAGTCCCAAGTTGGCTCCTCTACAGGTTTCAGCTTGAGTTAGAATTTGAATTGAATTCAATGAGTTTCTCTACTGAGCCAACCCCACCCAGATAACAGGGTGAAACTGTTTGTCCCTCAGGGCAAAGTCCCTCACTGAAGCAGAGTTGAAGGAGATTTTCTCTTTCAAGGATTTTCAGAGTTTCGGGGTCCCCTCTTCACTTATCCTACCAGTGACTCAGGCAAGTGGAGGCTTAGTTATGTCTTGAACGAAGTCCAGGGGTTCTGAGAGGCAGAAATCTGGAGGACAAGTGATGTGGTCTTGTGGGTGAAGAAGTCTCCATATAGTTTGTGAAGAACAATAATTTGTAATAAGGATTAGAAAATTAGATTGCAATCAAGCAACAAAGGAATTTATTTATTTATTTACTTTTTCCTCCTCAATAGTGTTTTATTTCTCTAAATACACATGAAGATAATTTTCAACATTCATTTCTTAAGATTGTGAATTTTGAATTTTTCTTTCTCCCTTACCTTTCTCCTCTCCAAGACAGGAAGCAATCTGATAAAGGTTAAACATCTACAATCCTTTAAATATATTTCCATATTTGTCATGTTGTACAAGAAAAATCAGATCAAAAGGGAAAAAACTATGAGAAAGAGCAAACAAATAAGGTGAAAATACTATGCTTTGATCCACATCCAGTCTCCATAGTTCTCTCTCTGGATGTGTGTAGCATTTACTGAAAGAATCTAAAGGCCAGGCAAGGAAGGGTATATCTGGTTCGAGAACAAGGGATCTTAACCTGGGTTTCATAAACTTATTTTTAAATGTTATTGCTAAGGGAAAGTATATATAGAGAGAATAGGGTCAAGGTCTAGGCTTTAGGGAAACTCACATTAGCAAGAATGGGAGAATTTAGAACTCTTTGAAACGTGGTTGTTGTTCATCCTTCCTCCTCCAAATGGAACAAAGGCATCTTGAGGAACGGTTGGATAAATGGAGAGACAAGGAAAAATATGGTGGTGTGGAATGGTGAATTTCCAGTTAAATGGAGTGATCCACTGTGGTCAGGGATAAATGTCTCTTTGTGGCATTTAAAATTCTTTATCATTTGGCCATTTCCTACCTTTCCAATCTCCTTACTCTTTACTCCTTTCCACATACTCTATGATTCAGTGATTTGCCTTTCCTTAAACACCTCATGCCATCTCAGGTCTCCATACCTTAGAGCTAGCTGATTCCCAGGTCTGGAATACTCTGTCCCCTTACCTCTACCTCCTGGTTTGCCAGACTTCCTTTAAAATTCAGTTCAAATCCCACCTTCTACAGGAGGCCTTTTCTGGTTCCGTCCCTCCAGATGATAATGACTTTCCTTTCCTCTATACCCTCTATAACACTTTTAAAGTTGTCTCCTCTGTTAGAATGTATACTCTCTGAAATCAAGGGTTGTGGAACATTGCTCTCTAACAGAAATTCCAATTTCTTAGGGTGGGGATTAGGCTTTTGTATTTTTCTAGGGCCCACTTGAATTCTGTTGCCAACTATTGGCATTTCAAGCAGAATTGAAATGGGGAATCTTATAAGCCTTGGGGTCAAAGGCTTTAGTAAAGATCAGGTTTATTCCCACAGGAAAATCCATTTCTTAGTGGCTAGTTTTATCAGAATAGACTGTATGGGCAGCTAATCTCTTAGATGGTGGAAGATTCCTTCAAGAGAGAATCAGTCAGGCTTATCTTCTTGCTTCCAATAAAGAAGGAAATAAAATTCATTCTGAGGGTCTCTACTTACATACCTCTCAGCTCTGTTTCTTTGGCCTCTAAAGTTACTTTGTCTTTGGAGTATATATTTCTCCAAAATTCATTGTATTTCAGATCTATTCATCTCCCCAGAAGAAAATTTTTCCAAGAGTTTTAGCAGTGAAGGGGACAATAACAGACAAAATGATAATATGGATGGGCTAGAAGGATTAAGGGAAGACTTTTTTTTAGAACTGAGGAGACATGAACATGTCTGTATAAGCACATGGAAAAAGCCATGGAAAGGAAGAGATACATGAAATCCCTGAAGATTCTTGAGACAGAAGCATTGCCAACTGGAGCAACGTTTTTAGAAGAGGGGAGAGAGGGTCCCATCAAGGACACGGGAAAAGAGTTGATCTTAGTGAGGAATGGAGACACCTCCTCTTCTCAAACCAAGGAAAACTAGAAGGAAAGTGGTGATGATAAGTTTGGGGAGAGTGGAGCTGAGGGAGCTCAGTCTTCTCAGTAAGTTAGGAGAGAGGCAAGATCATATGCTGTCCATGAGAGATTGGGAACTTATAGGAAAAGGAAAGAAAAAGTTTGGAGTTGACATTCTTGACTATTGTGTATAGATGGTCAACATCAGTGAATGTCCAGCTGAAAGCTTTTTGGTGGGTGATAAAGAAGGGTGATCTGGATGTATGATTTGTGCTAGTGGGCAACTAGGTAACTCATTATAGACAGTAATCTTGCCTCAGCCACTTAATAGCCTTGTGACCCTGGGCAAGTCAACTAATCTGTCTCAGTCTCAGTTTCCTCATCTATAAAATGGGATAATAATAATATTTGTCTTGCTTGGTTTTTGTGAGAATCAAGTGAAATAGGATATGCCAGCTTTGCAAACTGCAAATCATCATGTGAATTCTAGCTATTATTATTTTTATTATTTTTGTTTCTCAGAATGGAAATTCCCTTTACTTATGGAACTTACTGCATTTAAGTCCCTGGAAAGTGTCAGAAACAAGGCTTATTAGTATAATGAAATGGATCATTTTGTGTAGAGAGGTTCACAGGTAACTCTAATGGGGGACTGAATTGATATCTTCAGGCTTTTCTTCCCTTACCATTCCCCAATAAAGACAATCATTCATTCCAAAAGGGAAGCAGCATGGAGGTCCCTCTGTTCTTATCAGAAAGAAAGAAAGGATACTGAGATAGAAGCATGTCTATTTTCTCCTTTAAATATTGTTTACCTAGGGAGTGACTGGGTTTCATGTAACTTCTTTTCTTTTTGCAAACTGTGGGGGAGGGAAGGGAGTAAGACTTCAAGCTCTATATCCAAGAATTGATCCTTTTTCTAGCAAAATACCAGTTCCACAATAAACACAGAGAATGGTAAAGATTTATCCAAATCATCGCAAGGGAGACATCAGAGAGTTATGTATATGGGAATACATACTAGACAATACAGAAAGAAGAAGCTCTATTATTGAAAGTGAGATAAAAGGTTCTTAAATGTCAACCAGAGGGAAACTTTGCAGTCTCTAAAGGTAGAAGCTGCGAAGAGGAATGTAATGGAGACTGCCAGCTCTTTTCAAGTCTTTCCAGAATCTTTTCCTTCAACAATCTAAAGTAGAATTTATCTTTCATCTTCTCTCTTAAAGCTAGAAAAGAAAAATAGGAGAAAGTAGTCAGAGAGTAGAATTTCAAAACCAAGATGGTAGATACAAAAACCCTGCATGACTTGTATGTGATTCTAAATGTTTGTTCCTGAAAAAAGATTATGCAATAGAAGTCAGGTTGATAGAAGAGTCATTGATGAGAGTATTGAAGCCCCCAGGATGATGGTAGGGAGAAAAAGAAGACAAAGTCCTCAAGTCAGTTTTTTAGGTTATTAACAAAATTGGTGGAGTGACCTGGAGACTGGGAGATGGCAGCAACAAGGAAGTAAGTAGAGTGCTAGCAATAAAAGATTATTTTTTATTTATATTACACTTTAAAGATTACAAAACACTTTGCTTATGTTTATCTCATCTGTTGATCCTCATAAAGACTTCATGTAAGAGACAGCCTGACTTGTACAAGTAGATAGAGGATCTACTGTACAGTTAGGAAGACTTGGATTCTTCTTGTTTCTGACACATATAATATGTGACCATAAGCAAGTTAAGTAATCTCTCCTTTTTCCCCATAACTCTTTAAGACTGAAAATTATGAAGCAGTTAGATGGCAAAGTGGATAGAGCACTGGTGCTGAAGTCAGGAGGACTTGAGTTCAAATCTGGCCTAAGACATTGAATACTTCCTAGTCATGTGACCCCAGAAAAGTCACTCAATCCTAATTGCCTTAGCAGAAAAAGAAAAAAAAAAAAAAAGAAAGAAGAAAGATTAAAATTTACAAATAAATCACCTAGTTTCATTGGTAAAAGGAGTTTCCATATTAAATTGATAAAGAATCAGAGCTAGATCACAAAAACAGATCAGTGAACTCAGTGTTATAGGGTTCATTATCATCATTTTATTAGTGAGAAAATTGAGATTCCCATAGATTGAATCCAATCCCATAGTCATACAGATGGCAAGTATTAGAGGTAGAATTCTTGACTAGTTCAGCCCTTTTCCTACCATATACCAGCACTGCCTGGACACATGGAGCTACATATATGGAAGATGACTGAGAGATTGAGGCAGAGAAATGGACTGGAGACATTAGAGACAAGCCCTGGCTATATGACAAGGTGCCACTTAGCTGTCCCTGAACTCCTATGGCATAATTAGATTGTCTGAAAGCTGACTTTAACAAACAGAATACTTGTCTGGTACATAGTCTTGGGCTGAAAGGGACCTCAGAGGCCATCTGACTCAAAGCCCTCATTTTTCATATGAGAAAACTGAAGGCTGAGGAATTTAAATGATTTGTCTAAAGTCCCACACATCAGAAAGATCAGGGGTAAAATTTGAGAAAATCTTGGTCATCAGCTGAGTCTATATTTTTTCAATCCTACTTAACACAACTCTTGGGAACACAGATTTGAATGATACACTTTATGAAATGGTTTAAGTTTTTTAAAAAACTGAAATCAATAGTAAGTCATTCCCCCATTCACTCTCTACTTAAAGTCTGAATCCCATCCATGCCATCCTTGCTGAGAGGTCATCTTGCCATTGCTGAGAGATCTCTAGTGTCAAGGAACTGATTGTCTCCTGGTGCATTCCATTCCCCTTTTGAATCATTCTCTTTTCTTTGTTGACTATGCAGAAATCTGCTTTCCTGAAAATTTCACCCAATGGTAAAATCCATTCTCCAGAGCCAAGTAGAACAAGTCTTTTGCATGACAAATCTTCAAATATATTCTTGGAAGACAGATGCCATGTTTCCTTCTTTAGGCTAAAGCTGTTTGGTTCCTTCATACTATTTTCATTTGACATGGTATCAAATGCATTTCCCAATCTGGTCTTCTTCCTTTGAATGAACTTCAGAAGGAACATGGTGTTGTAGACTCTTGAATAAAAATCTGGGTTGAATCTGGGCTCTGCCACCACTGTGTAACCTTGGTTAAACTCTATACTGGCATCTATATATTGTCATGTATGGAATCCTAGTCAGGAAGACTTGAGTTCAAAATCCATCCCAAACAAAATACTTACTAGCTATGTGACATTGGGCAAGTCATTTAATCTTTACTTGTCTGTTTCCTCATCTGTAAAATGAGAATCATAATAATAACACATACTTCCAAGGGCTATTATGAAGATTAAAACACAATATAAATGATACCTATTGTCATTATTAAGTCATTTTGCTGCTTTCACCTTCAGGTGCTTCATTTTTACAACCAGGAGATTAGATTAGCTGATCTCTAAAATCCTTTCCAGATCCAAATCTATGTCCTTATCATTCCTTCTAAAATCTGATGCTTAGTGTTGAGCAAAAAATACATTATATGTGTCAACAGGGCAGAGTAGAGGGAGGCTGTCACATCTCTGATAATCCATCAAAGCTGAAGTATAAGTAACCTAATAATCAAATTTCTTTTCTTTTCTTTTCTTTCTTTCTTTCTGAGGCAATTGGGGTCAAGTGACTTGCCCAGGATCATACAGCTAGGAAGTGTTACGTGTCTGAGGTCAGATTTGAACTCAGGTCCTCCTAACTTCAGGGCTGATGCTCTAGCCATTGCACCATCTAGCTGCAAACCCCTCCCCCCCATTAATCAATTTGTAAACTCTTATTAAGTATCTAAAAAGTATTAGGCACTGTGCTATACATACATACAGATAGATATAGATATAGATATACATGTACAGATCTATATCTCTACAAATAGATGTGAATAAGTACGTATATATGTATATAAATAGACAAATATAAGGATAAAAACACATATAAGCAAAGGAGTGAAATTCAAGGCACTTAGGAGATGAGGGTGATCAGGAAAGCCTTGATATTAAAAGTGACATTTGAACCAATTCCTCAAGGAAGAGAATTCCATGGGGCAGAAGTAAAGGAATAAATGCAGACCTAACTCTAAAATTGAACTCCTAGTAGTCAAAAATGTTCTACCATGGCATTCCTGTTAGGTATTCTGTTGTTGACTGAACATTGGGCAGGGTAGGCTATGAATTATATCTGGTATGTTAATCCCCATGTCTCTATCCCCATACCATACCAAGAGGTTACTATTTTTAATGGGTTTGAAGATCACTTTTATGATCACAGCATGTGACATTAATGAGGCAGGATATCAATGTTCTCTTAAACAGCTTTATTAGATCCTTTGGTCTCTCATTTGATATCCAAGTGGGATAGATATGTATAAAGTTTGAATCTGCAGTGATCAGTTGTGATTAACCATTTTTTTTCTATTATTTCAAATCCAAAGATCATTCTTGGAAAAAGAAAAAGAAAAATGAGCTCAGCATCTCTGCCTTCTTTCTGTCCTCTCTTAAAGTTTTTCTATTAAGTTGATCATTTAATCTCTTCTCTGATTCTTCTTATTTCCAAAACATAGTCTGAAAAAAGTGTATTTTTGTATCAAACTTTCAATGCCAGTTTTAGAGCATTATTATTACTGTATTCTAGAACCAGTTTAAAGAATTGATTTGAAGGTAACCAACTACCCTCAAAACCTTCAGTGGATCTGGAGGAATGTCTACCAAAAGCATGTGAAAATTCTCCCCTTGGAATGAACTGATGAGAACAATTTATTCCAATTACAACAAAACAATGCTGTGGAGTGCTTAGAGTTTGGTCAAGCAAGTAAGTCACCATGGTTATCTACTGTATCTGGAGGGATTACAGAGTCATTCTGAATTTTGTTTTGCCACTGGATTTCAATGACTCTAGAAGAGGGAATAAAGTCAAAACTTCATCCAAGTCTGCCTCCTCATTTAAATTCACTTATGCACAAATCAAAAGACATTGCCCATACCATTTTACCATTTTACCGTTTTTATCCTCCCATAAATCCTTTGGTGATAGGCAAATGATCAAGCAGCATGTGTGGATACATTGGCAGCTGTAGTCACAACCTTGCCCACTGGATGGCTCAGATCACAGACTTGTCTTTTCACTAGAAGCAACAGTGGATTCAGCAGCCCCCTGGGCTCAGACCTGGGGGGTCTGAGCAGCCTTTTTTGAAGGACTGCCTTGTTCACCTTCTATGATTACAACAAAAAGGAATTGTAAAAAAAATTTGCAAAGATGATTCTACTCATCACTGATACATGGAATATATGCATGCTTATAGACAATACAAGATCTAGAAGACCTGAAAGAAGGACCTGCTCTTGTTGTGAGAGAACTTAATAGGTTTTCCTTCCAAATAACTATTCTTTGTGAAATAAAATTGGTAAATGAAAGATAGCTTACCATAGTTAGAGTTCAATACACATTTTTCTAGAGGGGCCACAGGAAAGGGAAATATCATGAAGCTGGGAGGTTTTGTAATGAAAACTAATCTAGTCAACAAGCCTGTATACCTACCAAAAAGAATGAATGACAGGCTCAAGACTATGCAACTGCCAATTTCAGGGAAGTGCCAGGCTACTATAACAAATGCATATGCTTCCGCCATGACTAACCCTGATGAAGCTAATTTTTTTCTTTATAGAGACCTGGAGGCCCTCATTATTAATGTGCCAAAAGACAAGAAGCTTAGAATTCTGGGTGACTTTAAGGCAAGAATAGTCAGAGATTATCAGATGTGACAGGGAGTTCTTGGAAGGAAAGAATCAGAAGCAGCAACAGCAATGGTTGCTTCCCACTGAAGACTTGTGTGTCTCATAAATTTCTCCTTATTAACATTACTTTCATTTACCTAAAGGCAATAAAACTACATGGATTCACTTCACAGCAAACATTGACATTTAATAGATTATGTATCATTGTAAGGAAAAAAGACAGATAGTATTTAAGAATGATGAAGGCAGTGTGTGGCACAGAGTGCTGGAGTGATCATAGACTTATCCTTTTGAAGCTAAATATTCTCATTCCACAAAAGCAGCAGCTGTAAGACAAAATAACAACCAGAAGATTTAATGTCATCAGATTAGAGGACTTCTCTGAGCAGGAACAGTTCATTGCTAACTTGGAAGGAAAACTGAGTCAACATGCATGAAAACAATGGAGCAGAAAAGGAGTGAGCAGCTTTCAGAGATTGGTGCGGAGCACTGCATTTATTCATCTGGGCCAGAACATTCACAAATATCAAGATTGTTTTGACAAAAATGGTGGTAAAATTTAGAAGCTGGTAAATGAAAAACAAGAACAACACAGGATTTACCTCCAGGATAGTTTTTCCATTTCCATTTCCAGTTTTAGATGATTTAACATAGTCTAAAGTAAAGTACAAAATAAGCTTAAAGAGAGACAGAATTCTTGGGTCATCAAGAAGGCAAATGAAATTTAGTTTTACACTGATAGTAATAATCCAAAGTTCTTTTATGATGCCCAAGTAGATTACATATGGATCAAAGACCTATGGTGCACTTCAACTACTCAGTGCCAATGAAGCCACATTCATTAATGATAAGCACATGATCCTGAAGAGATAAGCTGAACATTTGTATAGGGTTTTCAATAAATCATCATTAATCAACTTGGAAGCCACTGACTGTATACTCAGCAGGAAGTCAATGCCCTCTCTAGCTAAATTTTCAAATGAAGAAGAATGCCATTTGAATTCCATTAGATTCCTTTCATTTGGCAAAGCTCCTGGTGCTGATTCTATTCCAGCTGAGATGTACAATACAGGGAGTCCACTGCTCATAAAAAAATGCTGTCTAAAATTTTCTGGGTTAAATGGCAAGAGGAGGTGATCCCCCAGGAGTTCAAGGATATTTCGATTGTCCATCTCGATAAAGGTAAAAGAAATGGGTTGTCCTGTGACAATAGTAGGAAGGGTCTGTCCCTTGGCCATTGCTGCCAAGGTTCTTGCCAAAGTACTCCTTAATAGGTTGATTCTTTGCTTGGAAGATGTTCATCTATCTGAGAATTAGTGTGACTTCAGAAAGGGCCAGGGAATTGTCTACATCATGTTTGCTGCCTGACAAGTCCAAAAGAAATGCCAGGAGAAGAACAGAGCTATGTATATAATGTTCATCTATTTGACCAAGACCTTTGATATTGTCAGTTGTGAGGAATTGTGGAAAATTATGTCAAAATGAGGTTGCCCAGTGAAGTTCATCTGCATTGTGTAGCAATTTCATGGCAAAATGTTTACTTGTGTTCTGGATAATAGACAATCCTTTCAGACTTTTCCAGCCAACATATTTAAAAGCAGCTGCATATGGTTGTATAGTTTAGTGAATTCTTTGATGCACACAGGGCTCACAGCAAGGGAAGCAAGGCTGTGTGCTTACTTGCTTTTTCATGAAGTTTTCAGCAACATTGTCAGATACCCTCAACAAAGGTAAAAACGCCATCAAGGTCACTTACTGCATTGTTGGTAAGTTGTTTAATTTGAAAAGACTACAAACCAAGGCCAAAGAAGGAGGAGAGTCAGCACGTGATTTTTTGCTCACAGATTTGGCTCCATGTTTTCTTCTTCATTGTAATTGAATGATTTGTGCCTTCAGTATGATTGGTCAGAAAAGGGCACTAGATTTCCTCTGCGGTCCAGAGTAACACGTAAGTCTTAGATTCTTCCTTGTGTACTTTGATGTAAAAGGGTCTTGAAAAGGAGAAAGTATGAACTCAATGTTGGGACCCAGAGTCAATTCTGCTTAACTGCTATTACTATGGTTAGGGTGAGAGCAGTTGTCACCTTGTGAACTCTTGTACTTGGTCTCAGTTTTTATTGTATAACTTGTCTTTCTTACTTTTCTTTTCAGTTATTAAGGAATTCAAAGAAAAGTAAGACCAAACAACTGATATGGTGTAATGTCTATTAGGAGGATCTCTAGATGAGCCTTGGTGTTAGGTGGAGGAATGATGAAAGCAGGAGAGCTACCACGCGGATGGTCAAAGATGGAGTCCCTCTATTTCAAGCCCTCTCAGCCCTTAAATACCTTAGTATGATTATATTACTACTGCACACTGAGCATGTGCCATTATATCACCATATCACACTAAGTATATGCCAACTAGAGTGATTACATCATTACATCACACTAAGTATATGTGAATTAGAGAATCATTATCTCATCAATCACACTGAGTAAACTCTCTGGTTGTTTCAAATATACCTTTCCCAGAGTTCCCCTACTATCTGTGGTCCTCTACAATATGGAATTCATCTTCCTGATATTTACCATTCTCACCTTCAGGGATTGTTTTTTTTCTTGTTTTTAGTTATTTACTTGGTAACCATCCTGGGAAACACTCTCATATTAGCTGCAATCAGGATCAACCCTGTCCTTCACACCCCTATGTATTATTTCCTCAGTAATTTGTCTTTCCTGGACATCTGATACATCTCCACTATTGTCCCCATCATTCTGGTAAACTTCTTTTGAGAAAAGAAGACCATTTCCTATGAAGGTTGCCTATCCCAGGTCTTTTTCTTTGTTACCTTTGCAGGTTGTGAGTGTGTCCTGTTGGCTGTTATGGCCATTTGTCATCCATTACGCTACTCAATCCTCATGAGCAAGAAAGTCTGTGCATATTTAGCAGCTGGACGTGGTTATACAGTACAGTGAATTCTCTAACACACACAGGGCGTATAGCAGCTCTCACTTTGTGTGGTCCCAACCAGATCAATCATTTTCTTTATGATATTCCTCTGCTCTTGAAGCTCTCCTGCTCAGACATTTTAGCCAATGATGCTGTACTTTATGTATCAAGTGCTACCATTGGTCTGAGCCCCTGCCTATTCACTATTATGTCCTATATCTTCCTTATTTCTACCATCCTGAAGATCTAGTCTGCTCAAGGGCATCAAAAAGCCTTCTCCACCTGTGCCTCTCACCTCACTGTGGTGGTCATCTTCTTTGGAATTGTCATCTTCAACTATGATTGACCCATCTCAGATTACTTCTTGAATATGGACATTATGATTTTTGTCCTCTTTTGTATTGTTACTTTTATGTTAACTCCTATCATCTACAGTCTGAGAAACAAGGAAGTCAGGGATACCCTAAGGAAACAATTTGAAGGGCATGTATTAATACAGCGACTCAAGCATTTAGATCGATGTATCCCATCCAAAGATGGGAATAAAAAAGAAATTATAAAGTAGATCATTAGAAAGGACAGAAATAATACACATAATATTTCCACATGTGAATGTGTGACAGAGACATGCATATATACTTCACTAAATTTTCTATTAACAAATTTAATTTTTTTAATCGAGTTATTAAACTTTATGTTCTGTTATCCTTATTAACCATTTTAAAGCTTTTTCCAGGTCTGCAACAATCTCTACAACAATAGCTTGAATCTTTTAACTGTAAATAGCCATCTACCCTACAAATACCCCACATATGGATAGCAATGGAAGCAACTTGACTGGCGGGTTACTTCTTTACCTTGATCACTGTACTCTTTTTATCATGAGGTGCCTAAGGATAGGTAGGGTAAATTTATTAAAAATTTGTACAGCTCTTGACAATGATAGGTTAGTGAGTCAAGGACAGAGAAGAAGTGGTAACAAGAGATCAAATGCTGATCCTGGAAACAAATGAAGTTGTTTCATAGACTTTCTATAACTGCTGTCTATTAAATTGTGATTAATAGTATGTCCTGCCTATCCTTTTCTTCCTTCCTTCCTTCCTTCCTTCCTTCCTTCCTTCCTTCCTTTCTTTCTTTCTTTCTTTCTTTCTTTCTTTCTTTCTTTCTTTCTTTCTTTCAATAATAGCCATCTGGTTGCTTGGTAAAAGAAACACAACAATGGGGGCCTGGGAATATGAATTTTGAGTTTATGTTGACTGAAACTCACAATTTGCTGAGAACTTAGGGTATCATTCAAATACAGAAGAGAAATACAGATGCTTTATTTGTATGTATTGACTATCCTAATAGCACCAGTGTATTAGCTTTGGACTTTCCATTTGCAAGGTGCTACATGTTTCCTTAAGAAAAGCTGTGAGGAGCCAGGCTGGAAGCCTTTCATCTGTAGAGGGAATGTATGGCTTCTTGTTGCTACCTCATAGCCAGACTTAGCACCGTGCCTCACACACAGTAGGTGCTTAACAAATTATTTATTGAATTGAATCGAATCTCTTGCTCAGTTGCTTGCTTCCTAAGGAAAGACTAGCACAGACTGGGCCAGGCACCTACCATTTGCCCTTTAGCAACACTTCAATCCATACCAGAATACAGCAAGCTTCTGTCAGTCCTGTCACTCAATTGCAATATGAAGAACTTCCAGTGCAAAAAACAACCATCCCTTTGTCTTTAAAGCTTTTGTATTCTGCTGTCTCTCTCCTTGAGGGTAAAAAACAGGCATTCTCTTCTCAGGAGTAAACATTCTCTTAACAGTCATACCATACACCTTCCATAGATTATCCAAACTCCATTCCATACTCCATACCACCTGATTCCTTATTCCTGTCCTTCTCAATTCTCCCATCCCAAAGTTTCATCCTAATTCCATCCTTCCCTTTTAATGTGCCCTCTGGAATACCTGTTTCATAGACAATAAATTTTTCTTCATCTTAAATCTTTTTTTCTCCACTCCTTTCATTGCCTAGCTCTTACTGAAACTTAACTCCTCCCTGATGACATTACTCCCTTGTTTACCTTTCCAGTACTAACTGCTCTTTCACTCATTCCCCTTATCTCACTGAGGCAGAGGAATTGGAATACTTTTTGCTTCCCATTGCCTCTTCCAGGTTCTTCCCCTTCTGCCATCACTAAAGACCCTCTCTTCTTTTGAAGTTTATGCTATTCAAATCTATCACCCAATCAAAATCCTGGTAGCCTTTGTCTACAGACCCTCAGGTCACTTCCCTTCCTTCCTCAATAAATTACATACTTGGCCCACAATTTTTCTTTCCTCTTCAACTCCTGTTCTTATTCTAGAGGAATTCAACATATACATTGATTGTCTTTCAAATATCCTAATTGCTCAGTTCCTCAACCTATTTACCTTCTATCACCTGTTTCACCTAATCTCATCCACACACAAAGATGGTCATATCTTTGAACTTTCTATTACTCACAGATGTATTACCGTTGTAGGCAAGGGTTCTAAAATCCCTTTATCTGACCATAATCTATTGGCTTTTTACCTCATTCTCTGCCTTCTCTTATGAAACCTTTCTCAACATCAACACTATGATCTTTCATCCTTTGGTCTTTCAGTTCTCTCTTAGGCCTCCCCTGCACTAGCTGCTCTCTCTTCTCCTTCCTATCTCAACTTCAATTCTATACTTTTCTCTCTTGAATTCCTAATCCCTTTATCATATCCCTAATCATATCTGCTCAATCCTCAAGCTTGAGTCACTCCCACCATTTGTTGACCATACACATGTGCTATAAAAGACGGTAGAGAAAATTATTCAATGATTCTGATTGGATTTATTACAAACTTATGTTACACAACTCCACTAGGCCCTCACAGCTGCTGATCAATCTTCCTATATCCTCCTTAACTCTTAACCCATATCACCATTCCACTCTCAGTAGTGGTTCTTCCAAACTATTTATCCATCCTCCAAATTTCCATGGCTCCTTCACCCCTCACTCCCTCTGTTGAGAATCTTGACTCACTGAGATCATTTACCATGAAGTCTCTCCTCCCCTCTTCATCTCCTCTCATTCAGCTGCCTTCTGTCCCTTTCCCCCTCCTTCATGCCTTTCTCATATGATGAAGCAGTCTCATTGCTAGCTATACCATCCCATTTTTTCCAACAGATTGCCCTCTATGTCATCCCCATTCTTCATCTTAGTTTTAATCACTCTCCTTCAATTGGTTTATCCCTATTGCCTACAAATGTGTCCATGTCTGCTTTATCCTGAAAAAACTCCCACTCCATTCTTCTACCTCCAATATTATCCTATATCTGTTCTCTTCTCTTTAGCTAAATTCCTTGAAAAGGTCATCTATAACAGGTGTCTCTCATTTTCTCTTTCACTCTTTTCTTAACCCCTCACAATTTCACTTCCAACTTAATCATTGCACCCAAACTGCTCTCTCCATAGTCACCAGAGACTTCTTAGTTGCCAAATCCAGTGTCCTTGCCTAATCCTCATTCTCCTTGACCTCTCTATGGCCTTTGGAACTCTCTTTTCTGAAGGTTTTCCCTACTGTGAATAAGGTTTCCTTAGATCTCTAGGGCTTAACCACATGAATAGAAAACAACCTGGTTTATAATTAGGAAACTCTAGGCGGGTGTCCCTCATATCACACAGGTATAACCCTCAGATGATGTGAGATTATAGACAAGGTAGAGAAGGGATGACTGAATAGCCCTAATCATCCTATTCTAGGCAAGAGGCAGGAGCTGTCAGCTGCTGGCTCCCCTCCAGCTCTTGTACTAAGGTAAGAGCTTTTTGCTTTTGCTCACAAAATTAATTTCCTTTCCACCCCAAAACCCTCAGTTCCTCCTCTATGTTTTACATCCTTTTCATACGTTCCCCCCCCCCTTTTTTTTTTTTTAAGAAAAAAACAAGAAGGAATATGGGCAAGTGACAGCTGTTTAATGAATATAAAATTCTTAATTTTTTCTTGAGTTTTCTGAAGTCATTTGATTTTTTAATCCTAAGAATTATATGGGCAAAAACATATCTTTATCACAAGTGAAACTAAGACTGATTAGGGTCATAGTTTCAGTGCAGCAGAAAATATAATCAATTTAATTTTTTAAAAAATCAGTTAAAGTTATAATTTGTTGGACAGTGACTAAGATCAGAAAAAGTTTTTCATTTTTCATGGAGATTTTTGGCAACACAAGCCTTAACCTTGGTCTATACATTGACATTTTGTTTCTTTTCTTTAAAAAGATATTTTTTTTTCCTTATTGGATCCACAATTGCCCGTGTCCCTGAACTTGTGTTGGAGGGTATCCTTAGAGAAGTGTTTTCTATGCAATAGCATGGAGGTAGGAGAATTTTTCCTTTATTTTTCTAGGAAAAGCATTTTCTTGTCCAAATGGCTAGAGACAGCATATCCTTCAATTCTACTCGGCTATTTTCAAGTACCTACTGGGTGCAGACACCAAGTTAGGTGAATAGAGAATGGGAGAGAAATGCAGAGCTTGGATAAGAAATTAGTCCCTGCCTTATCATAGTAATTACAATCTAATAGATGGATAAGATCCATTTGATAACTTATTATGCAATAATAAATGAATGCCTTGGAAATATGCACAAAAAAATAACTATAAGGGGTCCTAGGCAGGAAGGGCACTAGCACTTGGAGGAACAGCAAAGTTTCTTGGGGAAGGTGGTTTTGAGTTTGGTTTTAAAGCATAGAGAAAAATTAATCAGGCAGAAGCAACAGGCTAATTTAGAACTAGGTAATCAATCCTGTGAATAAACCTAAGGATACATTTGTGCAGGACATATTTAGTAGGAGAGTAAAGCTTTTAAAAGGGAATAATAGATGAAGGCTGGAAAAAATAGAATCTCACCAGAAGGTATAGGGCCTTGAATGGCAGGCAAAAGACAAGAAATTTTACTCAGTAGGCAAAGAAAAGCCACTAAAGGTATTGAATTGAAAGCTAACATGACCGGATCTCCACACAAGGAATATTAATCACCTATGAAGGAGAGAGCAGAGAAAGCAAGATCTGTTTAATAACTGTTGAGTTTTGTCTGATTATCTGTGACCCCTTGAAAACTCTGGGGTTTTTTGGTTAAAGATAATGGATTGTTTTATCATTTTTTTCTTCAGTTCCTCAGATGAAGAAACTGAGGCAAACAGGATTAAGTGACTTGTTGATAGTCACCAAGCTAATCAGTATCTGAGGTCAAATTTAAACTCCTGACTCTTAAATGGGCACCTTGTGCACTCTACCACCTTGCCAAGATCTGTTTAGAGGCTTCTGCAATACAAGCACTGCCTGTGTATATGAAATGCCTTGTATATGAATAAGACTGCCCATTTTAGAGGTGTGACTGGGAAAAAAGAAAGGCATGGATGGGAGATATTTTCAAGCAGGGATTAATAGGATTTTGTTTTCCAGAAAAGCTTGAAAGAGAGAATAAGGCTCAAGGAATTCCATTCCTGGTTGCAATTTCCTTTAAACTGTCTCTTAGAAGAAAGAATCATCCCATGAAATTAGCAGCTCAAGCAAAGTGTTTTAAAATGGAGAATGTTTATTCATGCACCTTAGTCTACTTTCATAAATAAGCTCTTACTGAGAGCTGACCATGAAACATACTCTCTCTCAGCCTTGGACCCAGGTAGACAAATCCTCAAAGATATGAATGGGGATACCCCCTGCTTCCCTGACCTTTCACAAAGAAAAGTTAGCAATTTTCTCTCCCTAGAAGATAACGTGGGACCCATGGATGACATTTCAAAAAGAGAAATTGAACTTGAAAAGAAAACATCAAAAGTCAGAAAAATATTAGAAATTGAAAGTCTTAGAAACCATCCTAATTCTAGGGGCAGTTAGGTAGTGCAATAAATAGAACACTGGTCCTAGAGTTGGATCCGCCTGAGTTCCAATCCAGACTCAGATACTTAGTAGCTGTGTGACTATGGTACAAAAGTTTTTAGAAGTTTTAGAAGTACAAGGTCACTATTGGCTTTTTCCAAGCAGAGCAGTGACATGGTCAGGATTATGTTTTGGGAAAATTATTTTTGTAGCTTAGGGAAGGATGAGTTGGAGAGGGAGCAGCAAGGAGACTAATTGGGAGAATTTTCTCCCCTGGGTGAGAGGGGATGAGTACATGAGTGGGGAAATTTAAAAGAAGAATGATGGATCTGGAAGGAAAGTTGAGTTCCTTTTTTAGACATTGAACTTGAAATGATTACAAGTGATCCAGTACAAGATAAGCAAAAGTTGGAGATGTGCAACAGAGACTAAAGCTGGATATATACATATAGGAGTCACCTTCATAAAGCTAATAATTAAACCCTATTCCTCTACCAATTGTTAGAGAAACAATGCAGTATAAAGAATAGAAATCCAAGTCTGAGATTTGCCTTCATTTCTAGGTATAGGGTCATAGTCAAATCATATAATGTCCCTGAGACTCTATGTCCTTATTTGCTAATAATATTTTAGGGAGAAGAGCACAGGTTTAATGAAAACAGCAGTGGAGTTGGAGTGGGGTCTCTGGGTTCAAATCCCAGCTCTGTTAATTTACTACTTATATGAACTTAGACAACTTATTAATTCTCTCAAGACTTCAGATTTCTCATCCCTACTACAAGGATGTTGGATTAAATGATCCCTGAGGTCCTAGTCAGCTCTGAATCCATGATTCTGACCATTCCTTTATAAGACAGGCAGGTAGGAAGAAGGAGGTATACAAAAATGAATAACTACAGACATCTGAGAGCCATCTCTGACAAGGTCTTTCCCTTTTGTGAATGTAACAGATGTGTATTTATATGCTGAAATGTTGGAAGAAAAAGGAGAACAGATTTAGGGAACAATAAGCTGATTATTTAAAACATGGTATCTTTTCTTTTTTACTGTACTATCTACATTTCCTAAAGTATTCCTTCATTCCCTCATTCCCCAGAGGGTAAAATTTTATAATTAAAACTCAAAAAGAAGACTGAAAAAGACTAGTTTGGCAAAACTAACCAATATCTCAAAATAGTCACATGTTTCATGTTCAATACTAATAGTCTCCAATCTCTGGAAATAAATGGTCAGAGCTGCCTTTCATACCTCCTCTTTGTAGTCAAGGATAGACTTATTTTTGAGCATGCTGAGTTTAAGGTACCTGAATAGCATCTGCCCTAGATGTGAATAGTGATATGAGTCTTCAGCTCAGATAGGTTGTCAGGGCAGCAAAAATTTAGGAAAAATCTCTATAGATACTGAAATTGAAATAATGAAGGAGAATAATACTGCTAAAGGAAAATGTGGAGAGAGAATAGGAGCAAGCACTAGCCTTTAAGAATGCTCTTATTACAAAGTGTGGAAAAGCTCAGAAGTTTCGGTGGTTGTTTATCCTTCCTTCTCCAAGAAGACCAATCACATCATGAGGAATAGTTAGAGAAATGGAAGGACCAAGAAGAATGTGGCGGCATGGAGGGGAGAATATCCAATCACCTGTGCTTCCTGCTTTCCCAGGCTCCCTATAGGACTCAAATTTCAAATTTCAAATCCCATCTTCCCTAAGAAGCCTTTCCTGGTCCTGTTCCCCAATTGTTAATATCTTCCTTTTCCTCTATACACTTTTTAACACTTTTAGGTACCCAGTTATTTAAAGGTTGTCTTTCCTCTGTTAGCATGCATAATTCTCTGAAGGGAGGGAATGCGTTTTTTTCCTTATTTTTATCCTCTCTACTTAGCACAATGCCTGGCACATAGTAAACACTTGATAAAGCCTTGTTGATGGATAAAAGTAGTAAAGAAGTCAAGGAGGTTGAAAGTCTGGGAAAAGACCATTATATTTGTCAAAAAGGAAGACACTGGTGACCTTTTTGAGAACTGTTTCAGTAAAGAGGTTGGGATGGATCTCTGATTGCAAAGGTTTGAGGAGGGATTATATTATGAGAAAAGATAGTATTGGACAGTGTTGTGGGAGTTTCTCAGCCTGGGTTCTGTGAGAGTTCAGGAAGATACTCACCTAACAGGAGGTCTTTAAGACTGGAAGCCAAAAAGTGACTGGTTTGACTCAATTGAAAATAAATTGATTAAAGAACCAAGAAACACTTCTCCCTAACAGAAATTCTAGTTTCATAGGGTACAGATTAGGCTTTTATATCTTTTTTAGGACTGGAATGTAGCTAGCCACTGGCATTTCAGACAGAATGGAAACAAGGAAGCTTGTAAGCCTTGGGATCAAAGGAGTTAATGAAGTTAGTAAAGTAAAGCTAATAAAGTAAATCAGGTTTATTCCTATCAGAAAATGCATTTCTTGGTAGTTAGTCTTATCAGAATAGCCTGTATGTGGAATAAATCTCTAAGATGGCGGAAGCCTCCTTCAAGAGAGAATGAATCAAGTTTATCTTCTTATTTCCACTAAGGAAGGAAATAAAAGTCATTCTGAGGTTCTCTATTTACATAATCTCTTAGCTCTCTTTCTTTGGCCTTGTCTTTGGAGAATATATTTCTCCAAAACTCACAGTAAGATCCATCCAATTCCCCAGAAGACAATTTTTTCAAGACTGAGCAGTGAAGGAGATAGTAAAGGAAGGGGTGGTAAGGTGGGTAGACTAGAAGGATTAAGGGAAGACTTTTTTTAGGTAACTTGAACATATCTATATAAGCTGATAGGAAAGAATTGTGGAAAAGAAGAGATATATGAACTCCCTGAAGCTTCTTGAGATAGAAGCATTGCCAACTGGCTTTTAGAAAAGGAGAGAAAAGATTCCATCTTGAGAGCACAGGGAAAAGAGCTGATCTTAGTAAGGAATGGACACACTTCCTCTTAGATCAAGGAAAAGTGGGAGAAGGAAGGTGATAATGCTGAGAAGTTGGAGGATGTTAGGTCTGAGGGAGATCAGTCTTTTCACTAAGTTAGGAGTGAGGCCATGTGCTGTCAAAAAGAGGTTGAGAGCTTATTGGGAAAAGGAAAGAAAAGATTTGGAGTTGCCATTCTTGAGTGAGATTCAGTAGGATTCAGTAGGGGAAGAGGATGAAAATAATCAGCAACAGTGAATGCCCAGCTTGAAACTCTTACAGAATATAGCTTATAGATATAGATATATTAGATATAAAAACAGCTTGAAGTGATATAGAATGGTGATCTGGATGTGTGATTTGTGCTATGTGAGCCATTAAGTGATAGTAGTTCGAGTGCTAGACTTTGTCCAGCTGCTTTGTCCAGTGCTAGGCAGAAATCCTGCCTCAGTCATTTATTAGCTGGTCAACTAACCTCTCTCCATCTGTTTTCTCATCCACAAAATGGGAATAATAATAATACTTGTCTTTCCTTGTCCTTGTGAAGATCAAATCAAATAATATGTGATTTCTTTGTAAGAATGAATGAGAGATTAGGGCAGAAGAATAGACTGGAAGTATTAGAGCTAAACCCTGGCTGTATAACAATGTGCCACTTAGCTGCCCTTGAACTCTTACAGCAGAAAGTAGATTACCTGAAAGCTGACTTTAACCAACAGAATACTTATCTGGTTCGTGGTCTTATAGGATTATAGTTTTGGACTGAAAGGGACCTTAGAGGCCAGCTGGTTCAGACCTCTCATTTTTCATATGAAAAAAATGAATTTAAGTGATTTGGCCAAGATCATACAGGTCAGAGGAGTCAGGGGTAGGATTTGATTAAACCTTGGTCTTCAGAGAGTGCTGAGCCTAAACTCCTTCAACCCTATTTAATCCAAATATTGGGAAATTTTATGTGAATGGATATACTTTATGAAATTGTTTAAGTTTTTAAAAACAGAAATCACTGAGTCATAGAAATATAGAAATGAAAGGGATCATCCTTTAGCTAAAGTCTCAAGCCTATCTGTGCTATCCTTTCTGAGTCATCTTTTCTCTGCTGGAAGAACTCTAGAATCATGGAGCCGGCTCTCTCAGGATACCACATTCCACTCTTAAATCTTTCTATTTTCTTTCCTGACTGAGCAGAGATCTACCTTCCTGGAATTTTCACCCAACGGTGAAATCCATTCTTCAGAGCCAAGCAGAAGAAGTCTTTTGCATGACAGCTCTTCAAATACATTCTTAGAAGATGCCACGTTTCCCTTTTTAGTTTAAAGCTGTCTGGTGCTTCATACTATTTCCATTTGGCATGATTTCAGATTCATTTATCAGCTTGGTCCTCTTCTTTTGAATGGACTTTTAAAGGAACATGGTGTAATGGACTTTTGAATCAGGGTCTGGATTTGAATCTGGGCTCTGCTACCACTGTGCAACTTTGGTCAAATCCTATGTAGGCAGCTGTGTATTGTCATGTATAGCATGCTACGCATAGAGTCAAGAACACTTGAATTCAAATCCCATATCAGACAAAATATTTACTAGCTGTGTGACACTGTGCAGGTTGCTTAACTTCTGTTGGTCTATTTTCTCATCTGTAAAATGGGCATGATAATAATATCACTTACTTCAAAGTGCTATTATGAGGATAAAATAAGATATTAAAGCACAACATAAATGCTAGCTATTATCATCATTAAGTCTTTTTGTTGCTTTAGGCTTCAGTTCCTTCATCTGTAAAATGAAGGGGCTAGACTAACTGATTTCTAAGATCTTTTCCAGATCCAAATCTATGCTCCTATGATCCTTTCTAAAATCTTATGCCCTAGGTACTGAGCAAAGCACATTACACATATCACTAAGGCAGAATAAAGAGAAAGACTGTTAAACCTCTGATAATCAGATGAAACTAAGCTATAATTAAACAAATGATCAGTTAACAAACATTTATTAAATACCTGCTAAGTGCTAGGAGCTATGTGTGTATATATACACACATATGGTACATAAGTAGAACAAATATAAAGATAAATATACCAAGATATAAAGTAGCTAAATTCAAGGCAGTTTAGGAGTTGAGGAAAAGTCTTCATGTAGAAGGTAGTATTTGAAACAATTTTTGATGGAAGAATTTTCTGTGGGACAGAAATGAGGGAAAAAATATAGTCTTAATTCAAAAATTGAATACTCTACTAATGGCATTCCCATTAAATATTCTCTTGGCAATTAAACGTTGTGCATGTCTGGTGTAACAATTCCTATATTTCTATATAACTTTGCCATACAAAGAAGTTACTATTTTTAGTAGTTTGAGAACCATCTTTATAATTATAGCATAGTTTCTATCCTATCTCATTAATAAGGCAGGATATCAACTCTCTTTCTCTCAAACATCTTTACTTGATCCCTTGAACTCTCATTTCAGAACCAGATGGGATGAAGACTTATTTGTTTCCAGCAGTGGATGATCCAGTCTGAACAATGGACACAGGTCAGGCCTCTCTTACAGCTCTGATAGATCTATCTAAAGTTTGAATTTGCAGTAATCAGTTATGATTAACCATTTTTATTCTCTCCTTTCTAGTCCAAAGATCATTCCCCTTGGCAAAGAGAAAAGCAAAATGAGCTCAGCACCTCTGCCTGATTTTTTTCTTTACTCTTTTAAAGTTATTCTCTTTAATTGTGATCATTGGATCTCTTCTCTAATTACCCTTGCTTTCAAAATGTAGCCTGAAAAAATTTATTTTTGAATCAAGCTTTTTACGCCTGCTTTAGCACATTATGAGCACTGTATTATTGGCCTAGTTAAAAGAATAGATTTTATTGTTATCTTTTACTTGCCTATTGCTGACATTCTCCATGTGAACCTCTCTTTAACCCTTCCCAGATAGCACCTCCTTATAGTCACAAGACCCCTTATGATAGAGAATTCCAAAAAATCAATTCAAACAAACCAATCAATAAATTGAGAAAGCCTTATGCTCAAAGCATTATTTCAAATAAATCCTCAATTCTACAGAAGAAAAATCAACAACCAACCAACTATGGTTGTTCTTTCCATTGCTATTATTATAGGCATTGTGTTTATTGTTTGCTTGACTGTACTTATGTGAGTTAGCATATAAATTCACAAAACTCCATACTTCTTTGTATCGATTATGTGTACCACCATTTATTTTGACCTTCTTCAATTGATTGGTGCTCTCTCTGTCTCTCTCTCTTTGTGTCTGTGTATATATATTATTTATTTATTTACTTTACTGTAATTTATTTATTTACTTTCCTTTGCCTGCTTTTGTTTCAATAGTCTATTCCTACATTAAAGAAAAATGAATAGTTTGAAGAATTGTCTTTGCATCTATTCACATCCTTTTCTTTTACTGGCTTCCCCTTTTCTTTTTTCATTGTAATTGAATGATTTATGTCATTCATATGACATATGAATGATTCAGAATGATTCAGATAAGTGGATGAGATGCCCTCGGAGTTCCAATATAGCACTTAGCATTTGAGATTTTTCTAATGTATTTTGTCTAAAGGGGCTTTGAAAAGGAGAAAGAATGAACTCAATGTTGGATCCCAAAGTCAATTCTGCTAACTTTCATTACTAAGGCTAGAGATTGGGGCAGTTTTCATCTTGTGAACTCTTCTTGTTGATTGATCTCAGTTTCTCTTGTCCAATTGTTGTATCTCCTACTTTTCTTTTCAGCCATTAAGGAATTCAAAGAAAGGGAAAACCAAACAACTGTCATGGAATTCATCTTTCTGGGATTTTCAAACCACCCTGACCTTCAGGGATTGTTTTTTCTCTTGTTTTTAATTATTTACTTGATAACCATCCTGGGAAACATTCTTATATTAGCTTCAATCAGAATCAATCCTGTCCTTCACACCCCCATGTATTATTTCCTCAGTAATCTGTCTTTCCTGGACATCTGCTACACATCCACCACTGTCCCCATCATTCTGGTGAACTTCTTCCAAGAGAAGAAGACCATTTCCTATGAAGGTTGCCTGGCCCAGATCTTTTTCCTTGTTACCTTTGCAGGCTGTGAGTGTGTCCTGTTGGCTGTTATGGCTTATGATAGATTTGTAGCCATTTGCCATCCATTACGCTACCCAGTCCTCATGAGCAAAAGGGTCTGTGTATATTTAGCAATTGGATCCTGGCTGTGTGGGTTAGGGAATTCCCTAACACACACAGGGCTTATAGCAACTCTCACTTTGTGTGGTCCCAATCAGATCAGCCATTTTCTCTGTGATATCCCTCTGCTCCTGAAGCTCTCTTGCTCAGACACTTCAGTCAATGAGGTGGCTCTTTATGTGGCCAGTGCCACCTTTGGTCTGAGTCCCTGCCTGTTCACTGCTATCTCCTACATCCTCATTATCTCTGCCATTCTGAAGATCCAGTCTGCTCAAGGGCGGCAAAAAGCCTTCTCCACCTGTGCCTCTCATCTCACTGTGGTGGTCATCTACTATGGAACCATCAACTTCAACTATGACCGGCCCAGCTCAGGCTACTCCCTGGATGTGGACATGCTGGCCTCTGTTCTGTTCTGCATTGTTACCCCCATGTTAAACCCCGTCATCTACAGCTTGAGGAACAAGGAAGTCAAAAATACCCTGAGGAAACTGTTATCCCGTGGTTCAAGTATTTAGATCAATGTGTTCTATCCAAAGGTGGGAATAAAAAAGAAGTTATAAAGCATATCATTAGAAAGGACAGAAAGAATACATGCAATATTTCCACATGTGAATGTGTGATACAGAATGGATATATGCTTTTCTAAATTTTCTATCAATATATTTTAAAATTGTTTTTTATAATCAAGTTACTAAATACTATGCACTGTTATTTTTTACTAACCATTTGGTGATGTTCCCTGGTCTACCATAATCTACAATAGTAAATTGTTTCTTTTAAGTATGGATCCCATCTATCTTACAATTACCTTACATATAGAAGACAACTTGATTGGTAATTTACTTCTCTCCCTTGAATATTGAATTCTCTTTAAATGGATTAAATTTGTACAGGCCTTGCCAGTGATAGCTCAGTTAGCCAAGATGGTCACAAGAGGTCAAATTAAAGTTGTTTCATAGGTCTCTCTATAATTGCTGTCTATTAGATTATGATTCATAATATGTCCTGCCTCTCCCCTTCATTCCAGACTTTCCTGATATTGCTCCCTTTGCCTAGATTGTCTTCCTTCTCTTCTCTGTCAATTGAATTCCTATTCAGTATTTAAAACCTAACTGAAAAATCATTTCATCCATGAAACTCCTTTTACTCCACAGTAAGTAATCAACTTCCTTCCTTGAACTTGACATAACATTTGGTTTTTCCTCACTTCAATTTATATGATGTTTCATATCTTCTGTTTATTCCAAGTGTGGAGCTCTGCCTTTGCTGGAAAGAAATAACATAGAAGGTACAATTGAGAAGACAACCAGTAGAGTTCCCAAATATTATCTCATTTCATCGTCATGACAACCTCAAGAAGTAGTTGCTATTATTATATCCATTGCACTTAAGGAAACTAAGGCTAAGAACAGGGCATCTCTTGAGAGAGAACCTCAAATCATATATCATTACAGGACATTGATGAGTCTTTAATGAACTTGTTGCAGTCATTGTTCCGTCTTATCTGACTCTTCATGACCTCTGTTGGGCTTTTCTTGGATTTTTCTTAGAGTGATTTGTCATTTCCCTCTCTCGCTTATTTTATATGAGAAAATTGAGGCAAACATGGTCACAGAGCTAGTAAGTGTCTGAGGCTGGGCTTGAATTCAGGGCTTCCTGACTCTAGGCCCAGCACTCTATCCTCTGTGCCTCTTAGCTGCTCCCTGCAGGAAAATAAATAATGGCAAAGTCTGAATTTTGCCTACCAAATGTGTTCCATGTAGGTTCTCTAGTCATATGTATTTCCAACTTGTATATTCCTTAGGGGTGTCTTTCTCATGATCCTGGCAAACTGTTGTAGAGTTTTGGGAATTTTTTTCTTGCTACTCATTTTGCTACACTAAATAATTAAATTTCTTTTTCTTCGAAGTAATGTATCCTCTGGTTAGTTGATGAAAGAAACCCAGCAATGGGGGCCTGTGAACTATGGATTTTGAATTTATGTTAAATGAAACTCACAACTATTGTTGTGATTACCTGCTGATTACCTGCGGTATCATTCAAATGTGAGGAGAGAACCTCAGGAGCTATATTTGTATGTATTGAATATCCTACTAGAACACAAGTGTAGTCTTTGGGGCTTTCCATCTCCTGCTGCATGTGTTTCTTAAAGAAAGGCTAGTAGGAGTCAGGCTTGGTGTCTTCCATCCATACAGAGACTTCCTGTTGCCCTTCGTAGCCAGCCTTAGCATTGTGCCTCAGGTAGAATAGAAGTTTAATAAATGTTAATTAAATTCAGTCTCCTGTTCAGTATAGTAACTCTTTTTTTGTGCATTTTATTTTTTATTTTTATTTTTATTATAATAATAATAAATTATTTTTTATTGACAGAACCCATGCCAGAATAATTTTTTTACAACATTATCCCTTGCACTCAACTTCTGTTCCGATTTTTCCCCTCTCTCCCTCCACCCCCTCCTCTAGATGGCAAGCAGTCCTATATATATTGAATATGTCATAGTATATCCTAGATACAATATATGTGTGCAGAACCAAACAGTTCTCTTGTGCTCAGGGAGAATTGGATTCAGAAGGTAAAAATAACCTGGGAAGAAAAACAAAAATGCAAACAGTTTACATTCATTTCCCAGTGTTTTTTCTTTGGATGTAGCTGCCTCTGTCCATCAATGATCAATTGAAACTGAATTAAGTCTCTTTGTCAAAGAAATCCACTTCCATCAGAATACATCTTCATACAGTATCGTTGTTGACATATATAATGATCTCCTGGTTCTGCTCATTTCACTCAGCATCAGTTCATATAAGTCTCTCCAAGCCTCTCTGTATTCATCCTGCTGGTCATTTCTTATGGAACAACAATATTCCATAACATTCATATACCACAATTTACCCAACCATTCTCCAATTGATGGGCATTCATTCATTTTCCAGTTTCTAGCCACTACAAAGAGGGCTGCCACAAACATTTTGGCACATACAGGTCCCTTTCCCTTCTTTAGTATCTCTTTGGGGTATAAGCCCAGTAGTAGCACTGCTGGGTCAAAGGGTATGCACAGTTTGATAACTTTTTGGGCAGTATAGTAACTCTTAAAGAAAGTCTGCTAGGGGGCTGGTCAGGCATCATCCATTTGTCTCTTAACAACTACTTCCATCCATGTCAAATAGGCAACTATTATCATCTGCTACCAGTACCATCTCTCAACTTTGAAGAAACTCCAGTGCAAAAGAACACAACCTTGACTTTGATTTTTAACTTCCCATATCCTCAGTTGTGTCTCTCCTTGAGGTTAGAGAAGAGGCACTATCCTCTCAATTAATATTCTCTTCCCTTTTCACCTCCCAGTGATTGTACTCCCATATATCATTATCTAAACTCTGTTTTACAACTTCTGCCACCTGATTCCGCATTCCTATCCTCAACTCTCTTACTCCAAAGTTTTTTCCTAATTCCATTCTGCCTTCTGGAATTTTTCTTCCACAGGCAATAAATTTTCCTTAATCATAAAGCATTTCTTCTCCCAATCCTTCCATTGATCTTATTGAAACCTAGTTCCTCCTTGATGACATACCCTCCCTATATACCCTTTCCAGTACTAGCTTCACTTTCAGTCATTCCCCTTAGCTCACTGGCTGAAGTTGGAATATTCTCTTTTCTGCATTGTCACTTCCAGGTCCTTCCCCTTTCTCTAAAATCAAGGAACTTCTCTTCCTTAGAGATTCATGCTATTCAAATATATCACCCAAAGTCCTGCTAGCTGTTGCCAACAAACTCCCAGGTCACTTCCCTTCCCTCCTTAATGAGTTCCATACCTGACTCACATTTTCCTTTCCTTTCCAACTCCTATCCTCACTCTAGAGCACTTTAACATACACATTGATTCTCCCTCAAATGCCCTAACTACTGAGATCCTCAATCTATTCACTTCCCATGACCTAAACCATCCAAACTCAGTCACACACAAAGATGGGGTCATATCCTTGAACTTTCCATCACTCACAAATGTACTGCTTGTTTTGGCAAATGTTTTGGCAACATGAACCTTAACCTTGGTAGTCAAGCATTCTGAAATCCTCTTATTTGACCATAATCTATTGATTTTTTTCCCTCTCCCTCTGCCTTCTCTAATGAAAACCTCATCATCACCCACACTATGACCTCTAATCCTTTGATCTTTCAGTTCTCTTCTAGATCATCTCCCTTATCCTACCAACTCTCTCTTCTCCTTTTTATCTTGATTTAAACTCTACAGTGTTCTCCTTTCTTAAATTCCTAGACCCCTTATTCAATTCCCAATCGCACCTGCCTAAGCCTCATAGTTGGCTTACTCCTGCAAATATATTTATTGAGCAAACATATGTGCTGCTGAAAAAGGTAGAGAAAATCACTCAACCATTCTGACTTGATCTCCTACACATTCATATTATACAACCTCCACTGGGTTCTCACTCTTGCTCAGAAATTTTAGTATATCTCTTTTATCAACTCACCATCCCATTCTCCACAATGGTTTTTTTTTACAAACTTTTCATTCATCTTCATACCCCCTATAATTCCCCCACTTCCCACTCTCTCAGCTGAGAACTGAAGATTTATTGAGGCCAGTTAACATGAGCTCCTTCTTCTTCATCTTCTATAACCTCCTATCCCTTTCTCTTCCTTCATCCCTATTGCATATAATAACTCACTCTTTAGCAAGACTTATAACCACTCTACTCATCTAAGAGACCTATTCCATCTCATCTGCTCCAATAAGTTGCCCACTTTTTAACTCATTTTCTCTCTCTCACTCTTCATTGGTTCATCCCTTACTGTCTACAAACATCCTGTGTCTGCCTTGTCTTAAAAAATCCCTCACTCCATTTTTCCATCCTCACTATTGTCGTCTATCTGTTCTTTGTAGCTAAACTCCTTGAAAAGATCATCTGTAACAGCAGCCTCCACTTTTTCTTTTCATTCTTTTCTAAGTCCTTAAAATCTCACTTCCAACCTAACCATTCCACCAAAAATTCTCTCTCCAAAGTTGCCAATGACTTCTTAGTTGCCAAATCCCACTTTGCCCTTGACCTCATGGGCCTTTCACACTATGGATCACTCTCTCCTCTTTAGGTTTTCCCTGCTGTGAATAAGGTCTGCTTAGATCTCTAGGGCTTAACTATATTAACAGAAAACAACTTGGTTTATAACTTGGAAGTCTCAAGGCTGGTGTCCCTCATCTCACAGAGGTATAACCAGTCAGATGAAGTGAGAATTTGGAGCAGGTAAGGAGGGATGACTGAATAGACCATACCACTCCATTCTAGATCCAGGCACAGGAGCTATCAGAGTTGATTCCACTCCTAGTCTTATATTAAGTAAGGCAGGAGCTTTTTTTTTTTTTTTTTTTTTTTTTTTTTTTTGCGCTCATGAAATTAATTTCCTTTCAACCGAAGAAACTTCAGCTCCTCCACAGTGTTTTACATCCTTTTCATTGACTCCCCTTTTATTTCTTTTTAGAAAAAAACTACAAAGAAGATGGGAAGTGAAATTTGCTTAATCTATTTTTAATTTTTTCTGGTTTTCTAAAGCCATTTAATTTTTTATCCTAAATATTATATAGACAAAAAAATGTCCTTATCACAGGTAGAAACTTAGGATCATACTTTCTTTGTAGCACAGGCTAGGTGAGGTTAAAACATCTGATTAATTTAATTTTATAAAAAATAATCAGTTAAGCTTATAATTTGGTTGAATGTTGGCCAAACAGTCTGCTAGTGACTGACTTGAGCTTTTCACTTTTCATTGGGACTTTTGACAACATGAGCCTTAATCTTGGTCCATAAATTGTCATTGTATTTCTTTCTTTATTTTCCTTTTTTAAAACTTTTTGTTTTTAAAACATTTGCATAGATAGTTTTCAACATCTACCTTTGCAACACTTTGTGGTCCACTTTTTTTTCTCCCTCCCTTCTCCCCTCCCCTAGATGACTTATTTCTTTACTTTAAAAAAATGCTTGTTGGAGCCACAGAGTCACAAAAACTGCTCATTTATCTGAACTTCTGTCAGAAGTTGTCCTTGGACAAGTGTTTTCTATGCATTGGCATGGAGTGGGGAGAATTTTTCATTTCTCTAGGAAAAGCACTTTTTTTTGCCCCAGTTGCTTAGGGAGGTATATCCTTCAATTCAGCTCAACAAATATTTCTAAGCACTTTCTATGTGCAGAGTACCATGTTAGGTGAAAGGAGAATGGGAGAGAATTTTTTAAATGCTTAAATAAGACTTTAGTCCCTGCTCCATCCTGGTGATGACATTCTAGTAGAAGGATAAGACACATTGTGGATAACTTACTCTGCAGCAATAAATGAATGCATTAGAGACATACTGGAAAAAAAATAGCTATGAGAGATCATGGGCATAAGGGCAATAGCACCTGGGGGAATAGAGAAGTTTCTTGGAGGAATCAACATTTTAGCTGAGCTTTAAAGCATAGAAAAAAAATGCAACAGGCAGAGATGCAGCAGACAAATTCAGGACCAGGCAATCCTGTGAACACACCAAGGCTGCCTTTCCTACAGGGCATGTTTAGTGAGAGTGTAAAGCTCTTAAGAATAACAGGAGAAAGCTGAAAAAATAGGATGTCACCAGATTGTGTAGAGCCTCAAATGTCAGGCAAAGGGCCATTAAATTTTACTCAGTAGGCAAAAGAAAGGTCCTAAAGATTTTGAAGGATAACATGATCACATCTACATACAAGGAATATTAGTCATATATGAAGGCTGAATTGGCAGGAGGAAAGAGCAAATGAGGCAAGATCTGTTTAATTGTTGAGTTTTGTCTAATTCTCTGTAGCACAATAGAAACCTTGGGGTTTTCTTAGCAAAGATACCGGAGTGTTTGGCTATTTCCTTCTCTTGCTCATTTGACAGATGAGGAAACTGAGGCAAACAAGATTCATTTAAATTACTTGTTCACAGTCTGAGGCTGAATTTAAACTCACATCCTCCTGATTCCAGGGTGGGCCCCCTGGAATCTAGGTACCATGTTGTTGCTCCAGTATCTGTGTAGAGACTTCTGCAATACAAGCACTGCTTGTACTGTATATGGATAAGACTGCTCATTTTAGAGGTATGAGAATAGGAAAAAGAAAGACATGGACATGAGATATTTCCAAAGGGGAATTGATATGATTTTTTCCCCCAGCAAATCTTGAAGAGGAGACCAAGGCTTCTCCTGGTTGCAATTCCCTTTAAACTATCTCTTAGTAGAAATGATCTTCCCATAAAACTAGCCACTCTAGCAAAGTGTTTAAATGTGGAGAATGCTTACTTCATGTTCCCTACTTGACTAGAGGGACCAAGAGGTACTCACTCTCTCTCAGCTTTGGCCCCAGAAGAACAAATCCTCAAGGATATGAATGGGGATATCTCACTGCTTCCCTGATATTTTTTTTCTTTTTGGCAAGACAATTGGAGTTAAGTGACTTGCCCATGGTCACACAGCTAGGAAGGATTCATCTAGCTGCCCTCTCCCTGATCTTTTAGAAAGAAAATATGGCAAATTGTGTCCCTACAAGACAATCTGGGGCCCAGAACTGACATTTGGAAAAAAAAAAAAGAACTTGACTCTGAAAACAGAACATGAAAGAACCATGGAAAACTTTAAATTTGAAGGACCCTTAGAAATCATCCTAGTTCTAGAAGCACAGTAGATAAATCACTGGTCCTGGGATCTGAAGGATCTGAATTCAAATACAGCCTCAAATACTTGAACTCTCTAGCTGTGGGACTATGAGTAAATCAATTAAACCCAATTATCTCAAAAAAGAAAGAAATATCCTAATTTAATTTCTTCCTCATTTTATAAATGAGGAAATAGATTAAAGGGTTGAAGATAATTTATTGAGCTGCCTTGATTAGAAAGTAGCAGAAGAGGAGCTAGAAACTGAAACTGCTTCCTCAATCACTCTAAAACATCTAGGTTGAGGAAATTGGGCACTAACAGAGTGCTAGAATCAAAACAGGAAAGATCAAAATTCAAATCTTTCCTTAGATGCTTCCTTACCTGTGTAACCCTGGACAAGTAATCTGATCTATAAGTCAGGGACAATAATGGTATCTATTTCATATAGCATTGTGCTTGCTGTATAGTAGGTAATTTTTTAAAAGTTTGTTTCCTTTCAAATCCATTCATCTCCCCAATTTCATTATCCTTCCAGTGACCCAGCTAGAGGTTATGTTATGGCTTGGAGGAAGTCTAGGAATTCTCAGAGGCAGAGGTCAGGAGAAAGTGCATTCCAGACCTTTGGCAAGACACAGATACAGGACATGGAGTCTTGTGTGTGAAGAAGGGGAAGTATGTATAATTAAGGATTAGAAAATTATATTGGAGTAAAGCAATGAAGAACTTTAAATGTCAGGCAAGGGAATGGGCATCTGATCCCAGAACAAGGGTTCTTAACCTGGACTTCAACTTGTTCTTCAGTTCTGATAGCTGTATTTCGATATAATTGATTTCTTTAATAATCCTCTGCATTCTATTTTATTCTTTTAAAAGGCATTATTCTGAATCTTATCCAGATTGCCAAAGGGGTTCCATGGCACGCAAAAAAGATGAAGAATCTCTGCTTTACAAGTGCAAGGTCACTACTGAGTTTTGCCAAAAGAGGTAGGACATGGTCAGGATTATGTTTTGGGGAAATTGCTTTAATAGCTTACTGAAGGATAAATTAGAGAGGGAGTAGCAGTGAGAATTGGGAGCATTTTTAGTAGTCCAGGTGAGAGGGGATGAGTATCTGAGTTGGAGTGATGCTTGTGTGGGTGTTAAGAAAGGAACATTTAAAAGAGATGTGGCAGTAGAAAGGACAAGATCTGAAAACTGAGTGTATAAGTAGGTCAGGTGGGAAGAGGGTGATGTCCTGGTTTCAAAGTGGATGATAGGAGGGATGGTAGCACCTTTGACAAAAAGAAGGAAATTTAAAGAGTGAAGGATCTGGAAGGAAAGATGAGCTCCTTTTTTTGGACATATTGAATTGGAGATGACCACAGGCTATCTGGTTGAAGATGAGCAAAAGATAGTTGGTGACATGGAACTGGATGTGACAGAGGCTAAGGTTGGCTATCTAGATATGGGAGTCACCTTCTTAAAGATAATAATTAAACCCTGCTACTCCTCTGATTACCAGAGAAGCAGTGTGGCATAATGAATAGAAATCCAAGTTTGAGTCTTGCCTTGATTTCTAGGTGTGGAGTCATGGCCAAGTCATATAACTTCCCTGAATCTTCATGTTCTCTGCTAATAATATTTTAGGGAAGGAGTATGGTTAATGAAAACGACAATGAGATTGGAGTTGGGATCTCTGGATTCAAGTCCCAACTCTGTTAATTTACTATCTGGCTGAGCTTAGACATCTTATTAATCCTCTTAAGTCTTCAGTTTTCTCATCTCTGCTTCAAGAATGTTGGACTAAATGATCCCAGAGGTCTTATTCAACTCTGAATCCTTGATTCTTACCACTCCTTAATAATATAGGTGGTAGTATTGGGTAACAAACGAATAACTACAGAAATCTGAATGCTATCTCTGACAAGGCCTTTCCCCTTTGTGAATGTAACAGGTGTGTGTTTATATGATGAAATGCTGAAGGAAAAAGGAGAACATGTTTAGGTACAAGACAATAAGTTGATAAATAATAAATTTTAAAATATCTTTTCTTTTTTATTCTACTATCTACATTTCCCAAAGTATCCTTTCATACCCCTACTCCCCAAGAGAGCAATATCTTATAACTAAGAATAAAAAGGAAACAGGGGAAAAAGAGCAGTTGGGCAAAACTAACCAATATGTCAAAATAGTCTCAGATATTGAATGTTCAATACCAATAGTCTCCAATCTCTGGAAATAAATGGTGAGAGCTGCCTTTCCATACCTCCTTTTTGTGGCCAAAGATACACTTATTTTTGAGTATGCATGAGGTTTCTAAGTAGCATCTGCCTTAGATGCAAATAGTGATGTTAGGATTGGGCTCAGACAGGACATTGGGGCAATAGATAGAGATTTAGGAATCCTTTCTTGGATGCTGAAATTGAAACAGTGAGGGAGAATATTCTTGCTCAGAGAAAGTGGGTAGAGAGATAATAGGGCCAAGAACTAACTCTTAGTGATGCTCACATTACAAAGTCTGGGAGAAGACCAGAGAAGTCTTTAAAAGATAAAGGTAGTTGTTCATCTTTCCTTCTCCAAGAGCATCAATGGCATCATGAGGAATGGCTGGAGAAATGGAAAGAGTAGGAAAGACCAGGAGAGGAAAGTATCCAATCAAAAGGAGTGATCCATTGTGGTCAAGTATTAATGTCTCTTGTTTGTCTTTTCATACTCTTCATCATTTGACCGTTTGTGACTTTTCTACTTTCCTTACTTTTTCCTCCCTTCCATATTCTATGATTCACTGACTTGCCTTTCCTTGAATACACATCACACCACCTCAGGTCTCTATACCTTAGATCCTCAGCTGACTTATGCTTTCCCAGACCATCTTTAAGACTCAGGTCAAATTCCACCTTCCCTAGGAGCCCTTTCCTAGTCCTGTACTTCCAGATATTAATGTTTTCCCTTTCCTCTATACTCCATATAATATTTTTAGGTACTTAGTTATTTAAATGTTATCTCGTCTATTAGAATGTATATTCTCTGAAGGCTCAATTTGTGTTTTTTCACTATTTTAATCTTCTGTGCTTAGTACAATGTCTGGCAGGAAGTAAACACTTGGTAAATTCTTGTTGATTATCTGTCAAAAGTAGTAAAGAGTTCAAGGAGGCCTGGAAAAAGACTTTATATTTGCCAAAAAGGATGTCATTGATGACCTTTTTGAGAACAGTTTTTGTAGAGAGGTGGGGATGGATCCCTGATTGCAAGGGTTTGAGAAGTTTTGAAAAAAAAAGGAAGTCATTGAGGAAAGGTAGTATTGGGCAGTATTGTGGGACTCAGCTTGGGTTCTATGAGTGCTCTGGGAAATTCTCCCTTACCAAGAAATCTGTAAGACTGGAAGTCAAAAAATGAATGGTTTGACTGAAATGAAAAGAAATTCATTAAAGCACTCAGGAATACTGCTCCCTCAAAGAAACTCTAGTTTCATAGGGTACAGATTAGGCTTTTATATCTTTTTAGGGTCCATTTGAATTCCATAGCTAATCAGTGGTACAGAGTAGAAATGGGGGATGCTTGTAAGTCTTGGGATCAAAGGAATTAGTAAATATCAGGTTTATTCCCATAGGAAAATGCATTTTTTGGTGGGTAGTATTATCAGAATATCTGTATGGACAGTAAATCTCTTAGATGATAGAGGCCTTCAAGAGAAAAATCAGTCAAGCTTATTTTGTTTCCAATAAGGAAAGAAATAAAATTCATTCTGAGGGTCTCTATTTACACAGCCTCTTAGCTCTGGTTCTTTAGTGTCCAAGGTTACTTTGTCTTTGGAGAATATATTTCTCCCAAACTCTCAGTACTCAGATTCATCCATCTCCCTAGAAGAAAACTTTTCCCAGGAGTTTGAGCAGGGAAGGAGACAGAAACAAAAGGCATGAAAATGTGGATGGGCTAGAAGGATGAAGGGAAGACTTTTTTTAAGACTGAGATTTGAACATGTCTTTATAAGCAAATGGGAAAGAGTCATGGAAAGGCAGAGATGAATGCTCTGAAGATTCTTGAGACAGAAGCATTACCATCTGGAGCAAGGTTTTTAGAAAAGGTGAGAGAGGATTCCAATGAGGGCACAGGGAAAAGGGTTGATCTTAGTGAGGAATACACCTCCTGCTCTTAGACCAAGGAAAAGTAGGAACAGGAAAGTGATGATGCTGAGAAGTTGAAGGAGGATGGAGCTGAGGGACTTTGGTCTTCTCAGCAAATCAGAAGGAAAACAAGATAGTTTGCTGTCAATGAGAGTGGATTGAGAGCTTCCTGGGAAAAGGAAAAAAAAAAGTTAGGAGTTGACATTCTCGAGTTTTACATGAGAATTCAGTAGGGGAAGAGCATGCAGATGGTCAACAGGAGTGAATGGCCACCTTGAAGCTTTTTGGTGCGTGATATAGAAGGGTGATCTGGATATGTGGAAGGGTGACAGTGGCTGGAGTGTTAGACTTAAAGACAGGAACCCTGTCTCATTATCTTACTAGTTGTGTGATCCTGTTGGCTTCAGTTTTCTCGTCTATAAAATGAGAATAATAATAGTGACGAGATGAATTAGACCTCAAGAAAAAGCTACCAGGTCCTTGATACCTTTGTGGTCCATAGTTAGGGGCATTATATAGGGTGAATTTTACTATCCAAGCTAGAACCCTGAGGCAAGCAGGGAGGAGCACCGATAGGATCTTAATTATATCCTTTGTCATCCTTAAGTGAACTTTTATTGTAGTTGGTCTCTCCTTGAATCCCTGTTGGAATTCCATGCATTGACATGACCCCACATTTACTATATCCAATGAGAAGGTTAAGTTATGATGCTTCATTGATAAGGCAGTTCATCAATGCTCTCTCAAGCATCTTTACTTGATCTCTTGAACTTATTTCAGATCCATTTTGCAATGAAGACCAATTTTTTCCAGCAGTGGATGATTCAACCTGAATAATGGACACAGGTCAGCCCTCTCTAACAGCTCTAATAAATCTGTCTAAAATTGGGTTTTCAGTAATCAGTAGTGATTAACAATTTTTATTCTATCCTTTCTAGTCCAAAGATCATTCTACTTGCCAAGGAGAAAAGCAAAATGAGCTTAGTATCTTTGCCTTCTTTCTTTCTGTACTCTTCAAATTGTTCTTTCTATCTGTGATCACTGGATCTCTTCTCTGATTCATCTTATTTTCAAAATGTCCCTGGGCGGGAATATATATATATATATATATATATATATATATATATATATATATATATATATATATATATTGTATCAAGTTTTCCATGCCAGCTTGAGCAGGTTATGAGTGCTGTGATATAGACCCAGTTTAAAGAACAGATTTTATTCATATCTTTTGCTTACACATCACTGGTATTTCCTTTTTAACCTCTCCCAGATAGCTATTCCTTATAGTATATAACATGTACTATAAACATGTAAAAGACATAACATGTCTTTTAACAGGGAATTGCTGAAAAGAAGAGAAAAAAATTCAACCAAACCAATTAATAAACTGAAAAAACCTAAGATTGAAGGCATGGGATACAGCAGGTTTCCTAAAAAAAGTCGATTAGGAGCCAACATGGGTGTCTTCCATCCACAGAGAGAATCTGTGCCTTCCTCTTGAACCTTCCTAGTTAGCCTTACCACTGTATCACACACAGAGTAGGTGCTTAATAAATGCTTATTGAATTGAATCTCTTGCTCAGCGCAGTATTTCCTAAGGAAAAACTGCTAGGGACTGGATCAGGCATCTTCCATTTTCTCTTAGCAATGACTGTCATCCATACCAGAACAGGACAACTTTCTGCCAGTCCCATCTCTCAGCTGAAATATGAAGAACCTCCAACGCAAGTCCCTTTGATTTTAAGGCTCCCCAACATATTCTGCTGTGTCTCTCTTTGAAGATAGAGAAGAAGCATCTTCCTTTGGAACCAAAGGCCATGAAGATGAGTGAAGTAGGTGCTATGGATCACTTAGAGTTTGGTTAGACATGGAAGACACCAAGGCCATCCACTGCATCCTGAGTATCAACAGTCATTCTGAATTTTGTCTTGTCACTGGATCTCAGTGAATCTGGAAGAGGGAGACCAACAACTTCGTACTCTGCCTCACTTAAATCTAATTTACATGCAAATCAAAAGACACCACTTATATTATTCTATCATTTTTACCTACCTTAAAGTCCTTTAGTGACAGGCAAAGGATAAAGCAGCAATTGCAGATATACTGGGAACTATACAGTATGGGAGCCTACCCACAAGTGACCCAGATCAGAGACCTGTCTTTTTATTACAAGCAGAAGTGGGATTCAGCAGCCCCTTGTTATCTAAGCCTTTATGTGAGGAAGAAGCCAAAAAAGATGCCCTAAAAACTGTCTGCAACATTCAACACCAGCCTGTTTACCATATTATGTGGGATTCCACCTGTGATTAAAGTTGGGGGAAAAAATGTACAAACACTTTTGCAAAAGTGATTCCACTCACCATTGGTACATGGAAGGTGTGCATGCTTATGAACAACACAAGATTCCATGGAAATGAAAGAAGAAACACTCTTGTGAAAGAACTCAGTAGATATCTCATCTGAATAGATCCCTGAGTGAAATAAAGTTGGTAAATGAACTCTAGCTTTCCATAGTTGGAACTGGATGCACATTTGCCTGGAGCAGACACAGTGAAGGTTTTGTAATCAAAACTAATCTAGTCAGCAAGCTTGTATTCTTCCCTAGAGGAGCTAATAACAGGCTTGTGATAATGCAATTGCCACTGACAGAAAGTTCCATGTCATGACCATCGGTGCTTATGGTAGGATCAATATGAACCCTAATGGGGCTAAAGAAATTATGAAAACCTGAAGACCTTCATCATTAATGTGTTGAAAGACAAGCTTGTAATTCTGGGTGACTTTGAGACAAAAGTAGGCACAGCCTATCAGACACAGCAGAGAGCCATTAGGAGGAATCAAGTTGGAAAAGACAATAGCAATGGTCACTTACTACTGTAGATTGTTATGTCTCATGTCTTCATCACCAGCATCATTTATCTAAAAGCAAAAAAAGTTTGTGGATTTATCTTCCTAGCAAAGATTGACATTTAATAGACTATGTGTCTGTGTGAATCATGTGACCCATAAGTTCACATAAATTTTTCCATACGTCTTTGTTCTCATCTTGTCTACCACAATTTGTTTAGACCTTTTTGAACCAATAAGTGAAAAGCCATATAGGATGTAAGAGTGGTGAAAGTGATATGTGGCAGAGTGCTGGACTGATCATAGACTTATTCTTTCCAAGCTAAACATTTTATTCAAGAAAATCTCAGCCAAGATGTCTATAAGAAGACATCATGTCATCAGATTAAAGGGCTTCTCTGTGTTGATACACTTAATTACTGACTTGGAAGGGAACCTAAATCAACCCATGGTGGAGCAGAAAAGGAGTTCGCTTACCTTGAGAGGGAACATACTTTCCAGAGATGTACATGCAGATGAAGAGGCTGATGCACATATTTCTAGAATTAGCTCAGTGTTTGGGAGACTCTGAAGCAAAATGTGGGAGAAATATTAGGCTGCCTATTAAACTGAATGTTTACAGAGCTGCTGTCAGCTTATGAAGCCTGGATAGTATTATCAGCACCATGCCAGGAAATGGAATCACTTCCATTTGAATTGTCTTAGAAAGTTTATGAAGATGATCTGGCAAGATGCGGTACTGGACCCAGATGTCCTTTCTTGAACTAGACTCTTAGTATTCAAACTCTGCTGCAGAGAGCAGAACTTTGGTGAACTGGCCATTTATTCAAATGCCAGACATATGCTTGCCTAAAAGACTATTTTGTGGAGAACTCATAAGACATAAGAGATCCCATGATGGTTGGAGGAAGGGACACTCTCAAGATCTCTCTGAAGAACTTTGGAATTGATTACATTACATGGGAGGCACTGGCAGAGGATCATCCAACATAGTGTGTCTGTATTAAAGAAGGTTCTGTGTTCTGAGTAGAATTGCAGTCGTTCAAAAGAATTTGAGATGCACAAATTTAGAGACAACTCCCAATGTTCCTATAAAGTGTTTGTGCTTCACCTGTCATATTGGTCTGATCAGTCACAGAAACACTGGACTTTGATTCCAACAGTGATATCATTTCAATCTTTTTCAAGAATAAAGAATAACAGGGGCAGCTAGGTGGTGTAGTGGTTAGATCACCAGCTCTAAAGTCAGGAGAACCTGAGTTCAAATATGATCTCAGATACTTAACACTTCCTAACTGTGTGACTCTGGGCAAGTCACATAACCCAATTGCCTCAGGGGAAAAAATAATAAAGAATAACAACCAACCAACTATGGTTGTTCTTTCCATTGTTACTCTTGTAGGCATTGTGCATATTTTCTTGGCTGTGCTTATATCATGTGACCCATAAGTTCACATAAATCTTTCCATACTTCTTTGTTCTCATCTTGTCTACCACAATTTGTTTAGACCTTTTTGAACCAATAAAGCATCTTTTTATATTTTTTCCTTTGCTTGCCTTTGTTTCAATAGTTTATTCCTATCTTTAAAAAATAGCTTGAGGAATTGCCTTTGCATTCATCCACATCATTCTCTTTTGATAGCTCCCCTTTTTTTTCATTGTAGTTGAATGATTTATGTCTTCAGTATGTTGGGTCAGAAAAAGGAATGAGATCTTCTCTGAAGTCCAGTGCAGCATTTTTCATTGTGTACTTTGAACTAAAAGAGCCTTGGAAAGGAGAAAGAAAGAACTCAATGTTAGATCCCAAAGTTAATGTTGCTAACTGTTATTACTAGGAACAGGGATTGTTTTCATCTTGTGAACTCTTCTCGTGTTTAGTCTCAGTTTCTATTGTCCAACTGTTGTATCTCCTATTTTTCTTTTCAGCCATTAAGGAATTCAAAGAAAGGGAAAACCAAACAACTGTCATAGAATTCATCTTCCTGGGATTTTCAAACCATCCTGACCTTCAGGGATTGTTTTTTCTCTTGTTTTTAATTATTTACTTGGTAACCATCCTGGGAAACACTCTTATATTAGCTGCAATCAGGGTCAACCCTGTTCTTCACACCCCTATGTATTATTTCCTCAGTAATTTGTCTTTCCTAGACATTTGCTATGGCACAACCACCCTCCCTGTCATTCTAGTGAATTTCTTCCGAGAGAATAAGACCATTTCCTATGAAGGTTGCTTATCCCAGGTCTTTTTCCTTGTTACCTTTGCAGGCTGTGAGTGTGTCCTGTTGGCTGTTATGGCTTATGATAGATTTGTAGCCATTTGCCATCCATTACGCTACCCAGTCCTCATGAGCAAGAGAGTCTGTGCATATTTAGTAACTGGGGCCTGGTTGTGTGGGTTAGCAAACTCACTGCCACACACAGGGCTGATAGCAACTCTCACTTTTTGTGGTCCCAACCAGATCAGTCATTTTCTCTGTGATATCCCTCTGTTCCTGAAACTCTCCTGCTCAGATACTTCAGCCAATGAGGTTGGGCTTTATGTATCAAGTGCTACCATTGGTCTGATCCCCTGTCTATTCACTGCTATGTCCTATATCCTCATTATCTCTGCCATTCTGAAGATCCGGTCTGCTCAAGGGCGGCAGAAAGCCTTCTCCACCTGTGCCTCTCATCTCACTGTGGTGGTCATCTACTATGGAACCATCAACTTCAACTATGACCGGCCCAGCTCAGGCTACTCCTTGGATGTGGACATGCTGGCCTCTGTTCTGTTCTGCATTGTTACCCCCATGTTAAACCCCATCATCTATAGCCTGAGAAACAAGGAAGTCAAGAATACCCTGAAGAAACTATTTGAAGGGTTTGTGTCATCCTATGGTTCAAGAATTTAAGTCAATGTTTTCTAAGCTATGGTGGGAATAAAAGTAGGTTATAAATTAGGTCATCAGAAAGAAAAGAAAGAATACATGTAATATTGTCACATGTGAAGGTATGATACAGACATGCATATATATATATATACATATATATATATATAATTCACTAGATTTTCTGTCACTAATTTTAAATTTTTTTTATTATTAAGTTACTAATCACTATGCATTGGTATCCTTATTAACCATTTTAGTCATTTTCCCAGGTCTGTCATAATCTCTATAACACTACAATACAAATATCCCATATATGGTCAGTAATTTGATTACTGCACTCTTATCCATAAAGTTTCAGGGGATAGCTAGGAAACCTGTCCTGGCCTAGCAAATGGGTTAAATATGTGTACAAACCTTGCCAATGATAGCTCATTGAGCCAAGGACAGAAAAGAAGTGGTAACAAGAGGTCCAATGCTGTCCCTGGAAAGGAACAAAATTGTTTCATAGAACTTTCTATAATTGTTGTCCATTAGAACATGATTAATAATATGTCCTACCTATCCCCTTGATTCCAAACTTTGCTCATACTATTGCTTTGGCCTGACTTTTCTGCCTCTCTGCCAATTCAGTTCCTAGATAGAATTTAAAACCCAGCTGAAAAGTTATGTGCTCCATGAAAACTACTCTCACCCTCCAGTAATTACCTTCTCTGCTCGAACTTCATAGAACATTTGCTTTTTCATCACTTCAATTCACTTAATGTGTCATATCTTACTGCATTATACTTAGTATAATTAGTGCAATCATTTGGCTGATGGGAGGGACAGGAGGGGAGAGTAGGGCAAAGCCAACTCCACCAATTCTGCTCAGCCACTATCAATTTGCTCCCCGGATCATTTACAAGAAGCACAATTGGCATCACGGTATTAGAAAAGATCTGATAGCTCTTTCTGTGGTGGCAAAGAATTGGAAAGCAAGAGGTCACTCACTAACTGGGAAATTATTTTTGTTATTCATTTTCCTATACTATATAATTAAATTTCTTTTGCTTTGAAATAATGTATCTTTGGGTTGCTTAGTAAAAGAAACACAACAATGGGGGCCGTGAAATCTGGATTTTGCATTTCTGTTGACTGATACAATTTACTGCAATTTGTATGGCAAATACAATTGCTTCATTTGTATCAAAATCCTGGTAGCTGTTATGCACAGATCCCCAGGTCACTTCCCTTCCCTCCTTAATGAGTTACATACTTGATTCACATTTTCCTTTCTTCTCAAACTCCTATGTTCACTCTAGAGGATTTCAACATACTAATTTATTCTCTCTCAAATACCCTAACCACCGAGATCCTCAACCCATTCACCTCCCATGAATTTTTAAAAAATATTTATTTATTTATTTACAAAGCATATGCATGGATAATTTTTCCAACAATGATCCTTGCCAAACCTTTTGTTGCAATTTTTTCCCTCCTTCCCCACACCCCTTCCCCTAGCTGGCAGATAGCCCAATACATGTTACATCTGTTGAAATAGATGTTAAACCCAAAATATGTTTACATATTTATAGTTATCTTGCTGCACAAGAAAAATCAGATCAAGAAAGAAGGAAAGGAAAAACTGAGAAAGAAAACGAAATGCAAGCAAATAACAACAGAGAGAGTGAGAATGCTCTGTTGTGTGTTCCACACTCTGTTCCCACAGTTCTCTCTCTGGGTGTAGATGACTCTCTTCATCACTGAACAAGTGGAACTGATTTGGTTCATCTCATTGTTGAAGAGAGCCACGTCCATCAGAACTGACCATCATGTAGTCTTGTTGTTGAAGTGTATAATGATCTCCTGGTTCTGCTCATTTCACTCCGCTCAATTCATGTAAGTCTCTCCAAGCCTTTCTGAAACCATCCTGCTGGTCATTTCTTACAGAACAATAATATTCCATAATATTCATATACCACAATTTATTCAGCCATTCTCCAATTGATGGACATCTGCTCAGTTTCTAGTTTCTTGCCATTATGAAAAGGGCTGCCACAAACATTCTTGCACTTACATATCCCTTTCCCTTCTTTAAGCTCTCTTTGGCTTATAAGCCCAGTAGTAGCACTGCTATGTCAAAGGGTATGCACAGTTTGATAACTTTTGAGCATAGTTCCAAATTGCTTTCCAGAATGGTTGGATCCATTCATAGTTCCACCAACAAAGTACCAGTGTCCCAGTTTTCCCACGTCCCTTCCAACATTTGTCGTTTCCCGTCATCTTAGTCAATCTGACAGATGTGTAGTGGTATCTCAGAGTTGTTTTAATTTGCATTTCTGTGATCATTAGTGATTTGGAGCACCTTTTCATATGGCTACAAATAGTTTCAATTTCTTCGTCTGAAAATTGTATATATTCTTTGACCATTTATCAATTGGAGAATGGATTAAACTATTATAAATTTGAGTCAGTTCTCTATATATTTTAGAAATGCACCTCCCATGAATTAATCAACTCAACTTCAGTCACACATTATATCAGCAAAAACTCCAAATGATATTTGGAGTATCATTCAGATAGGAGGAAAGAACTCTAGGTACTATACATGTATGTATTAGATATTTTATTAGTGCAAAAGTGCATTATCTTTGGGCCTTCCATCTCTTGCTGTATATAGCAGGTTTCCTAAAGAAAGTCAATTAGGAGTCAAGCTGGGTATCTTCCATCCACAGAGAGAATCTATGCCTTCCCCTTGAACCTTCCTAGTCAACCTTAGCGGTGTCACACACAAAATAGGTGCTTAATAAATGTTTATTGAATTGAATCGAATCTCTCGCTCAGTGCAGTGTTTCCTAAGGAAAGATTGCTAGGGATTCAATCAGCCATCTTCCATTTTCCTTAGCAATGACTTTCATCCATACCAAAACAAGGCAACCTTTTGCCAGTCCCATTTGTCAATTGCAATATGAAGAACCTCCAACACAAGTCCCTTTGACTTTAAGGTTCCCAGATTCTGCTGTGTCTCTCCTTGAGGTAGAGAAGAGGCATCTTCCACTTAATAATAAAAATTCTCTCACCAGGACATACCTTTCACCTCTCAGTGATTGTACTCCCATTCATCATCATCCAAACTCTGTTTCATACCTTTTACCCTAATTCCTCACTTCTATCTTCAACTCTCCCACCCCAAAGTTTCATCCTAAGTTCATCCTACCCTTTAAATGTGCCCTCTGGAATGCCTCTTCCACGTGCAACAAGTATTTCTTCTCCCAATCCTTGATTGATTAGATCTTACTGAAACCTAGCCCCTCCTTGATGACATACTCTCCCTGTCTACCCTTTCCCTTACTAGCTTCACTTTCAGTCATTCCCCCTAGCTCACTGGCTGAGGCAGGGGAGTTGGAATACTCTCTGCTCTGCATTGCCATTTCCAGTTTCTTTCCTTTTCTCTATAATTAAGGAACCTCTCTTTCTTTGAGATTGATGCTATTCAAATCTATCACCCAATCAAAACCCTCATAGCTGTTGTCCACAGAACACCAGGTCACTTCCCTTCCCTCCTTAATGAATTCTATACTTGGCTCACAATTTTTCTTTCCTCTCAAACTCCTATGTTCACTCTAGAGAACTTTTACATACAAATTGATTCTCTCTCAAATGCCCTAACCACTGCAATCCTCAACCTATTCACCTCCCATGACTTAATCCACCCAAACTCAGTCACACAGAAAGATGGGGTCATATCCTTGAACTTTCCATCACTCACAAATGCACTGCCTGTTTTGGCAAATGTTTTTGCAACATGAACCTTAACCTTGGTCCCTGAGGTCAAATATTCTGAAATCCTCTTATCTGAACATAATCTATTGGTCTTTTTACTTCCCTAATGAAACCCTTATCATCTATGACCTCTAATCCTTTGACCTTTCAGTTCTCTCCTAGGTCATCTATCTTACCCTACCCTCTATCTTGACCTAAATTCCACATGATTCTAAATTCCTAGTCTGCTTATCAAATGCCCAATCATACCTGTCAAAGCCTCATGTTTGGTTACTCTGGCAAACACATTTACTGAGCAAACACATGTGTTGCTGAAAAAAAAGTAGAGAAAATTACTCAACCATTTTGATTGAGGTTGTATAACCTCCAATGGGCTCTCATTCCTGCTTAGAAATTCTAGTATATCTCTCTTATCAATTCACCATCCCATTCTCCACAGTAGTTTTTCCAAACTTTCATTTATCTTCAAATCCCCATGACTCCCTTACCTCCCACTCTCTCAGCTGAGAACCTTGACTTGTTGAAGCCAGTTACCATGAGATCCCTCTTCTTTATCTTCTGTCATTCAGTTACCTTTTGGTCCTTTCTCTTCCTTCACCCATGTTGCATATAATAATGTAGTCTCACCCCTGGAAAAACTTATATGAACTGATGCTAAGTGAAATGAACAGAACAATGAAGGAGTTCATTGTACACAGCAAGAACAAGATGATTGAGGCCAGATCCAATGATCTCCAGAGAGAGGACTGTGGGAACTGAGCGTGGATCACAGCATAGCATTCTCACTCTTTTTGTTGTTTGCATTTTGTTTTCTTTCTTATTTTTTCCCTTTTGATTGATTTTTCTTGTGCAGAAATAAATGTGGAAATATGTATAGAAGAATTATACATGTTTAACATATATTAGATTATTTGTAATCTAGGAGAGAAGATGGGGGCAAAGGGGGAAAATTTGGAACACAAGGTTTTTCAAGGGTCAGTGTTGAAAAATTATCCATGCATATGTTTTGAAAATAAACAACTTTAATAAAAAATAATGTGGTCTTATCCTTACCAAGACTAATAACCTCTCTACCCAGCTAAAAAACTCTTTTCCATCTCATCTACTCCAATAGGTTGCTCATTTATTTTTTGACTGAGGCAATTGGGGTTAAGTGACTTGCCAAGGTCACACAGCTAGGCGGTATTAAGTGTCTGAGGCCAGATATAAACCTGGTTTATAACTTGGGAATCTCGAGTACAGTATCCCTCATCTCACACAGGTATAACCTGTCAGGTGAAGTGAGAATTTGGAGCAGGTAGAGGAGGAATGACTGAATAGCCCATACCACTCCATTCTAGTGCCAGGGGTGGGAGCTATCAGAATTGGTTCTATTTCAGGTCTCACATTAAGTAGGAAGGAGCTTTTTGCTTTTGCTCATAAAATTAATTTCCTTTCAACTGAAGAAACCCCAGATCCCCCATTGTGTTTTATATCCTTTTCTCTTTTTATTTCTTTTTAGAAAAAAACTACAAAGAAGGTGGTAAGTAAAATTTGCTTAATCTATATGAAATTCTTGGTTTTTTCCTGGTTTTCTAAAGTCATTTAATTTTTTATCCTAAATATTATATAGACAAAAAATGTCCTTTTCACAGGTAAAACTTAGTAATGAACAAGGTCATACTTTCTTTGGAGCACAGTTTAGGTGAGATCAAAATATCTGGTTAATTTAATTTAAAAAAATTAAACTCATAATTTGGTTGAAAGTTGGCCAAACAGTCTATTAGTTACTAACTTAAGCTTTTCATTTTTCATGGGGACTTTTGACAACATAAGCCTTAACTTTGGTCTATAAATTATCATTGTATTTTCTTTATTTTTATGTTTTAAAGTTTTTCTTTTCAAAAGATATGCACAGGTAGTTTTCAACATTCACTCTTGCAAAACCTTGTGTTCCAAATTTTTTTTCTTCCTCCCTTCTCCCCATCCCCTTCCCAGATAGCATATTTCTTTACTTTAAAGCAATGTTTCCTCCTGCTTGTTGGAGGAGTCAAAGAAACTATTAATTTCTCTGAACTTCTGTCAGACATTGTTCTTGGAGAAGTGTTTTCTATGTATTGCCAAGAAGGGGGTAAAATTTTTCTCTTGTTTCTCTAGGAAAAATGGTTTTTTTGCCCCAGTTGCTTAGGGAAGCCTATGCTTCAACAAATATTTCCAAGCACCTACTGTGTGCAGAGCATCATGTTAGATGAAAAGAGAATGAAAGAGAATGCTTAAATGCTTAAAAGCTTAAATAGGACTTTAGTCCCTGCCCCATCCTGGTGATTTCAATCTAATTGAAGGATGACACATTTTAGATAACTTGTTTTGCAGTAATGAATGAATGCATCAGAAACATGAAAAAATAGCTATGAGAAATCCTGGGCAGGAAGGGCAAAAATATTTGAGGAACAGGGAAGTTTCTTGGAAGAATTAGTTGAGCTTTAAAGGAAAAAAACTGCAACAGGCAGAGAAGCAACAAGCTAATAGGATGTCATCAGATGGTGTGCGGCCTCAAACACTGGGCAAAAGCCATTAAATTTTATTCAGTAAGCAATAGAAAGGCACTAAAGATTCTGAGTTGAAAGATAACATGATCATATCTACCCATAAGGAATATTAGTCAAATATGAAGGCTGAATTGGCAAGAGGAAAGAGCAAATGAGGCAAGATCTGTTTAGTTATTGAGTTTTGTCTGATTCTCTGTGGCACAATAAAAACCCTGGGGTTTTCTTAGCAAAGAATGTTTTACTATTTTCTTCTCTTGCTCATTTGACAGATAAGGAAACTAAGGCAAAAGGGATTCATTTAAGTTACTTGTCCACACTAAAAACTGGAAACTGAATGGATGTCCATCAGTTGGAGAATGGCTGAATAAATTGTGGTATATGAATATTATGGAATATTACTGTTCTGTAAGAAATGACCAACAGGATAATTTCAGAAAGGCCTGGAGAGACTTACACGAACTGATGCTGAGTGAAATGAGCAGGACCAGGAGATCATTATATACTTCAACAACAATACTATATGATGACCAGTTCTGATGGACCAGGCCATCCTCAGCAACGAGATCAACCAAACCATTTCTAATGGAGCAGTAATGAACTGAACTAGCTATGCCCAGAAAAAGAACTCTGGGTGATGACTAAAAACCATTACATTGAATTCCCAATCCCTATATTTATGCACACCTGCATTTTTGATTTCCTTCACAAGCTAATTGTACAATATTTCAGAGTCTGATTCTTTTTGTACAGCAAAATAACGTTTTGGTCATGTATACTTATTGTGTATCTAATTTATATTTTAATATATTTAACATCTACTGGTCATCCTGCCATCTAGGGGAGGGGGTGGGGGGGGTAAGAGGTGAAAAATTGGAACAAGAGGTTTGGCAATTGTTAATGCTGTAAAGTTACCCATGTATATATCCTGTAAATAAAAGGCTATTAAATAAAAAAAAAAATAAGTTACTTGTCCACAGTCACACAGCTAATAATATCTAAGGCTGAATTTAAACTCACATCTTCCTGATTCCAGGGTGGGGCTCCTGGAATTTAGGCACCACTTTGTTGCCCCAGTATCTGTTTAGAGGCTTCTGCAATACAAGCACTATCATGCTTGTACTGCATGTAAACAAGATAGCTCATTTTTGGAGGTGTGATAGTAGAAAAAAGAAAGGTATGGACATGAGATATTTCCATGGGGGAACTGATATGATTTTTCCCCCAGCAAATCTTGAAGAGGAGACCAAGGCTAAAGAAATCCTTTTCGTGGTTGCAATTCCCTTTGAACTATCTCTTAGTAGAAAGACTCTTCCCATAAAACTAGCTGATCTAGCAAAATGTTTAAATGTGGAGAATGCTTATTGCATGTCCCCTACATGACTAAGGGGACCAAGCGGCATGCACTCTCTCTCAGCCTTGGATCCAGATGAATAAATCCTCAAGGATATGATTGGGGATATTTCACTGCTTCTCTTATCTTTCTTTTTTTTCTTTTTGGCAAGACACTTGAGGTTAAATGACTTGCCCAGGGACACAGAGATAGGAAGTGTTCATCTAGCTGCCCCTTCTTTGTTTTCTCAAAAAGAAAATGTGACAATTTTGTATTCCTATAAGACAATCTGGAACCCAGAGTTGACTTTTGAAAAGGAGAACTTTACTCTGAAAAGAGAATATGGAAGAATCATGGGAATATTAAAATTTGAAGAACCCTTAAAAATTATCCTAGTTCTAGTGGTGCAGTATATAGAGCACTGGACCTGGAGTCTGGAGGATCTGAGTTCAAATGTGGCCTCAGATACTTGAACTTGTTATCTGTAGGACCATAGGCAAATCAATTAAATCCAATTACCTAAAAAAAAGAAAACATCAGCCTAGTCCGATTTCTTCCTCGTTTTATAAATGAGGAAATAGGTTCAAGAGTTGCGGATAATTTGCTTGAGATTCCATGGTTAGTAAGTAGCAGAAGAGGAGCTAGAAACTAAAACTGTTTCCTCAGTCACCTAAAACATCTAGGTGGGAAGCAGTTGGCAACGGGAAAGATCGATATTCAATTCTTCCTTTAGATGTTTCCTTACTTGTGTAATCCTGGACAAGTAATTTGATCTGTAAGTTATGAATAATAATGGTATTTCTCTACATAGCACTGTGCCTGGGGCATAGTAGGTAATTTTTAAAAATGTTTGTTTCCTTTCAAATGCATTCATCTCCCTAATTTCATTATCCTTCCAATGACCCAGGTAGAGGTTGTGTCTTGAAGGGAGCCTAGGAATTCTCAGAGGCAGAAGTCAGGAGGAAGGGCATTCCAGACCCAAAGGCAAACCAAGACACAGACACAAGACATGGGGTCTTATGGGTAAAGAGAGTGGCTTCATGCAGTATGTGAAGGGGAGGAATGTGTAATAAGGGCTAGAAAATTAGAGTTAAGCAATGAAGGGCTTTAAATGTCAGGTGAGGGAATGGGCATCTGATCTTAGAACAAGGGTTCTCAACCTGGGCTTCATCAACTTGTTTTTCAGTTTTGATAGCTGTATTTCAATATAACATATATATCAATATATCAATATAATTGATTTTTAAAATAACCCTCTGCATTCTATTTTATTCTTTTAAAAGGCATTATTCTGAGTCTTCTCCAGTTAGCCAAAGGGGTTCTATGACACACAAAAAAAGATGAAGAACCTCTGCTTTACAAGTACAAGGTCGCTACTGAGTTTTGCCAAAAGAGGTAGGACATGGTCAGGATTATGTTTTGGGGAAATTACTTTAATAGCTTACTGAAGGATAAATTAGAGAGGGAGTAGCAGTGAGAATTGGGAGCATTTTTAGTAGTCCAGGTGAGAGGGGATGAGTATCTGAGTTGGGGTGATGCTTGTGTGGGTGTTAAGAAAGGAACATTTAAAAGAGATGTGGCAGTAGAAAGGACAAGATCTGAAAACTGAGTGTATAAGTAGGTCAGGTGAGAATGAAAAGTTGAAGATGATATCCTGGTTTCAAAGTGAATGATGGGAGAGATGATAGCACCTTTAACAAAAAGAAGGAGATTTAAAAGAGTGAAGGATCTGGAAGGAAAGATGAGCTCCTTTTTTGGACATATTGAATTGGAGATGAATACAGGCTATCTGGTTGGAGATGAGCAAAAGGTGGTAATTGGTGATGTGGGACTGGGTGTGATAGAGGCTATGGTTGGATATCTAGATATGGGAATTACCTTCTTAAAGATAATAATTAAACTCTGCCCCTTCACCTGAGAAGCAGTATGGCATAATGAATAGAAATCCAAGTTTGAGTCTTGCCTCTATTTCTAGATGTGGAGCCATGGCCAAGTCATATAACTTCCCTGAGTCTTCGTGTTCTCCTTTGCTAATAAAATTTTAGGGATGGAGCATGGTTAATGAAAACAGCAATGGAATTGGCATTGGGGTCTCTAGGTTTAAATCCCAACTCTGTTAATTTACTACCTGTGTGAGCTTATTAATCCTCTTGAGTCTTCAGTTTTCTCAAATCCACTACAAGGATGCTGGCCTAAATGATCCCTGAGGCCTTATTTAGAGTCCTTCATTTTGACCATTCCTTAATAATATAGATGGTGGCAGTGGTTAACAAATGAATAACTACAAAAATCTGAAAGCCATCTTTGACAAGGCCTTCCCTCTTATGAATGTAACAAGTATGTGTTTATATGCTAAAATTTGAAGGAAAAAGGAGAACAGATTTAGAGAATAAGACATTAAGGTAATTATTTTTAAAATGTTATCTTTTTCTTTTTTATCCTACCATCTACATTTCCCAATGCATCCTTTCATTCCCCTACTCCCGAGAGAGCAATATTTTATAACTAAGAATAAAAAGGAAACAGGGGAAAAAAGAGCAGTTGGGCAAAACTAATCAATATATCAAAATAGTCTCAGATGTTGAATGTTCAATAGCAATAGTCTCCAATCTCTGGAAATAAATGGTGAGAACTGCTTTCTCAAACCTCCTCTTTGTGGCCAAGAATACATAAGATACCTGAGCATCATCTGCCTTAGATGCAAATAGTGATGTTAGTACTGGGCTCAGACAGGACATTGGAGCAGTAGATAGAGATTTAGGAATCCTTTCTTAGATGCTGAAATTGAAACAATGAAGGAGAATATTCTTGCTCAGAGAAAGTGGGTAAAGAGAAAATAGAGCCAAGGACTAACTCTTAGACATGCTCACATTACAAAATCTGGGAGAAGACCAGAGAAGTCTTTAAAAAGATGAAGGTAGTTGTTCATCTTTCTTTCTCCAATAGGACCAATGACATCATGAGGAACGGTTGGAGAAATGGAAGGATCAGGAAAAACCAGGAGGGAAGAGTATCCAATCAAATGGAGTGATCCATTGTGGTCAAGTATAAATGTCTCTTGTTTGGCTTTTAAAATTCTTCATCATCTGACCCTTTTTTGCCTTTCTAGTCTCCTTACTCTTTACCTCCTTACACACACACTAAGATTCAGTGACTTGCCTTCCCTTGAAAACCTCATGCCATCTTAGTCTCCATACCTTAGAACTAGCTGATGTCCGTTACTGGAATACTCTGTCCCCTCACCTGTGCTTCCTGCTTTTCCAGGCTCCCTTTGAGACTCAGGTCAAATTCCACCTTTCCTAGGAGCCCTTTCCTGGTTCTCTCCCCCAAGTGTTAATGTCTTCTCTTTCCTCCATACTCTAAAATATTTTTAGGGACTTAATTATTTAAATGCTACCTCCTCTATTAGAATGTATACTTTCTGAAGGCACAGGTTGTGTTTTTTTCATTGTTTTTATCCTAGTTCAGTGCCTGGCAGGAAGTAAACACTTGGTAAATGGTTGTTGAATGTCAAAAGCAGTAAAGAGTTAGAGATCTAGGGAAAAAACAACTCACTATATTTGTTAAAAAGGAGATCATTGGTGACTTTTTTGAGAATACTTTCTGTAGAAAGTGGGTATGAATCCTTGATTGTAAGGGTTTGAAGAGGGAGTGTTGAAATTAAGGCAAGTCATTGAGGAAAGCTAGCATTTGGCAGTGTTGTGGGACTCAGCCTGTGTTCTATGAGAGCTCTGGGAGATTCTCCCCTACCAAGATTCTGTAAGACTGGAAGTCAAAAAGTAAATAGTCTGACTGAAATGAAAAGAAATTCATTAAAGCACTCACGAATACTGCTCCCTCACAAAAATTTTAGTTTCCTAAGGCACAGCCCAATCTGTGCCTTTTTATACCTTTTTAGGGTCCATTTGAATTCCATAGCTAACCAGTGTTAGCTGTATGACATGTCATACAGAATGGAAATGGAGAAGTTTGTAAGTCTTGGGATCAAAGGAGTTTAGTAAATATCAGGTTTATTCCCACAGGAAAATGCATTTCTTGGTATTGGCTAGTATTATCAGAATAGTTTCTATAAGCAGTAAATCTCTAGATGATAGAGGCCTCCTTCAAGAAAGAATCAGTCAAGCTTATCTTCCTGAAGGTCTCTATTTACATAACCTCTTAGCTCAGGTTCTTTGGCATCCAAGGTTACTTTGTCCTTAGAGAATATATTTCTCCCAAACTCACAGTACTCAGATTCATCCATCTCCCTAGAAGAAAACTTTTCCCAAGAATTTGAGCAGTGAAGGAGACAGTAACAGAAATCATGATAATGTTGATGGCTACAAAGATGAAAGGAAGACTTTTTTTAGGGCTGAGATTTGAACATGTCTTTATAAGCAGATGAGAAAGAGCCTTGGAAAGGAAAAGATGAATGAATTTTCTGAAGATTCTTGAGACAGAAACATTGCCAATTGGAGCAAAGTTTTTAGAAAAGGTGAGAGAGGATTCCAATGAAAGCACAGGGATAGAGATACCTCCTGTTCTTAGACCAAGAAAAAGTAGGAGCAGGAAAGTGATGATGCTGAGAAGCTGAGGGAGGGTGGGGCTGAGGGAATTTAGTCTTAGTAAATCAAGAGGGAAACACAAGTTTGCTGTCAATGAGAGTGAATTGGAGGCTTCCTGAGAAAAGGAAAAAAAAAGTTTGGAGTTGGCATTCTCAAGCGTTACATGAGGATTCAGTAGGGGAAGAGTATGCAGATGGTCAACAGGAGTGAATGGCCACCTTGAAGCCTTTTGGTAGTGATATAGAAGGGTGAATTGCATGTGTGGTTTGCTCTAGGTGGGCAATTAGGTGACAGTGGTTGGAATGCTAGATTTAAAGACAGGAATCCTGTCTCAGTCTCTTACTAACTGTGTGATCCTGGGCAAATCAACTCACCTGTTAGCCTTAGTTTCCTCATGTATAAAATGGGAATAATTATAGAGATAAGATGAATAAGACCTCAAGGAAAAGCTACCAGGTCCTTGATATCTTTTTGGGTCATAGATAGGGCTAATTTCTGGTTGGAGTCTGAATCCAAGGTACTGCTTGAAGTGGACTTTTGTTGTAATTAGCCCCTCCTTGAATTCCTCTGAATTCCTTCCTTTGACATGATACCACATTTACTATTTCAATTAGAAAGTTAAATTATGATGTTAATGCCCTTCGCTTCCTCCTGTATCCCATTATTTTCCCATATAAAAGAATCTACTTGTACCCTTCATCTTTATGGATTCATTAGGAATCATTCCTCTCATGGTAGCGAGTTTTTTAAGACTTTTCCTCTCTTATGACATCTTTCTCTAATTTATAGCTACCTCCTTTTAGCTTGTTTACAAAGTATCATCATGGCTAACACCTTCTAGATTTAGCCTGCTTCTAAGTGTCATAATGACTTTAAGAATATAGCCTGTCTTATGGTGTCTTCCCCCTTGTTATGGTGTCTTCCATCTTAATGGCATTTCCCCCTGTTTTGGTGTCTTTCCCTTTGTTAGTAGCTAAAAATCTTTTGGAAATTAGTCTGCTGCCAGCAATGTAATAAAATCTCTGACTCTTGATTTGGAGAAGGTCTACACCTAACAAATTCTTTTGAGACACCTCTTGACACCGGCCTGAGACCCCAATATACTTTTAGCGTCCAAACCATCATTTCGTGGGCCATACAGGCAGAGTCCCAAAACCCCAATATATTTGGGAGGGTACAGTCCTTTTGCACTCCCATATTCTATCAATAGCACTTGTCCTGCTGAGTTTTTGTGAGGACCAAATGAAATAACATATGTCAGCTCTGTAAAATGATTGAGAGATTGAGGCAGAAGAATGACCTGGAAGCACTAGAGGGAAGCCTGGTTGTGTGACAAGGGGCCATTTAGCTGCTCCTGAACTCCATGAAGATTGTCTGAAATTTGACTTTAACAAACAGAATACTTTTCTAATTCCTAATATTATAAGATAATCACTTTGAGCAGAAAGAGATCTCAGAGGCCATATGAGAAAACTGAAGCCCAAGGAATTTAAGTAATTTGTCCAAGGTCACAGAGGTCATAAGGGTCAGGGGCAGGATTTGATTAAACCTTGGTTCTCACAAAGGTGATTCTATATTGTTTCAGTCCCGTTTAAACCGAGTATTGGGAAAATGATGAGAATGGTGCTTTATGAAATGGTTTGTTTTTGAAAACTGAAATCACTAATGAGTCACAGGAATATAGAATTGAAAGGGATCACTCTCTAACTAAAGTCTGAGTCTTGTCCATGCTATACCAGATGAGAGATTTTCTTGTCTGTATTAGGAGATCTCTAATGCCAAGGAAAGCATTTTCTCCTGCTGCCTCCCATTCCACTTTTAAATCATTGTTTCCTTTTTTTTTTCCTGATTAAACAGCAATCTTCCTGGGATTTTTACCCAATGGTAAAATCCATTCTCCAGAGCCAAGTAGAACAAGTCTTTTTGTTGAGGTGTAGATAAATGAGGTCTAGATTTGGGGTACCTAAATGAAATTAGGGTTTAATTAGGTCTAGTGGCGGGTTTGGGGTACAGGGAGTTGAATGAGATGAGGTAAGATCTTTCAAGACAGTTATGAAAATCGAGTAAGGCTTCATCTATTTCAGAGCTGGAGTAGGCCTGAAGGACTTTCAGCATCAAGTCAAGGGCATACTTAAGTCCCCTCCCTGCTATCCCCTAAGAGCATCTTAAGTCCCCTTGTTATCCTCTTATGACATCAGTGTCTTTCTGTTAGGTCAAATATGGGCAACTATGTACTTATTGGTCAAGTTCAATTTCTTGGGTAGTTCCCGCGTTTAGAATGTAAGATCCTCAGCCAATAAGGATGAGGGTCAGTGGTGGGAGGGGGTATTTGCGTTAGGGATAAAAAGTGTTGACCTTGCCCCCTACGGTGCTTCCTGCCTTCCATTGTCTGCTCAATGGGTGGGACACCCGATTCTCTCGAGATCATATAATAAACTTTGCTTTGCTTCTAGATATTTCTCCAGCTTTTTATTAAATGCTGTCTGAACCACACAGAGTTAAACAGAGTTCCCCTGCAACCCCCTTGGATTCTGCACAAGGATACGGCGGTATACGAGGTCTAGTAGCGGCTCGGAATTCCCAATAAAAGCATTTATTGGTCCGGAGAGCTAGATTAATAAAAGAGGTTTATTACTGAGTTTAGAAGTAGGAGATAGGTGAAGGTAGAGATAAGGAAGGCACTGGACCAGAGGGTCCAGTGGACAGAGGGTCCTCACATGGCTGGCATGTTTGGAATCTCTGCAAAGAGGGGTTCCCAGGGTGGCCCTTTTAAGTCGGAGACTTAGCTCGAGAGGCTTTGGGGGTGTAGCTCCAAAGTTGGCTCAGATCCGGGTGGGGCTGGGACAGGTCGGGATCTTCTATTGGAATTCAAAGGGACCAGGATTTGTGAGTCAAAGGGTAATTTACATTAACTAGGGGGGGGTTGGGAATCAAAGATTGGAATCTTTCTCGCATCATTTTGAGTGCATTATTGGAAGATGGATGCCATATTTCCTCCTTCAGGCTAATGGAGTCTGGTTCCTTCACTTTCTTCATGATCCATTGTTCTCATGTGGTAGGATTTCAAATGTCTTTACCAGCCTGGTACTCTTCTTTTGAATGAATTTCAGAAGGAAAATGGTTTAATGGACTCTTGAATCAGGTTCTGTAGTTGAATCTAGACTCTGCCTCCATTGTGTAAGCTTGGTCATATATACAGGCAGCTATGTAGAGCCACACATGTTGTGGTAGACATGGAATTAAGAAGATTTGATTTCAAAAGCCATCCCAGACAAAATACTTACTAGCTGTGTGACACTGGGTAAGTCATTTAACATCTGCTTGCCTGTTTCCTCATCTGTAAAATGGGAATGATAATAATGGCACCAAATTCAATGGCTAAAAATTGGATATTAAAGCACCATGTAGATGTTAGCTATTATCATCATTAAGTTCTTTTGTTGCTTTAGTTCCTTTTTAATTCTTCATCTACAAAAGGAGGGGACTAGACTAGCTGATGTCTAAGATCCTTTCCAGATTCAAATCTATGTTCCTATGATCTTTGCTAAAAATCTAAGGCTCAGCCCTGAGCAGAATACATTAGATGTCTCTGCAGGGCAGAATACTGTTACCTCTGTGACTATCAGGTAAAGCTGAGCCATAATTAGTCAATAAATCAATTAATAAACACTTATTAAATATCTAAATGTTAGGGGCTATATATCTGCATACATATATACATACATATATAATGAACACACACAGAACATAAATACACATACATGCAAAATAGTTAAATTTTAGACAGGAGTTGGAAATAATCAGCAAAGTCTACACGTAGAAGGTGCTGTTTGAACTAGTTCCTGAAGGAAGAGAATTCTATGGGGCAGAAGTGAGAGGGAAAAAACAGGCTTAACTCTAGAAGTAAAGTCCCAGTAGACAACAATATTCTGCTATGGTATTCCCATTGAGTATTCTTTTGGTAGCTGAATATTGGGTAGAGTAGACCATGAATCATACCTGGTGAGTCAATCCCCATATTCCTATATCTCTATGACATACAAAGAGATTACAATTTTTAATAGTTTAAAAACCACCTTTATAATCACAGCATAGCTGCTGTCCTGCTTCACTAATAAGGCAGGACATCAATGCTCTCTCAAGCCTTTTTACTTGATCCCTTGAACTCATTTTATATTTAGTTTGCAATGAAGACCGATTTGTTTCCAGCAGTGGATGATTCATTCTGAACAATGGACACAGGTCTTCTCTCTCTAACAACTCTGAGAGATCTGTCTAAAGTCTGAGTTTGCAGTAATCATTCGTGATTAACCACTTTTACTCCATCCTTCCTAGTCCAAAGATCATTCTCCTTACCAAGGAGAAAAGCAAAATGAGCTTACCACCTCTACCTTTTTTCTTTCTGTTCTCTATGATCATTGGATTTCTTCTCTAATTCCCCTTATTTCAAAAATATAGCCTGAAAAAAATGTATATTGTATCAAGCTTTCCATGCCAGCTTGAGCAGCTTATGAGCACTATGATATAGATCCAGTTTAAAGAATAGATTTTATTGATATCTTTTGCTTACACATCACTGATATTTTCTTATTTAATCTCTCCCGGAGAGCTACTCCTTATCGAACATAACATGTCTTTTAACAGGGAATTGCTGAAAGGAAGAGAAAAATTCAGTCAAAGCAATCAACAAACTGAAGGCATTGTTTCAAATCCATGGGTCCCCAGTTCTGTAAAGGAGGTGTTTTCTCCAGGATTGCTTCTCATAATTTCATAACATCCAGTTTCACTTGTTTTGTTCTGGTGTCTAGGGTATATTCAAGGAAGACTGAGATGTCTAGTGTGAGGGTTGCCAAGCCCTTTTCAGGGCTGCTCATCCATCTTTGATGTCACTTTGATTCATCCAAATCATATTTCAAGAAGCTGTAGTGTACATAATGGCCATATTCCTGTAAACCATTTTGGCCGATGGACTAAACTAAGCTGAAGGTGACCAAATGACAAATCCAAGTTTCTCTGTGAAACCAAATATGTCTAATATTATATCTTTGAACCAAATCTTATGAGAGTAAGATTTGCACAATGTTCATTCCCTTTCCTTCTTTCCCTCAATTATGATAAGTCTTCTTTGCCTCATAAGTTCATAAAGACTTATGTCTTTCCATACTTCTTTGTTCTCATCTTGTCTACCACAATTTGTTTAGACCTTCTTGAACCAATAGCCATCTTTTTATATATTTTCCTTTGCTTGCCTTTGTTTCAATAGACTATTTCTACATTAAAAAAATAAGAATAGCTTGAGGAATTGCCTTTCATTTATCCACACCATTGTCTTTTCATGGCTCCCCCTTTTTTCATGGTAGGTGAATGATTTGTGCCTTCAGTATGTTGGATTAAATAAGATGATGAGTTCCTCTCTGAAGTCCGTACATCTAAGCAGGTAGAGTTTTAGATTTTTCATTGTGTATTTTGACCTAAAAGAGCTTTGAAAAGGAAAAAGAATGAACTCAATGTTGGGTCCCAAAGTCAATGTTGCTAACTGTCATTACTAGGGCTAGGAATTATTTTCATCTTGTGAACTCTTTTTGTCTTTGGTCTGTTTCTGTTGTCTATTGTGTCTCCTATTTTCTTTTCAACCATTATGGAATTCAGAGAAAGGGAAAACCAAACAACTGTCATGGCCTTCATCTTCCTGGGATTTTCAAACCACCCTGACCTTCAGGTATTGTTTTAGCTATTTACTTCATGACCATCCTGGGAAACACTCTCATATTAATTAGCTGCAATCAACGTCAACTCTGTTCTTCACACTCTTATGTATTATTTCCTCAGTAATTTGTCTTTCCTGGACAGATGTCATCACCTTTCCCCTTATTCTGGTGAACTTCTTCTGAGAGAAGAAGACCATTTCCTATGAAGGTTGCCTGGCCCAGATCTTTTTCCTTGTTACCTTTGTAGGCTGTGAGTGTGTCCTGTTGGCTGTTATAGCTTATGATAGGTTTTTAGGTATTTGCCATCCATTACACTACCCATTCCATATAAGCAAGAGAGTCTGTGCATATTTAGCAGCTGGGACTTGGTTGTACAGTGTAGTGAATTCTCTGACATGCATAGGGCTGACAGCAACTCTCAGTTTGTGTGGTCCTAATCAAATCAGCCATTTTCTCTGTGATATTCTTCTGTTCCTGAAGCTCTCCTGCTCAGATACTTCAGCCAATGAGGTGGCTCTTTATGTGGCCAGTGCCACCTTTGGTCTGAGCCCCTGCCTCTTCACTGTTGTCTCCTATATCCTCATTATCTCTGCCATCTGTTTAAGGGCAGCAAAAAGCCTTCTCCAGCGGTGCTTCTCATCTCACTGTGGTGGTTATCTACTATGGAACCATCAATTTCAACTATGACCGGCCCAGCTCAGGCTACTCCCTGGATGTGGACATGCTGGCCTCTGTTCTGTTCTGTATTGTTACCCCCATGTTAAACCCCATCATCTATATTCTGCAGAATAAGGAAGTCAAGAATACCCTCAGGAAACTGTTATCCAGTGGTTCAAGCATTTAGGTCAATGTTTTCTATCCAAAGGTGAGAATAAAAGAGGAGTTATAAAGTAGGTCTTTAGAAAGGACAGAAATAACGTGTAATATTTCCACATGTGAGATGTATGATACAGACATGCATACGTGCTTCACTTGATTTTCTATCAACATATTTTAAAATTCTACCTTGATTACTGTACTCTCCTTTCCCATGAAGTTTCTGGGGATAGTTAGTGTGCCTGGACATTTTCTTAATTGCAGTGGATAACTGGGATCCTCCTGGTGCCAATAGTAACTTCTGACTTTTTATTCTCCTTCTCAGAAATCCCACTCCCACAGTTATGACTGACCTAGGAGTGAGGAAGTTCTCAATCCCATTCTCAGAGTCATAAAAGGGGACAGATTCTTGAAGTAGAAGTTCGACTAAGTGTTCTTATAGGAGCATTGGCACACAGAGATTATTTCACTCACTGAAATGACCAGTGTTTGCCTGCACTTGCTGAACAGAGTTGTTTCTTTGGTCATATTAAGTAAAAGAATGCTGATTTAGTTCAATTGAATGCAATACATTTATTGAAAGTCTACTTTGTGCAAAGCACAGTACTAGACAAGAGATAATTAAGAGTTGACTGCAAGCTCAATGTAAGCTCACAGTATGATGGGGGGGAGACACAAAACTAAAAGCAATCTGAGGCTATAATAACAAAAAACCTGGTTTCCAGAACAAGAGAGGTAATGGTTCTGTTAATCACATGACAGCCCAAATATTTCCCTTTTTTTTTTGTCCTGTATTTTTGGAAGCATGTTGACAAACTTGAGCAATTCTAAAAGAAAGACAACCAGTATAATAAGAACACTAGAAATGCTTGGGAACATGGTTCAAAGGAACAGGGGATAGTTAGCCTGCAGAAGAGGAGTTTTGGTATTGCACAAATAGCTTTAGTCAAGTATTTCTGGGTTGTCAGGTGGGAGAAGAATTAGGTTTATTTTGTCTGGTCCCAGGAGACAGAGCCAGGAGTAACAGGTGAAAGTTACAGAGAACTTTATTAACATTGAGAACCGACAATAAGTAGAATGGGCTGCCTCAGTTGTAATGAATTCCTTGCCATGGGAGAGCTTCAGGAAAAGGTTAAGTGGCCATTTCTTTGGGATATTGTAGGGGAATTCCTATTTTAGTATGTGTTGGTACTACCATGATTTTTGTGGTTCCTTCCAACTTTGAGATGATGAGATGATATAAATCCTGTTGTTCTCATAGAATTTACAGTAGAGTTTGTGGGTGGGGAGTAGAGACTGATGAGACACATGCACTACTAACTATAATATCCATTAATAAATTTAAATTCATGAAAAAGGTACAAGAAAATTGCTACCTCTGGTCCAAGGAAGGAAGAATATTCCAAAGCACACAAATATCTAATTCATTCTCCCTCTGCTGTAATATTTACAATTTGTGAATATGTCTAAAATATCACACATTTCATAGTTCTGTAGTCCTACTGTTCCAAGCCTTCTAATGAGCACTATTTCTGTACTTTTCTTTAGTCTTTTAAATTAACATAAGTTGCTAATGGGCTTCCAAGCTTTTGACTCCTTACATGACATTTTCAGATGATTTTTATTCCAGTTTAGATGCAATAAAATATCACAAAAAACATGCCATACATTTGTCTTCTTTCCACTTTGGCATATAGGCACTGTAATTAACTCTGTAGGTCTATGGATTGTCTCCAATACATTATAGCATTAATATTTTGTTATTCAGGGCAGCAAGACATGTGCACAGGTCAAAGGAAGAGAATTCAGAAATAAGAACTGAGAGAGGATTGAAGAGTAAGACAGAAAATACAGTTTTCAGGTCATAAACAGTGAATCCATTAAATGTGAAAAGTAGTAGTATGGGATTACCATTGACTAACAACAAGCATTGATTAAGTGGTCACCATGCCAGGCAGTAGAGATAGAGAGAAAGGCAGAAACAGTTTCTGTCTTCAAGGATCTTACATTCTAATGGAGGAGAAAGTAAGTATGTAAAAAAGGTACATAGAAGATGCATAAAGATGAAATGGAAAGTGGTACATGACACTATAAATATGGGAGGTTGATTCAAATGAAAGTCTGGGTTTTCAGACCAAATTAAAATTCTGACAAGACACGAAGTTTAGAGAACTAAACTGGAGTTGGTACCCAGATTGTAATCCAATGCCCACAGGTAAGAGTTGGCAAGCTCAGGTTTAATCCAGACACAAGGGAAATGGAAAGGGGCAGTACCTGGAGACCTTAGGAACCTGTCAGTATATCAAGATCCAATAGTATCAGGCTGTGACCTGCCTCAGGCAGCTGGTTGGACCAGTATATAAGGTGCTAAACCAGGTATCAGGGAGATCTGAGTTCAAATCCCAGCTCAGATATTTACTAGATATGTGGTGCAAGGCAAATCCTTCTGTTTGCCTTAGTTTCCTCAGCTGTAAAATGAGGATAGTGATAGCACCTCTCTCTCGAAGTTTTTGTGAGTATCACGTGAGGTAATCTTTGTCAAGTGCTTAGCACAGTGCCTGGTATATAGCAGACCCTTAATAAATATTTGTTTCCTTCTTTCTAAGGTCACACTGCAGATTACTGCCAGATCTGGATGAATTTCAAAGTTAGATTTCCTGTCTCTTAGCCCACTGCTCCTATGCTGAATCACATATACAACGTAGGGTGAAATGATGAAGGGAAGCTATGGATGAGAAAATAGAACAGGAAAAGAGGTGAGAAGAAGGAATGAAATGAGGGGAAGAAAGAAGAGGAAGAGGGGGGAGAAAGAGGAAAAAGGAGGAGAAATAAGAATGAAGAGGGGGAGAAGAAGAAGGAAGAAGAGGAGGAAGAAAGAGAGAGAGGAGAAAGATGGAGAGGAAAAAGAGAAAGAGAAGGGGAAAAGTAGAGAAAGGAGGAGGTTCTGCTAGTGAACTGTCCCAGTCAAATCAACTAATGAAGGGAAGAGTCTGCTTTGAGAAGAAACTTGCAGAATAACTTAACTGTCTTAGCACACAAGAAGAGGTTTTCAGGGATGCTACTAATAAAACAGGAATTGTCTCCAACAGTATTTCCTCTGTTTCTGTTGAAGTGCAATTATAAAATCTCACACACTACTGGCTACATATGTACCTCAAATGGGCTGAGATCTTTTGTTGTTCATCCATTTATTCATTTAATTCAGACTCAGAAAACCTCCAAATTGGAGGAGATCTTAGAGACTCCTTAAAGGCTATCCATACCTGAGTAAGAATCTTCTCTACCATAGATCATCCATTCCTGACTATAGTTAAACCAGAAAGTGGGGGGAAAACCAACACAGTTTTAGTCCTTTGTTTATTACTTTTGCTTTTTCAAGTAACAAGTATATATTTGTAATTAATTTGTCCCTTCTACTACCTACCTTCCCAATAGAGCAATTAAAAAAAACAGACTTTGAAAGCAAATCCTTTAAACAATAACTGCAAAGTCTAGGAAAACAAATTCCCATAATGCCCATGTCTGTGTGTGTGTGTGTGAGTGTTTTGTTTTTTTCTTCTGAATTTGAAGTTCATTACCTCTATGTCAGGAAGGGAGTGGTGTATTTCATCTTTATTCTTTTGGACTCTTAGTTTATCATTAAGTCAATCAGAGTAATGAAGTATTTCAAAAAAATTTTCTTTTCTATAATATTATTGTTGCATTAATTGGTTTCCTAGTTCTGTTCATTTAGCTCTACCTCAGATAATAAAGGTTGTTCTAGTTTTCTCTGACAACGTCCATTTTGTCACTTTTTTATGGCACTATTCATATATCACAATTTGTTGAGCTACTTCCCTGACAGGATACCTTCTTAGTTTCCAATTTGGGAGTCCTAAAAAAAGAGCCATTATACCTATTTTTGTACTTTTATTTCTTTGGGAAATAAGCATGATAGAGGTATAACTAGACCAAAAGGTATGTACAGTTTGGTTACTCTCTGGGCACAGTTCCAAATTGCTTTCCAGAATTGATGGTCCAATTCACAGTTCCACCAACAGTGTACTAGTATGCTTATGACCTGGTGGTCAAAAAGGGAATATCAACTCTACAGAGTTGTATTACGCTTTGATATTTCAAGCATTTATTTATCATTTCAATTTAGGAAAATCCTGCCTAAACATTAGGTTCACCCATATAGGATGTCTTAGCAAAAGTTATGCTTATTACTACTGTTACTGCTTTTTTATATAAAATTCATCTAAGTCCAAAAATATTCTAGGTAGTACCTAGGTAGCATCCAATGCACTCTTCAGTCTTTATTACTTAATTAGATAGGTCTCATATTTGATATGATGAAGTAGCTTCATTTAGAAAAAAGGAGTACCTAGCTATAAATGGTTTTTAATTTAATTTACATAGATTAGATTGCCTTTTAGGGTCCTTCCAGTTCTGAGATTCCATGAGTCCATGACTTCACAGAAGCGTTAGATTTGTAAACAGCAATTGTATACTGTATACTGAAGGACCTAGGGAGCATATCATTAAGGATCAGTTGAAGGAATTCAGGATGTTTAGTTAAAAAAAAAGAAAAGACTAGACCTGGGGATAGGAATCAAGAAATACTGGTTCTGATAAAACTGAGTAATAGATGGAAATTTTAGAAATGATTTTGCTTAGATTTGAGGATCATATTCCTAATGCTTGCCATAAGTGGGATAAGTGTCCTCAGGAAGGAGTGGCTTTACTCTCAACAGAAATCTTCAAATCAAGTCTGTGCTCTAAGAGGTTGGACTTCATGGCTTCTGAAATCCCTTCTAACTGAAATTCTCTGAGTCTTATGTTTTCAAGGATGGTAGTTCTGTTAGGCAAAGATACAGTCAAAGGCACCAGTTCAAGACTACATTTCCTCTTCAATTCAACATTTATTTCTGAACATCAGTGGCCTAATAGAATATAAGCTCCTTGAGGGCAGGGACTGCTTATTATTCAATTTTTAAAAGATTTAATTAATTAATTTTTAAAATTAAAGGGCCCAATACATGATCTGTGAATATTGAGCTTCTTCCACTATCTTGTTGTGTTATGTATGTGATCCTGAGTTTTTGAGGGCTATCCTCCAAAAGGATCTGTGATAATAGTTATACTTATCCATGGAACAAGAATAAGAACTCAACATGAATTTCATAAGTTATACTGATCAGAGATAGGAGATTGTACAAAAATGCTTATTTAATTTCAGTGAGTGAAATGGAATGCCATAGGTACAGGTACACATTCTCACAGAATTGCTAAATTATTATGGAAGAAAAACAAAGACCTCAAATCCAGGAAAGAAAGTTTGGCAGGAGGGAAGGAATTGTGTTGTGACTGCAAGAGCACTTGCTGCACCAGAGAATTAGATTCTAACCCTGAGTCTGTCATTTACCAGCTAGGAAAGCATACTCAAATAGGGAATGAATGTGGTCATAGAATTTATCTAGACAAAATATAATGGTGGAGGGGAGATTTATGTTCACCCAAGCAGTGCTGATGTCTCCTGGTTGATGTCACTGTGCTTCTCTTTCCAGATCTCTTCCCCACTGGTCTCAGCCAATCAACCAGTATTTATTTAGTGCCTACAATATGCTGGATATTTTGCTAGGTACAGGAGAAAGAAATACAAAAAATGAAACAATCTCTATTTGTAGGAGCTTACATCATAATGAAGATAACAACAAATACAGACCAATAGTTGCAGGTGGATGCTAGTTCCCTGGACACAGGCTCATTGGATGTGTTCTAGCTTTTAGATACATACAATCATAGATATGGAGATACTCTCTGCTTCTAAATTCTGGCTTTAACTGAGCCCTGGAACTGTCTATTGCTGGAATTCCCTGCCCACTCCCACCCCTACTCCTGGGCTCCAAGTTGTTTTGCCAACATAGTCAAAAGCAGGATGTGCCAGACATCCAGCTGGCTCAGTCATCCTGTCATGTCAAACCAAGGGCTCACACAAAGATGATAATTGATTTTCTATGATTCAATAAATATTTTTTCAATCAATTCTTTAGCAAGCATTTACTATGAACCCACTGTTCTTTAAGCTATAATGGCACTTAGATGCCATAGTAAATACAGGGATGGTCCTAGAATGAGGAAGACCTGAACTCAATTTTCCCTTAGATACTAACTGTGTGACTTTGAGTGAATTAATCTCTCAACCTCAGTTTTTCCATTTTCAAAATAAAGGTAATAATAACTAATCAGAGCAGCATGTTGTGCTAATCAAATTGGATTATAAAGTAAAGCACTTTGCAAACCTTAAAGCACTATATAAATATTAGATATTAGTAATAGTTGCACCTACCTTAGAGGATTTTGAGAAAGGAGTATTTCCTTATTGTATTAATAATAATCATTGAATTAGGACCAAGGATTCCTCCCCTATGTTCCCCCCCTACCCCCCATTTCTCACTTCTTCATCCAGAAATCCAGGGAAATCTTGAGTAAAGACTTACCCAACCAGGCTGAGAGAATTGGTGAATTCTATTCATTGTGTTGAGCCAGATAGGTCAGGGTAGAATTGGATCCCCTCTCTGATATGTATATTGATGAGTCTCTTTGAGCAAGGCTTGGATAATCCAAGTCACTCCCAAGTGACTCATCAAAAAGAGCCCACATATCATTAAGATATTCATTTTCTCATTGTTGACTGAAAAGAGTTGATTTCCATCCTCAGGGACACTCACTCTTCTAAAAGCATATAAACTGTGAGCCCACTGCCATGAGGAGTCTCTGATATTTGAAAGTGCTTTTGACTGCTTTTTATTAATAAACATGCTAGTCTTATTAGTGAAATGATTAAATTACCCAGAAATTATGTTTCTTGAACTTTAAATGTCACAGGGTTGTCATCAATATCATATGTATTAAATGTTTTGTAAACCTTAATGTGTTATAGAAATGCTATTTTTATTATTTAATTATATTTTAGCAATTAACTTAATTTAATTTATTATTGAATTATTAATTAATTATATTAATAAAATTATTTTATTATTTGCTTGTATAAATGCTATAATTTATTGTTGTTATTATTATTTTATTTGCCAGGCACAAAAATAGGATCACACTATTCTCTGGACCAGCTGGATGTCTGGCACATCCTGCTTTTGACTATGATGGCAAAACAACTTGGAGCCCAGGAGTAGGAGTGGAAGTGGGCAGGGAACTCCAGCAATAGACAGTTCCATAGCCCAGTTGAAGCCAGAAGCTAGAATCCCTAGGTCCCTAACTTCAAGGATTTCCAATTATCAATATCCAAAACTGACATCTCTGCCTCTCTATCTCCCCCTCCATTGATGTTTGAAAAATAAAATGGTAATACTTTAAATTTAGTTTCACAAAAACATTTTTAATACATTATAACATTTTAGTACATTATAATCAGATTCTTTCAGAAAGTTATAGAACTTTGTTGTAAATTATTGGATTGGTTAATATCAATAACTTTGTCTTGTGGGTCTGATGTTGTCTCTAACTTTATTAGTTTTTAAGTTGTGTTTTTGTAGATCCCAAGGACAGTGGCAGATACAGAATTGTGTATTCAATAGGAGAGTTACCAGTTAGGCATAAAGAATTGTAAGGAAGAATTCTTCTGGGATGAATTTACTGAGCTAGACCCAAGCATCTGTTAAGCATTTTGATTTAACTCAACAAGCATCTATCTCTACTATGTATGAAGCACTGGGCTAGCTCCTGAGAGATGCAAAGATGGAAGAATATTCAATCCCTACTCAGAAGGAACCTGCAGTCCTGCCAGGAAGATAATATGTAAGAAACCCTTAGTGCCTCTTTGTTGCCATATGTGCTAGATAGATATAAATAACTAGAACATAGTAATAAACTTTTCAGCTGGGGTATAACAGGATTAGAGCAGTTCAAGAATTTGCAATTGGATAGAAAAGGCAGTATGGCTTGTTGATGATGTTTTGGACTGCCTTCCCCTTCTCAGTTTTCTCTGCTCATCTTTTTGTAGTATGAAATATAAGAATAAAATTTAATAGAACTATATCCTGTTAAGTTTATAAGAAATTCTTATATTATGAAAAATATAAGAAATGAATCTCTCAATGAGGGAAGATGTACACTTAGAGACCATACATACACAAGTTGCATTATTGGATATCCCTCAGAATTCGACCTGAAATGCTAATCATAGAATATGTCCTTTTTCTTAAAAATAAGGATTCAAACTTAGTAATCATAAACAAACACAAACATTTCAATGTAAAAAAATGTGCATTTAAAAACTGAAATTTTATTACATGTACTTTTAAGGAAATATATATGATGTGTATATATCATATATAAAATTTATCAAAGTAGTAGAAAAACTTTGTTTGTGCTTGCTTCTGTACTTTTTGGTTTTATTCTGAGCATTTTAAAATGTTTTATTATCTTTATTTATAACAACTGACAAACCTAATACCACCCCTAGGAGACGTCCTTTTTTTTTAGAACTATTAAATATGGTAATAATAACAATAGCTAGCATTTATATGATGCTTTATGATAAGCAGATTATAAATATAAGTTTCACAACAACCCTGGGAGGTAGATATTATTGTTATTCCCATTTTACAATTTGGAAAACTGAGGTAGACAGGTTAAATGTTTTAGCTAGGAACATGCAATTAGTAAATACCTGAAGCTAGATTTGAAATTTGTTTTGATAGGAAAACAAATGACCACATCAGAGAATACATGTCTAGTCTATCAACTCTCTATCAAGAGGAGAAATATTTACTCATTAGTTTTTCAGGTTATTTTTGTTTGCTCTTTGATCAGATTTTTTGAAGTCTTTCAAAGTTTTTTTTCTTCATTTTGTTATTGTCATCATACACACTATTTCCTGATTCTGCTTATTTCATTCTATATCAGTTCAAATAAATCTTCTATCATATTTGTTATTTCTTATAGCACAATAATATTTCATTACAGTCTTATGCCACAAATAATTTAGCCATTCTTTTGTGAATAGGCCTTTGTTTTATTCCCAGTTCTTTCCTACTCATTAAATGTTTTCAATCTATGCCTTTTCCTTCATATCTGATTCAAGTTTATATTTCCACACTATTAAGAAATTTACATTGGTAATTCTGGGTCAAGGCAACAATCCTTCTTTCTTATATAATTATAATTAATTAACTTTGTCCCTGTTCTCGGTACTTACTTTTGACTAATGGTCCACAGTGTTAGTTTTGGGGATCCTTAAAGGAAAAAAAAACTCATGACAGTAAGGTTCATAATAGATAGAATACTATCTATTAGTAAGGTTCATAATAGATAGAATACTGGACCTGGGTTAAATAAATTTGAGTTTGAATCTTAACTAAAGAATGATTGACTATTGGCATGTCCTTTGGTGTCTATGAACCTCAGACAATTCCCTAAATTGATCTGCTAAATCAGTGCTTCTCAAAATGTGGTCCAGGAATAGGAGTCTTTAAGATCCTCTTAATAGAACCCAGAGGTCAAAACTATTTTCATAATAATACTAAGATATTTTAATCTCTAATACATTAAATGTTGATAGATATATTACAATACAATAAACAAAAGCCCTTGGGGTAGAGTCATTGATAATTTTTAAGAGTATAAAGATGTCCAGAGACCAAAAAATTTGAAAGTCAACATACTAAACTATAGAAGTATCACTATGTAGCTGACAAGTGGGAGAAGGTATAGATCACTGAAGTGGAAACTTACAGATGTAGTTTAAAATTTTGTTCAAATTTGATACTTAGTGAAATTATTTTATTAAAATCAGATAGGAAGATATCTTTTCCCCATCTGTGCTCCAAGGGTTTACACAGTCAATGCAATTACGCTGATTTATTCCTATTTTTTTTTTTTTTTATTGCCATTGAGAAAGGAAACCCCTTAAGGTTAGTCAACAAAACATTTCCCATTTTCTTAATGCAAATTATTCTTGTCTCTCTGAAGACCTTTAGGCTGTTGACTTTCCACTTTAAATTTATACTTATTTATTTGTTTTAAAATTTATTTCTTGACTAACTTCATTACAGAAGCTCAATTGAATTTGAAATACTCTTAAGTTCCACGAGACTGTAAGAAATAGAATTTTGAGTGAAAGCTATACAGGAGGTGTATTGAGAAGATGGGCTAAGTAAATATTTAACAATCAGTTCTCTGGAGGAAAAATTGACATGGGACACACTTTTAAATTTAATGTGTTAATAATATTCTCTCCACTACTTTCTTAATTCTAGTCAACAAAACATAAAACTTTTATTTGTAGTTTGCCAATTTCTGGGTTGAAAATGCTCATGCTGAAAATTGGCTTACCAGATGACTGGTAGTGGCTCCAGAAAACCCTTAGATGGGTTTCTTTCAGTAACTAACCAAATGCTCACAAACTAGCCTGAAAAAATTGGGATGAACTCATGTCAACAATGTCATTGAGCATATTTTGGTATTAGGCATTTTAACTTTTTAGAAATTTAATTGGATTCATTTAGCTCAACTCAAATTTGAACGAGAATTCTCTCCACAATAGCATCTACAAGTGCTCCTCTCAGCTGTTTAAAGTAGAAAGCTCTCTATGTTAGTGGTGCAATTAATTAGCAACTTGTACTAATAGGGGGAGAGAGTTCCTTCCTTGCCTAAAGGGTTTGCTCTTCTCAAGGTGATTTAGGAACAGATTGAATTAGATACTCCTGAAGACCTTTCTGATTTTGCAATTTCCCCACTCCCTGACAAGATAGAACAATCCATTTCAAGTTTTGAGTTTCCCAGAAATGATTTATCCTGTCAAGTTTTCCTGACCCCCAGTCAAATCTCGGAATAGCAAGACCCCACTTGCATTCCCATGTCATAAATTTAGTTGGATTTAGATAGCTATAAATTCTATGTCCCATAGATATCTTAAATTTGACATATATAGAACTCATTATCTTTCCCCAAAACTTTCTCCTCTTCTGAACTTCCCAATTATTGTTGAGGATATAACCATCTCTCCAATCATCCAGTCCAAACTTTATCCTTAACTCCTCACTGATTCTCATATCCCCATGTCCAATCAATTGCCAAGTCCTGCCAATTCTAATTTTGTAACATCTTCTGAATGTGTGCTTTTCTGTCATTTGACACCGTGACTCCCTATTGCAGGCTTTCTTCAGTTCATGATAGAACTATTTATTTTCTTTTTCTTTTTTATCTTTTTTATTTTAATAGTTTTCAACATTCACCCTTGCAAAACTTTGTGTTCCAAATTTTTCTCCCTCCTTTCCCCTCCTCCCCTAGATAACAAGTAATCCAATATATGTTAAACAGGTACAATTATTTTATACATATTTCCATATATGCTGCACAAGAACAATCAGATCAAAAAGAGGGAAAAAGTGAGAAAAAAATGCTGGGACTATTTCAATAGCCTGCTAGTTGATGTCCCTGCCTCAAGCCTAGCTCCATTCTAGTCCAGTCTCCATTCACTTATCAAATTGAGCTTCCTAAAGTTCAGATCTAGCTATGACACTGCCATCCCATATTCTGTCATTTAGACAACTCTAGTGGCTCCTAGCTACCTTCAGGACCAAGCCTCTCTTTGGTGTTTAAAGCCCTTTATAACCTGGTCTACATTTCCAGCCTCCTTACACCTAATTCATCCCATGGACTCTATGACACAGATACAGCTTCTTCCTTGCCATTCCTCTCATAAGACCTTCCCAACTCTAAGAATTTTCACTAGCTGTTGGCCAATGTCTACACTTCTCTTTCTCCTCATCTCCATCTCTTGGCTGCCCTGGCTTCCTTTACTTCCCAGTTAAAATCTGACCTTCTGCAAGAAGCCTTTTCCATTCCCCTTAATGTCAGTATCTTCCCTCTGTTGATTATATCCATTTTCTCCTGTCTATATCTAACTTGAACATATTTTTATTATTGATTTTTATTAATTTAATATCATTTTATTATTAATTTAAAATTAAATTAAATTTAAATTTAAAATTTTTAAATTAATTATGAATTTAAAAGAAGGAACTGTTGGGTTTTTTCTCTTTTTTGTCTTTCTTTATATTTCCAATACTTATTTCAATACATACAATATAATACGATACATAGTTCCTAGCACATAGTAGATGCTTAAAAATGTTAGAGTTGAGTTTTATCTCTAACTCCAAGCTTCTTATTAACTGTGGGGGTCTCTATGTTCTGTTCCCCTTCTTTGTATAGGGCTATTTTGTACAGTCAACCCAGGTAATTAGGACTTTTAAAAAATAATGCAGATGACCCTGCTTTCTACTGTTCTACGGAGTTTCTTAAAGCAGTTTTCTATCTTTTGCATAAATTTGTATTCTTCTGAATGTCCCACAATCACTCCAAACTGAAAACTTCCAAAACCAAAATCATCCTAGTTTTAGAGCAGAGTCATATAGTCTAAACTCTTTATTTAACAGATAAGGAAATAGAGTTTTTAAAAGGTTTCATCTAGTTACCCTTCTCCTTGCAACAACTACTACAAATATTTGAAGATATTTCTCACGTTCTCCCTGAGTTGTCTGTTCTTCAGCCTACATTTGTTGATTTCCTACAATCTATCTTCATATGTCATGAACTCAAGGCCCTTCACTATCTCTTCCTGGCCTTTTAAGGTTAAGTTCACTTGTATTATCTAATCTATATCTTTCCATCTTTTTCACAAGGTACTTTATCAAAAGCTTTACTGTAATCTAGATAAATGTTACCTACCACATTCCCCTTATCCATCAGTTTAGAGATCTTGTCACAAAACAAAATTGATTGATTCTTCCAATTCTGCACTATCTTCCAAGTTCACATAAGAGCCAGGGCTCATGGGGCCGGGTTTCTCTGGGGATGGAATGCTGCTAGATCTCTAGCTGAGTCAGGTGTATTGACAGTTACTAACCTGGCCAGTGGGCAGAGCTGTATTTAGTATCAAGGGACAAGAGGTAGAATGGAAAGGAACTGGGGAAAAGAGAGTCTGAGTGGGTTATAACTGAGGAACTAGAATGAATAGGCAGACAGGTATCCAATAGGAGCAGCCGTACTATTTATGCACATCTGAGACAGAAAAAAATGAGGGACACATAGACTCAAAGTGGAGTTCCAAACAGAGACTAGCAGTCTTGAGGTCACACAGATAGGAGCATCGAAGGCATGGGCATGCTGGAGACAAATGGTATTTACCAACCACATATAGCATCTTATTGTCAAATCAGACTTTCTGAAAGGCTGCTAGGGACAACACTACATTTTTTTAAATGTTTATGAGAAGGAAAATTCTTTTTTATGTTGTGTGGAAGTTTTTTTTTGCTTTAGTTGTATATTTATTAATTTATTTGCAATTGAAAAAAAACTTGGTCTAAAAGAGAGAACTGACAAATGTGCGAAATGTTTACAATTCTTTGCTGTGTTGTAGTTTAGCATCATCAAAGTTCATTTCAGATGTAAATTTGTAGCTAAAAACTTCAAAAATATAAGAAGTCCTGCTTGTGCATTATTCACATGAATTCAGTCAACAATATTTAGGCAGGGAAGTACAAAACAAATAGCTAATATGGATTTGTTTATGGAAACTGAGGAATTTACAATGTCGATTTAGGATCAGATTATGGCCATCCAAAATTATAGAAGAGTCATCATTCTTTGGAGCACAGATTTTTTATTCAACGATTACTATGCAGAGAAATAGAAGCTATGCAACACATTGCTGCAAGCTACAAAAATTAGCACTTACAGAATATGTAAGGACAGCTATGAGGCATAGTAGATAGAGCACAGATTCATCTTTCTGAGTTTAAGTCCACTAGTTCTGTGACTCTAGAAAAGTCATTTAGTGCTGTTTACCTCAGTTTCCTTATCTGTCAAATGAGCTGGAGGAGAAAATGGCAAACCACTCTAGTGTCTCTGTCAAGAAAACTCAAAATGGGGTCACAGAGTCAGACATGATTGAAAAATGACTGAACAATATGGAATATCTTACAAGACATAGCCCAATAGCTAGAATTATTCATCAAAAGCTTTCTGTCTTTCAAGAACTGACAGATGACAAATCCTCATATACAAATACAAATCTCAAAATGCCCTGGAGAGCTCAACCAATAATCTGTACCAGAACTGAACCATTTGATCACAGACCAAGCTGTTGCCTATAATTTCTCAGTCATAACAGTGACCCATAAAAATTTAAGAATTTTTAAAATTGATGCCTCCATACCAAATACTCATAATCTCTTAGCTATAAGGAGGGGAAAGCTTTGAAAAATGCTGATATCAAGAATAAATCAAATTCATGTGGGAATAGGATAGCATCTCCATCATTCTATCTGCTATATGGAACTATATGGAAAATGCTCTTAGTGGACCTATAGAAAATAAGCTTAAATCTTCATAGTTTTATTCAACTTCAAAATGTATTTATTTTACCCACCTGTGCAATAGTCTACAAAACTTTAATATAAAATAATACTAGCAGGAAATGACTTAGCCCTTTGATCAGGAGTATGCTAGGACCAGTTTGTAATAGCTTGTGAGAGCTGATTATTAAATTTTCACTGTGACTACTTACATCTCAGAAATTGGCAAATGCTACAAATTAGAATTTGCTCTATTGTTGTGTTGATTATCAGCCTTAATAAAGTATTGGACATAATATTTATCATGCAGATTAAAACTTTAAAGTGTGTCTTCACATATTTGGCTCTGGAAAGATAAGCCAGAAAATCCTACCCAGGACTTAAATTTCATTAAACGAGATCAAAATTCTTTTTCTTTTAAAAATGTATTGCTTTTTCTTTTTACTTTATAAATATTTATAGATTATTCCTAACTTACAAGAGGTCTCTTTTAACAAGTAAACCAATTAAACTAAGCTAATCATATTTCATCTGAAAGAATACCACAGAGAATTATTTTTCATGAATAATTATAACATGAATATAGCAACTTGAGATTGGCAAAGCACTTTATATCATGAGTTTTATAACAACTCAGAGAGATATTATAGATATCAATATTCCTATTTTATAGATATACCCCTTGCTAGACCAGTTCTTTATTATTATTGTTCTTTATCAACAAGTCTTATAACCACTACCTGTTTGGAAACATGATCGCTGCCTATGCTTATGTTCCCCATAGAGTTCTGGCTCCTACCACATTCTCATTGCTAGAATTTCTTTGTACTCACTTGGCTTGTACCCCGCTCAATATGTCCCAATCTATGCTGACAGGTATTATGACTTTAATATCTGTTATGTGTTCACTTTAACCTGGCAACACAATGGATTTCTTATATCTACAGGGACAGCTCTCTTTTATGGTTTGCTGATAAATGAATAATTTGCTGCCCTTCTCTTGTCTTCTGCCATTTCAATCATTTGGTACAAACTCCATTTCATAGAGGCCAAAGAGGTTATGATTACTGCTGGGCAGTTAAAACTTTAACAAGAGAAGGGCAGAGAGAGTGAAAGTGTAAGAAAATTGGAAAGATAGGAAGGGGCTAGGTTCAGAAGAACTTTAAAAGCTAAACAGGTAATTTTAATATGTGGGTGAAATATCATAAAATGATACAGCATTTGTTATCAGTGGATTATAGTTCCCAGAGTCTGTGTGCAGAAGAAAAATTGGGTGACATCCACAACAAGAGAGATGTTTCCTCACCCACACGGTTGAGAGACATCTCTCTTGATAATTGGATAATCTTGATATCTTGATAATTTCCAAGAGGAGTTAAAAACTAGTTTAGCCCGATACTGTGCCACAAAGACCATGTAGATAACTCCTCAAAAAAAAAAAGCTTTTGAAAAATCCATCCATGAACCTAACAAAGAATTCTACATCTCCTCAGTACTCCTAGTTCCACAACAAATTGAAAATCCCATTACTTTGGATTCTGTGCTAGTTTCTAAGGGGGTGATATGATTGACCCACTCTGCTCTGGATGTTTCATCTACATCTTTATACAGCGAAGAAGTTGAAAAACATGTTCATTTTATGCAGAAAGATCAAGAAGAATTTGAGAATTCCAAATTTTAGCCTATTGATTGTATTCCCTCCTTTGAGACTATTTCTTGATTCCCAAATCTTAGTAGCAGAGCTACTAAGACAGAATTTAGTGACTCCTTTTCTTTATAGGGTTTGTATGATATTCCAGAGGATTATATTCTGTTTTATATCATACTTGACTGAGATACCTTAAAACAAGAATAATGGTTAAGAGCCTGAAGGCGAAAAATCAAAAACAAAAAATAACAGAGATTAGGCAATTATGACTTTATAGGTCACCAAAAGTGAGAAGGAAAGAATTTTTTTTTTTCAAAAAGGAAATGATAGCATTAAATGTTGTCCTGTCCTTGACTTCACAAATGAAACTAACCAGGATATCCAGAGCACATCATACAAGAACTGCTTAGTCAACAAGTCCTTGTCCAGTCAGTTTTACTGATATATAATTATTTTTAATAGCACTCCCCATTATACATGTCTCTAATATTTTCTTTTGAAAAAAGTTCATATTCTCTTAATCAAAGAAAAATTCAGTCTTTTGGCTTTATGTATGAAATAGATTTGTTCCTAATATATAACTCTCAGTGCCTTCCAACTTTTTTGTGTGATTCCAAGAAATTTCTCTGACAAAAGAGAATAAAATTATTCCCTTCCTACCCCTATTGGATATTATCTTCCACCCATTTGATTTTATCCTTAGGGGAGGGAGGTGGCTGCAGGGACAAAGCGTTGGACCTGGAATTAGCAAAGTTTGAGTTCAAACGGAGACTCAGATACTTCCTAGTTTTCTCCCTGCAGAGAAAAGGTAGCATGATCTCTTCAATAAGGCATAAGATCAGGCAAGTCATTTAACATTATCTGCCTCAATCTCTTCATCTGTAAAATGTGAATAGTAATAACACTTACCTCTCAGACTTGTTCAGAGAATAAAACTAAATAATATTTGTAAAACACTTTAAAAACATTAAAAGTCTGATACAAATATTGATAGAACTATTCTGAATGTTCTGACTATTCCTAATCACTCAGAATTAGTTCATATGCCCCTCATAATTAGATTGTCTTTTTCTCCATCCCTTTAACTATTTCAATTCTTACCCAACCTTTAAACTCAATACAAATACCATCTCCCCTAGGAAGCCTTCTCTCATCTCCCTAGTTACTGATAACCTTTCCCCCTTAGTCCTCCAAAGCTCTTTATTTTACACCTCTCTGATATACTTAACATTTGCCATTCTATGTATATTCATCTGTGTGTAGAGTGTGGTAATTTGGTCACTCAGAGTGGATGTGGAATAATAGGGAGGGGAGACACAAGGCAAAGTGAGCTCCACCCAAGGCTTTTCAGCTTTGTCTTCATGTGATATGCTTGGAGCATAATTGCCAACATGAAAGTGGAAAGGTGTTGAAAGGAACTTGCTCATTCCAAGTCAGAAAGTAGACTGAACCCATAGAGAGGTTGCCTGAGGCAGAAACAATGAAGTTAAAAGACCAACAATCTCAGCCTGAGGGTGTCTGCTGGCTCCTTGTTGACTCTAGCCTATGGAGCTATGGCTCCAAGAATAGAACTTTCTCCCAGCAGGAAGGGGTAGCAGAGTCTCCAAAAGGCCACAAAATTAACAAAGAGCAGCAGAGGCCTCCCAAAACCAAGCAGATGAGTCCCCCAGCTCAGGGAATAAAGCATTGTTTCCAGAGACATTATCACAGAATATCAGGGACATTTCACAAGAGCAAACAGCAGCAGCAGATGCTCCTTTTGTCCTTGCCATGTCTGTTCCATCCACTAATGCTCTCCATTCATGCCTTCTTTCTCACAGGTAATCTGGTTACCTATGAGAGAGGATCTCCTGATATGTCTGAGCAGACTCTTTGGTCACTGATTTTGCTGTGTTGGCTCATAAAACAAACACATCAGTAAAGGATCATGAATTCTGATTTTGAGTGAATGTTGACTCACCCTCACGCTATGACTCCAAACTGGGGATGGCAGATATGGAAGGTCATAAGTGAGGGAGAGGACATTTATATATCCTGACTCCATGAAGACAGGGATCTCTGTCAGTGCCTAATGTGGTTTCTATTAAGTGGCTACTTAATAAATCTTTATTGAATTGAAATTTAAACACTGGAATTTGTTGGGAGGTTGTTTATTATCCTTCACTCTTGAAAAGGACCCAAATGATATCACTACATTGGTCACTGATTTTGCTGTGTTGTTGAATTCTATATCCTTTGCTTTGAACTAGAATTTCCCCTGACTGGCTCATAAAACAAATATATCAGTAAAGGTTTAGTGTGTCCTACTGTGACTGATCGACCAATATGAGTTCAGAAGGCTCTTCCACAGGTTAGACACAAATAGAATATATGAATGTCTAGCTAGAGATATCACAAAATTTGTGCATCTTCAATTTCTTTTGAATTACTGCAGTTCTGCTTTGCTTGTAGGACACAATGCCTTCTTTGAAGCAGGCCAACTATGCTGGGTGGTCCCATGTCACATAATCGATTCCAAAGTTCTTGAGACTTTGAGAACATTCTTGTATTGTTTCTTCTGACCACTATGTGAGCATCTGCCTTGCATGAGTTCTCCATAAAGTAGTTTCTTAGGCAAAATTTGGCATTTGAACAACATGGCCAGCCATCAGAGTTATGCTCTCTTTTGGCAGTTGAATCCAGAAAAGGACTCAGTGTCTGGTACCTTATGCTGCCAGGTGATCTTTAGAATCTTCCTAAGATAATTCAAATGAAAGAAATTCCGTTTCCTGGCAGGTGCTGATATTCTGTCCGTTTCATAAGCATACAAAAATGATTTCAGCACATTAATTCACTAGACCTTCAGCTTGGTAGGCAGACGAATATCTCTTCCCTCCACCACTTTCCTTCAGGGCCTTCCAAACACTGAACTAGCTCTGGCAATGTGTGCATCAACTTCATCGTTTATGTATATATCCCTGGAAAGTATACTGCCAAGAGAAGTGAACTTATCCACAGTATTCAAAATTTCTCCATTTGGTATAATTGGTGGTTCCATATATGGATGGGATGGTGCTGGCTGGTGGAGAACTTCTATTTTCTTGGTGATAAATGTTAGTCCATATTAGTACAAAGTAAAGATTGAAGCAAAGAATACTTTGTTGCATCTCCGCTTCAAAACTGCAAACAAATAATCATGCACCAACTATCCCTCCACTTGAGTCTTGGCTCTAGTCATTTTAAGTTAAATAATTTACCATCAATGTGGTAGATATATTTATCTTCATGCAAGGTGCCTGACTATATTGCTGAAAATATTGTGCTGAAAACATGGAAGCAAGCACACAGTCCTGCTTTACTCCACTGATGGCTGGGAAAACATAAGAGCAGTGCCACACACCTGTCAGATTGGCTAAGATGACAGGAAAAAATAATGATGATTGTGGGAGGGGATGTGGGAAAACTGGGACATTGATGCATTGTTGGTGGAGTTGTGAACGAATCCAACCATTTTGGAGAGTAGTTTGGAACTATGCTCAAAAACTTATCAAACTGTGCATACCCTTTGATCCAGCAGTGTTACTACTGGGCTTATAAAGAGATTATAAAGAAGGGAAAAGGACCTGTATGTGCACGAATGTTTGTGGCAGCCCTTTTTGTAGTGGCTAGAAACTGGAAACTGAATGGATGCCCATCAGTTGGAGAATGGCTGAATAAATTGTGGCATGTGAATATTATGGAATATTACTGTTCTGTAAGAAATGACCAACAGGATGATTTCAGAAAGGCCTGGAGAGACTTATACGAACTGATGCTGCGTGAAATGAGCAAGACCAGGAGATCATTATATACTTCAACAACAATACTATATGATGACCAGTTCTGATGGACCTGGCCATCCTCAGCAACGAGATCAACCAAATCATTTCCAATGGAGCAGTAATGAACTGAACCAGCTACGCCCAGAGAAAGAACTCTGGGTGATGACTAAAAACCATTACATTGAATTCCCAATCCCTATATTTATCCCCACCTGCATTTTTGATTTCCTTCACAAGCTAATTGTACAATATTGCAGAGTCTGATTCTTTTTGTACAGCAAAATAACGGTTTGGTCATGTATACTTATTGTGTATCTAATTTATATTTTAATATATTTAACATCTACTGGTCATCCTGCCATCTAGGGGAGGGGGTGGGGGGTAAGAGGTGAAAAATTGGAACAAGAGGTTTGGCAATTGTTAATGCTGTAAAGTTACCCATGCATATAACCTGTAAATAAAAAGCTATTAAATAAAAAAAAAAAAAGAAAAAAAATAAGAGCAGTGCCCATTTCCCAGAATCCCACATTTTTTCTGCTCCACTGTTGTTCAGCTTTTTCTCCAAGTCAACAATTAACTATTCTCACTCAGAAAAGTCCTCTAATATGATGATACTAAGTTTTCTGGTAGTTGTCTTATCTTGGAACTGCTGCTTTTGCTGAATAAGAATATTTAGTTTGGAGAGAATAAGTCTATAATAAGTCCAGCTCTATAAATTGCCAATGTTTGCTGTGAGGGTGCATTCATGAAGTTTTATTGCCTTTAGGTCAATGAAAGACAGTGTTGGAGATGAGAAGATCATGAGATGCACAAGTCTTTAGTAGTAAATGAATGTTACTGTTTCTGACTCAATTTCTCCTAAGAACTCCCTGCCATGTCTGATACTCTGTGTCAACTCTTGCTTTAAAATCATCCAGACTTGTCCACTTTTAGCAGCTCATGAAGATTTGTCACTATGTGTCCAGATCTGCTCATGGGAAAGCTGCAGGTGCCAGCCCCGTGCCTGATTCATAGACAAGGAGTGAGAAGACAGGCCTCAGCAGAGTAGTGAAGTCTGATTTATTCAGGATTACACCAGGGTTAATGTACATGTACCTAAGGCTCACATAATCAGCTACAAATTACTACTACCTCTGTATTCTAACAATAGTCAAACATCATACACAAAGGTATTCAGATAACAGATAACAGATAATAGAATATCTGGCAGATGTCCTCCAGATGCGACTTTTAGAAGTCAGTAATTGTGCCTTCCTTCAAAGATTCTTGTATTAGTAATCAGCAAGGTTAGACACGTCTTCTGACTTCTCAGAAGGTCTGCCACTTGCAAGGGAGATGGAGAAGCAGAGCCAGACTTGATTAGCAAAGTTTTCCAAGGACAAAAGGGTCTTATACCTTTTCCAGGGATCCCTTTACTATCTGTGGCTCTTGAAGATGGTGGAATCATACGTACTGATGATGACCTCATGGCACTTTCTTAGAAATGGCGATCACATTGTCATGAACCTGTCATTTGCTCATTTTATTAGGCATACAGACTTGAGTATTTTAGTTTTGATTGTAAAACCTACATGAGCTTCATAGCACCTCCCTTCACTGTGACCACTCCAGAAAAAAGAAATGTATATCCATCTCTTACTGTGGTAAGCTAGCCTTCATTTGCCAGCCTTGTTTGACTTAGGGGTTTTATCTGGATGTGACATTTACTGTGTTCTCTCACAAGAGCTGTTTGTCTTTAAGGTCTACTGGATTTCATGTTCTCCATAAGCATACACGCCTTATGTACTCATGGTAAGTAGAATCATCTTTGCGGAAGTTTTTGTACTTTTTTGTGTTTATTGCAGGATGGGATCCCTACCTGTTGTGGTAGGCAAGCCAAGATTGGGTGAAGAAGATTTTTAGGGTATCTTATAGCCTCTTCCTCACACCAGGAAGTAAATAGTTTGGTCCTTCAGAAAAGTTTCTCAGACACCCAGGGGGTTGCCAAATCCCACGGCTGTTTGAGTCCAGTGAGAAGATGATCCTATGGCTTGGGCTATATAACCCTTGGGCAGGGTTATAATTATAGTTCCCCGGGTATGTACAATTACTGCTTTTTCACTTGTCTGGCACCACAGGACTTGGAAATAGATAAAAATGGTATGGGTGATATCTTTTGACTTGGGCATAAATTGAATTTGAGTTGGGCAAAGTCATCAGTTTCACTCCCTCTTCCAAAGTCATCAGTATCCATTGGTGAGACAAAGTCAAGATGGTGATGGTTTGGGATGTAGTGGATAACCATGACACCTGATGTTTAACCAAACTCTAAGCACTCCACAGCACCTGTTTTTTAAACTTCTTTTACAGCTTTTGGAGCAAATTATTCTCATTTGCCCATTCCACACAGGGAAGTCTTCACATGTTTGGTATAGACAACCCCCCAAGTCACTTAATCTACCCTCAACTTGATTTATTCTATCTGCCAAAATGGTTTACTCGGTTGGTTCTTGGAGATACAGGTGAGTAAACTATTTTGGAGATACAGATGAGAATTTGGTGTATTGGGTAGACACCAAAGTGGGATGAGCAGTCCTGAAAAGGGCTAAATAGTTCTCACACTAGAAGTACTAGGCTTCCCTGAATATACCCTACATCCCAGAAAAAAATAAAATTTCAGTATGTAGTAAGTAAAGTTCAGAAATGTTGGTGAAAAAATAATGCTGGAAAGGCTCCAAAGAGATGATTCTCAGGGTCCCTTTGAGCTCCAACATTCTATGAAATTCAACCCTGGGGAAAAAGTAGAGCTTCCCTGCTTAAGGCATTAAAGAGGAGCTAGTCCAAGAACTCAAGAGAAAAACCATTGGGAATAAAGCCTATTCTAAGCTCTAGGGATTGGCCAAGTTAATAGGAAATAACCTGGAAATCTTCAAACCTTTGTCCCTCATCTCATACAGGTAGAACCCAAGAAGTGAGGCATGAAGTTAGAGTAGCCAAGCCGAGGATCTCAAAACCCAAGTCACATTACTGCAGACATTGAGGAAGCAGCTCACTGCCAAGCACTGATTCCACATTTGTTCTCAAGGTTAAAACAGGAGCTTTTTAATATTATGTTCATGAAATTAATTTTCTTCCCATTCAAGAAACCACAACCTCTCCTTTGTGTTTTACACCTCGTTTCTATTATCCATTTTCTTCTTTTTTAAAGGAGAAAATTCCAAAGCAAGAGGTAAGTTACATTTCTTTAATTGACATGAAACTTCTTATTATTTTCTGAGTTTCCAAAAATAATTTTATTCTTTATCCTGGAGAAATTGTGGGTAAAAATAATGTTCTCACCACAGGTGAAACCTAGGAATAATGAGGGGCAATCAAATTTGTTTTCAGTAGGGTTTATGTAAGGTAAAAACACTGAGTTATTTTAATTGAAAAAAATATCAGTCATTTCAGCCATATACTAATTCAGTCATCCTCAGCTTTTGATACAATGTCAGCCACACAATTGATTCTGCAGACATTACTGGGGTTTTTTTGAAACATGAATCATCTACAACCTCAGTCTGTATATTTTGCTTTGAAAAGACATTTCCTCTAAGTTGCTGCAGCAGTCACACAATGAGCCCATTTTTCTAAATTAAATGTCACAGGTAGCCCTGCAAAAAGTACCTTCCCTACACGAATATCAAGAAAGGAGAATTTTTCTTTTGCCTTTATTGAAGGAGTGTTTCCTCACCCTAGTACCTGAAGATGACACATTTTAATTCAATTCAACAGATAGTCTAAGCATATAAAGCATGATACAAAGTTTAGTTAAGACCCTGATCCTTGTCCACTTGAACTTTATGATTCAAAGGGAGAAAAGAAACTTTATGTACAGTTACGGATAAGTGTATTATCAAAACACAAAAGGATTCCAAAGGGTAACTTGTGGATCAGGGTGACCATGGAGGAGGTAGCATTTTAATTAGGCTTTAAGACATTGGAAGAAATGTAATAGGCAAAGATAATATTCTAAGCATATATGAGCAAGGTTCGGATGTGGGCAAGTGCAGCACATGTTTGGACATCTGAGTACATCCTGTACAGAAATATAGAATCTGTAAAAGGAAGGAATCTGCAAGACAAGGTTAAAAAGATAAGGAGCTGCTAGTTTGTCAAGGACCTTGAATGTTAGGCTATTTTCCCAATTTTATGCTGTAGATATTAGAGAACTATCATAGATGATAGAGCAGAACATGAGTTATTGTTGTGGGTCTTTCATGTTTGAAGTCAACCAACAACATTGTGGGTGATGTCTTGACCTATTCATGAATGGATGAAATAAGGCAAGGTTGCACAAAGTCATCAGCTTCACTCTCTCTTCCAGAGTCATTGTTGTCTAGTGACAAGGCAAAAGACAGAATGGCTGAAGATGGCCCGGGATGCAAGGGATGACCTTGGTGTCTGCCATGTCTGACCAAGCTCCAACATCTCCATAGAACCTGCTTCAACTGCCTTCATGGCCATTAGAACAACAAGTTCTCATCCACCCATTCCACCAGGTGAAGTCTTCACATGCTTGGAGTAGCATCCCACTGTTCTTGTTCCATTTGAGGATAGTTGGTTACCTTCAACTTAGTTTAATCTGTCAGCCAAATGGATTTACCCAGGTAGGTGCTACAGCTTCTTGGAGTCACAGGTGAGAATTGGGGGACAGATCGACACCAAAGGTAGATGAGCAGCCCTGAAAAGGGCTTGGCCAGCCCTCACAACAGAAGTACTTATCTTCCTTGAACAAACAATATGCAATTGGATAGCATAGTGCAGAACTTTTTAACCTTTTTCCATTTGTAACTCCTTTTCACCCAAATACTTTTTACATGACCCCAGGCAATTAGATATATAAAATAGGTATACAAATCAAACATTTACTGATAATAAATCTTAATTTCATGACCCCACATTCAGTTATGAGACCCCATATGGAGTTGTAATCCACAGTTTCAGAAGCTTTGGTGTAATGGATAGAACTCCAGGAGTTTTTAGTAAATTTAAATCTGGCCTCAGATATTTAGCAGGTCTGTGATCTTGGGCAAGCCACTTAATATTATCACCAGATCAGTGCCAGCATGAAGGCTGCTGTGGAGGGAGAAGAGAAGAAGGAAGATCTTCTTTGAGACTACTATGGTAATGCAGACAGGCACTTGGTGATAAAGCCCAGTAGGAACATTAGGAAGAATGGAAAGGAAAAATTCAAGAGATGTTTTAGAGGGGACAGGATTTGTTTCTCAACAAAACTGAGTGGGAATAAAAAGATTAAGTAAGTCCTGCTGTTGACTGGTGTTCTCATCTCTCTACTCTTTGAGCTAATAATTCCACTAAACTAGAAGCTCCAGTAACATATTTGTTAATGAACATGCTTTTTGGTATAGTAATACCTTGCAGATAAAGATTTTGGAGTCACTTGCATAGACATAATTGAATCCAGAGGATTGAATGATATTTTCAAGAGACGAGGTAAAGAAGTGGCCAAGAACAGACTCTTCAGGATACTTTCCTTCAGAGATCTGTAAAAACATAGAAGGAATGGTTGGAAAGCTAGGAGAACTAAGAGAATGTGATAGGTATGATAATCATAATAGCTAACATTTATATATGGCTTCTATGTGACAAGTACTGGGCTAAGCACTTTAAAGTTATCTCATTTCATCCCATAGTACATCTGAAAGGCAAGAGCTATTAAGGAAACTGAGGTAAACAAAGGGTAACTTGCCTAGGGTCATAAATTAATGTGTCTGGCTTTGAATTCAGATCTCCTCTCTTCTCCTCCAGACAATGATCAATCTTCTATTTTCATTTCAGCCATGAAGGACATTAAAGAAAGGGGAAATCAAACAGTTGTCACAGAATTCATCTTCCTGGGGTTTTCCAACCACCCAGAACTTCAAGGATTGTTCTTTTCAATATTTTTATTTGTGTACCTGATAACTCTTCTGGGTAACTTTCTCATATTAGCAGCAATAAGAATCAATCCTGTTCTTCACACCCCTATGTACTATTTCCTCAGCAACTTGTCCTTCCTGGACATCTGCTACACTTCCACCACTATCCCTAACATGCTGGTGAATTTTTTCCGAGTGAAGAAGACCATTACCTATGAAGGTTGCCTATCTCAGCTCTTCTTCCTTGTTACTTTTGCAGGCTCTGAGGGTGTCCTATTGGCTGCAATGGCTTATGACAGATTTATAGCCATTTGCCATCCATTACATTATCCAGTTCTCATGAGCAAGAGAGTCTGTGCCTACTTAGCAGCTGGGTCCTGGTTGTGTGGGTTAGTGAACTCTCTGACCCACACAGGGCTGACAGCAACTCTCACTTTGTGTGGTCCCAACCAGATCAGCCATTTTCTCTGTGACATCCCCCTACTCCTGAAGCTCTCCTGCTCAGACACTTCAGTCAATGAGTTCACCCTCTATGTGTCCAGTGCCACCATTGGTCTGAGCCCCTGCCTCTTCACTGCTGTCTCCTATATGCTCATTATTTCTGCCATCTTGAAAATCCAGTCTGCTCAAGGGCGACAAAAAGCCTTCTCCACCTGTGCTTCTCACCTTACTGTGGTGGTCATCTTTTTTGGAACTGCCAATTTCAATTATGATCAGCCCAGCTCAGGTTACTCCCTAGATGTGGACATCTTGGTCTCTGTCCTCTTCTGTATTGTTACCCCCATGTTAAATCCTATCATCTACAGTTTGAGAAACAAGGAAGTCAAAGTTGCTTTAAGGAAACTATGTGAAGGGTATTTTTTATTCAGTGATTCCAGATCTTAGCCTGGGGTCCATGAACTTAGTTTAAAAAATATTGATTAACTGTATTTTCAACATAATTGGTTTCCTTTGTTGCCCTATATATTTTGTACATTTAAGAACTCCCATTTTAAGGTCAATATAAGGAAGAGTTACTTCCTATATAAATGATTTCCATGGCGGGAACAAAAGAGAAGGTTTGAAGGAGTACAACCCTAGAGGGTAAAACAAGAGTACATGACTATGAGCTTCAGTTAGAAAATTCTTGAGAACAAGGATTGGAATTTGTTTTCGTTTTATCTTTCTTTTCATATCTCCTGGCCTTGGTATAGGACCTGGTATATAGTAAGTGATTAATGAAGAGACAAATGTAGTCTTTTGTGGTGGGGGAAAGTGGAGGAGTTTCTAAAAGTAGAATGGGCTAAATAATTATGATACAGAAAACATGTTAAATTCATTTTCAAAAAGTACCAAAGTTGGAGGGGAAAGATCCTTACTTACTGGGGTTTGTAGATGCCTAACATACTGTTGTGTGATATTTACATTTCAGGGAACTATATGTCTACAACATCACACATTTCACACTGTTATATTTCTATAATATCAAGTCCTTTAATGAGCACCATTTCTGTATTTCTCTTTCATCTGTAAAATTAACATAAGTTGTTAATTTTGACTTCTTACACGACACTTTCAAAAAATTTTTATCCTAGCCTATATGCAATAAAATATCTTCTAAAATGTGTCATACAATTGCCTTCCTACAATCTGGCAGGCACTATATCATCTCCAGGACTCTCCGTGAACCATATACTATTTTCAGGAATCAATGATGTATCATGATTGGCAAGAAGGTAATAGGTCAAAATAGAAGCCAGAAAGGTGAACATGTTTGAATAAGTTGACAAGGTAGAAAAGGTATGAAGGAAAGAAGGAAGGAATAGATGAATGTAAAAGCATTTAGCAAGGACTTATTATTTATTACTAATTTTGCTTAGTCTTGGGAACAAATATAAAGAGATAGCTCCTGCCCTCAAGGAGCTTATATTCTTACAAGGGAAGATAAAATATATAGGCAAGTGGTAGCCTGAGAAAGAGATGTAGAAAAAGATTGGGATAAAAAATGAGTAGGTATGCATGCGGCAGGCAGATGATAGGATTGCCTGAAATAGACAGCCAGAAGGCTAGAGAACTCAATGAGATATTGAGGTAAAGCTTGTCTGGTACTTAAGCCTGTAAATATAATGGACAGAAAAGGCTAGTCTGAAATATTAAGTGTTATACAATGAACCCCCCCCCAATGGAAGAAATAAAAATTTGATTCCACAGAGATCCCCAAATAATAGTGAAGAACCCCATAATGTTTCAAAAGAAAAATAAAATGTCTAAAAGAAGGTATTTGGGGTAACTAAGTCAGAAATAAGAGCTTTTAAAATCACAAAGCATAGACAGCTTAAAACGTTTCATGGAGATTTAGAGGACAACAGAGAATTCTGCAAAAGAAAATGACAGATTGTCATCTCCTTAAAAAACACAGAAATAGAAGATGGTCTATTGGAAGAGAGGAAGAAGAAAGAAATGTTGAAATAACACATGAATTCTACATAAATAGAAATGACTGACAAAGCTAAGATACCCAGAGATATCTAGTATATTATAGATTTCAAGACAATTTTTTAAGTTCATACTTATAATACTGAAGGAAAAATAATGAAAGAAACCTGTCCAGAACTTTTGAATATATATTACAAAATCCTTTTAGATTGGACTTATTGATTACCATCAGAGAAAAAGACTACATTTGAAAGTCCAAGATATGCATTCCAATCCCAAGCAACAAATTTTATGAGCAGAATCAAGGCCTTTTAATGAAGAAACATCAAATCAAATAGACAAGGGATATTTCATAGTTATGAAAAATCAGAGAATATATATTTCAAAAAGCCAAGAACCAAAGATACAACCTAAAATTACATATTCTACAAAAGAGCTCTAATCATCAATTGAAAAAGATCCTGAATAACAAGAAAATGAAAATATTAATGTCAAAACAAACAAAAGCAGAGGTAAACAGAATATTTGATTTACAACCACAGTAAACAAGATAAGTATAAAAAAGTAAACAAATGCAATAATCAAGAAAAAACTAAACAATAAAATAAACTTCATTTACTTTGCTATAAGTGGATCTGTTGTGATTTTTTTGACAGTTATTTTATCAGAGAGAGGAAGGAAAATAAGAAAATAGAGCTAAAATGCACTTCCACTGAATGTAGAGATGAATAGAAAAGGGACAGCTATTTCTCTGATCTCTAAACAAATATGTGGAAACATGGAAGAGTAGATAAAGTAATGGAAGGGAAAGATTTGGGTACCTAGGGAATGTGGGAAGGCAGGATTTTTATAGATTTCATCTGGGAGGAATAGGAAAACAGAAGACCCCTTTCTCTAAGGAAGAATTATACTTACAAGGATTTTATCTCACCCCACGACTGGGAATAAATAAGGGGAAACTAGCACTATTATAAAAAAAGAAGACAGAGATCCAGAGATAGAAATATACTGGACCTAGGAAAGGTTATTAGAGTACTGGCATGCTATCCATCATACATCATTGTCTCATTCAGGAATTGATATTTGTGTGGGTGATGTACAATAGAAGACCCCACCAAAAAGAGATAAAATTAATCCAATAAGCAAAGAGAAAGTAAAACATGGGGACATCTGAACAACAAAGAAATGAGACAGACTGGGGAGTTCAAATTTGGTACTTTACAGGCTCTACTCCTCTGTGACATAGAATCAAGAAAGATGACATACACATTCAGATACAAGTACTGATGTGCTAAAGCCAGTACTAACTAGCTGATGAGAACAATTAAAAACAATTTTAGGGTGAACATTTGTACCTCAGAAATCAAAACTCCCTTCCAAGCTAATTCCCACTTCCTATTGTTGGGTTGTTGTTTTTTTAATGACGCAAGGGCTAAGAATAGTTTTACATTTTTAAATAGTTGGAAAAAATCAAAAGAAGACTATTTCATTATTTCATGACACATGAAAATTATAAACAATTCAATAAATGAAGTTTCATTGGAACATGTCAAGCTCATTCATTGCCTTACTGTCTATAGTCGCCTACGTTCTATAATGGCAGAATTGGATAGTTGCACCAGAGGCCATACGTAACCCTCTCCAGATCTCAAACTGCTGTTCACTGAGCTACAAATCAATGATGTAGTTAGAACTTAATAGCACCCCATTCACCATACCATGACATTTATTTTTTGGTAATTTAATAGTTTACACCTATAATGTCAAAACAAGAACAGAGAAAGAAAGTTTTATGATTTTTTTTTTTTGAGTTCAAGGTCAAGAATGACATTTTTTGAATGAGAAACACCTTCAACTATTATTTGTGAACAGTAAATAGTTTTGAAAATTAGCTTTTGCTGCTGAGTTGATATTAATGAATTCAACATAAAACTACAATAAAAAACAGCAATTCTTTGTGAAATTTACATACAGTAAAATCAATTTAGTGACAACATTGTTTGAATCACAGATAATGTCAAGGTGCTTTATAGACTTCTCAAGCTATCAAAAGGTAAAATGAGAAGATTTCTACTCTCACACATATTTGCAGCAGACATTTTCTAAGCTCAAACTATGATTCCAGTAGCATTTTGTAGACTTTGATGCAAATAACAAAAGAAATTTCCACACATAATTAATCTACGATGTAATGATCAAAAGAGTTTGGTAGAGTTCTATATTAAATGACTTCCAAATGGTAAATATATTCAATTAAAATTACATGCTCATGAATGGATATAGGTATTTGACAATACCTATGTGAAAAGACATTTTCAGAGATGCAATGATAAAATTCCACTAAAAATTAGCATTATCAGATGAACATTTGTAAGCAATTTTGATAATAAGAAACACTAAATTTGAACTGCAGTTAAATAAAATGTTATTTCATACACAGATACACATAAGAATTCCATTCTCATTAGTAGGCCTGTAATTACAAAAAATGATACATAATTATAATTTTTATATTTTGAATTTTCAAAATTCTGCAATTTGAATTTTATAATTTGATGTTTTTAATAAAAACATTTGTGAAAATTTATTTTTTCTCTTGTAAAATAAGTTGTTCAATATTTTTTCAGTCATTTCTAACCCCAATTTGGGGTTTTCTTAACAAAGATACAAAAGCAGTTTGTCATTTCCTTCTCTAGCTTATTTTACAAATGAGGAAACGGGGCTTAGAGATACCCAGAGTGTCTGAGACCAGATTTGAACTCAAATCCTCCTGATTCCAGGATCAGCACTCTATTCACTATACAACCAAGCTGGCTGTGTTATATAAGTACCTCCATCATATCTTCCATTTTGTCTCTTAGCCCACAAAACCTAAAATATTTATGATTTGGCTCTTTGGAGAAAAAAATTTTCCCATCCTAGTCTAGCTTAAAAAAGTGTCAATAATGCAGATTAAACTTTAAAATGTAAATGCATAATTTGTCTTCCTGAAGAGTCCAGTTGTTAACATTTACTAGCAAACTCTTTTAAATATACTTTAGCTTAGGGGAGATAAACTAAAAGGTTCAGGGAATGACATCACTAGACTTAAGTTTAGTAACTGCAGGTTCATAACAGTAATGATAATGTTGATGAAGATAGTTATCTAGTTAGTATTTATATAGCACTTCAAGATTTGCCAAATGTTTTATATTCATTATCTCATTTGAACCTAGCCCTTATATTCTCTTTTTCTGTGTGTAACATACTGTAATAATATAAAAACTATATATAAGACATATATTATATAGGTATATTCATGTTCCAATACATGATGCAATACAATTCTGGAAAAGGTAAGAATAATAAAGAGGACATAATAAACGAAAACTTCTTGGAACAAATAATCATAAAAGAATATTATTTAAACTAAAATTTAGGCTGTGGTGCTAGAGTAGAAAAGCAAGATTTCTAAAAGCACATTTATCTTGTTGAAGAAAGGTCAAAGATCTGGAGAAGTATAGACAAAGAAAGAGAAATCAACAATTTAAGCAAATTCAAGGAACTTAAAGTAGATGATAATCAGGAGAAGGAAAGCTGATGGAAACTGACAAGTATCAAATTACCATAAGCAAAATCAATGTCAGGAACAAAATATTAACTAGAAAGGAGTTACAAATTAGGAAAAAAGAAATAAATAGATGTAAAATCAACAATTATGATCACAAACATAACTGGATTTTTAGATCTATTAAAAAGAAAGAAAATAGGAGAATGGACAAAAAAAAAAAACAACAACAAAGCCCAGCAATTTACTGCTTATACATAATACATTAAAAAATGAAGCCATATATAGAGTGTAAATGAGAAACTGCAACAAAATGTGCTATGCATCAGTTGATTATAAAAAAGCATTAGATGTCATCACACTATGATTAAGCAAAAGTAAAAACTGACACTGTCAAAAAGGATGACCAAAAAAAAAATTATGTGTAAAGGCTCCTTAGACAACAAAATTATTGTCACCATTAACAGTATTTGCACAAAATAGTATACAGCATCTAAATTCATAAATATGAAAAGAACTGCAAATAAACTATAAAAATTGTGCCAGATTTTAATATGTCTTGTGGAGAAGGATAAATCTAGCAGAAAGAAGAAAAATGTCATCTTCTGAATGGGAACACAAAGAAAATACATATTTTGAGCATTTTTGGTACCTTTAAAAAAGTAGATAAGAGACACAGAAAAATTATTAATAAATATAAAAAGCAGAAATAAGAAACATACCCTTTTAGACCATAATGCAATAAAAAGCAATAAATAATACAGGAAACAAAAGTCAAACACTGAGCTATAATAATGATGCATTGAATGAATGGGTGCTAGTTATTATTATCATTTCTGTTGGAAGATCTATTCTGAATGTTCTGACACTTCATTGCTACCTAAAACTTGCTCTAGCAACTGATAACCCTTTCTTCTTGGACCCAGGATAGTACTTTATTTTAGTAAACCTATCTAATATAGATTAAGACTATCAGAAATGGATTGTTCTGTGACAATCACAAGATCTCATTCTTAGTCATTGCTGGCAAGATTTTTGCCAGAGTCCTTAATAGGCTGACTGTTCCCATGGAAGATGGTCATCTATTAGAGAGCCATTGTGGCTTCAGAAGGAGTTGAGGACTTGTTGAGATGAGTTTGCTGCTCAACATTTTTGGGAAACATGACAGAACAAAGGTCTGTACACAATATTTTTCAATCTGGCAGAAACCTTAGATACTGTTGGTCATTAGAACTTACAGAAAATTATGTCCAAATTAGATTCCCTGGAGTAGTTTTAGTATTATTTAGTATTTAGTATATTTAGTATTCAGTGTTATACATCATTTTCATGATAGCATGGCTGCCCAAATTCTTGATAATGGACAATGGTCTTACACCATGCCAGTCCCTCTGGTTACTTGGGAGAGAGTGTCTGTTGGTTTGATTGGGCAGAATCACTGGTCACTTATTTTGATATGCTGTTGAATTGTATATTCTTTCCTTTGAATTAATATTTCCTTTGATTGATTAGTAAAAGAAACACAATGAGAAAGGATCACAAACTCTGATTTTGAGTGAATATTGACCCATATTCATGATATGCTTCCAACCTGAAAGTCTTGGGGTTCACAGCAAAGGAGGGCCCCAGGTACTATGTGTATTTGTACTAATTAGACTTTAAGCTCCATGAGAGCAAGGACCTCTATCAGGTCATAGTTTGATGTGGTATAGACCCCAACTTCTTAAACTGTATCACTATCCTATATGGGATCTCATAACTCCATGTGGGGGTTGAGAAATTATGATTTATTATTAATAAATGCTTGATTTGTATAGCTCTTTTATATACCTATAGACCCAGGGTCATGTAAAAAAAAAAAAAACTCAGGTAAAAAGGGGTATTTGTGGAAAATATTTAAAAAGACCTGATACACAATTACAAATCTTTAATGAATAGAGATTTTAAATGCCAGAATTATATAGGAAAAAATTATATAGGAAGATCAGAAATGTTGACAAGGAAGCAAGTTCAAAGAGGTTTCAAAGATATTTTTCTGCATCCTTTGCATTTAAAAATTTCCCTCAGGGAAAAGTAAAGCCTAGTTGCTTGAGGCACTCCAGAGGAGCTAGTCCAGAGCTTCAAGAAAAGAACCTCAGGGACTAAAGCCTACCCTGGCCTCTAGGGATTGACCAAGTTAATAGGAAATAACCTGGTTTATAACTTGGAACTCTTCAAGTTCATATCCCCCATCTCACACATATTCAAATCCTGAGGTAAAGTTAGAGAAGCTAGCAGAGGACCTCAAAATCCAAGTCTCCTTATTGCTGTCACTGGGGCAGAGCTCTCTGCTAGGTGCCGATTTTACCTTTCTTCTCAAGACGAAGACAGGAGCTTTTTAATATTATGCTCATGAAATTAATTTTCTTCCCATTCAAGAAATCACATCTCCTTTATATTTGTTTTATACCTAGTTTCATTCACCTATTTTCTTTGGATTTTTTAAAAGGAGAAAATTCCAGAGCAAAAGAGGTAAGTCACATTTCTTTAATTGAAATACAACTTCTTATTTTTTTCTGATTTTCTAAAATAATTTAATTCTTTATCCTAGGGAATCTGATTAAAAAAAATGTTCCCACCACAAGTGAAACTCAAAAGTAATGAAGCCATTAAATTTATTTTCAACAGGACTTAGGAAGGTGAAAATATCAGGTCAATTTAATTGAAAAAAAAAATCAGTCAATTTAGCAAAATACTGTTGAATTGCCATTGTAGATGGATGAGTACAAAGATGGTATCACTAGCTCAATGCTTTAGAAAGATGAGGCTACATCAGCATGAAGGTTGCTTTGGAGAGAGTAGAGAACAGGGAGAAGAATACTTGCTTTGAGGCTGCTAGAGCAGTGCACTTGGCGATGAGGGGCAGTGGGAACAGTGGGAACAGTAGGGAGAATAGAGATATTTCAGAGGAGAATAAACAGAATTTGTTTCCAACAAACCTAGGAAACAGTGCAAGAATAAACAAATCTTGCTGCTGGCTCCAATTCCCAATTATCTCCCCAAGATTTCCATTCCACCAGAAGCTGAAGCCATGTGTTCATGAGCGAACATCCTTTTTGTGTCTAGGATTATCTTGGTTTATTTCTCTACCTAAGCCTACACACCAACCCCAATGCTCTAGATCTCAACAGGAGAGCCCTCTTAACCTGGTGGCAGTTTACTATCTCCAGATGACAATTTTAGTTATGGGGATATTTTTGAAAAGAGAGTGTTCCCTTTATCAAGAGAACCCCAAAGATCCAAAGGAATATTTGAATTGGAAAGAAACTTAGACATCATTTTATGTGGGAGGAAACTCAGACCCAAAGGGTTAATTAAAGATAATGTAGACAAAGTGCTTTGATCTTTAAGTGTCTCCTCTGTTTCAAGGTCAAGTGCTCCTCCCACTCTATCTCCTGCCTCCATTCACCCTAAAACATCTTATCCACTGCACATTCTTATGATAAGGAATCAAACTACCTGGGCTTGAATTTGGGCTGGTCAATGACTCCTTGTGTGATCTTGAGCAAAGCACTCAATTTCCTCAGTTTCCTCATTTGAAAAATAGAAAGGCTTGGTTTGGGATGCATAGTATCTGAAATGAAGGTATGACATCCAGATAGTGTTGTCTTGGAGAAAATGTAAAAGTGGAGGCATGGTCATGAGCGACTTTTCCCAAGAAAGGAGAGAAGTAAGATGGTCGCCGGAAAGCAAAAAGAATAGCGAGAATGTGAGACTAATGTTTTTTTTTTTTTTTTATTCCATAGATTTGGGAGTTTCTTTCAGGTTTCACCAGATTAAAACCAATTTCTTCCTGTTTATACTGGGCTGCTTTTGTATAGATAACCCTGAAAGTCTGAGTCTACCCAATGTGCTAGAAGCTTTCCTCCTTTTCTCCTAACATCTGAGTGCAGTTACCTATTAATTGTTTTTTAATGATATTCAGGTTTTTGACTTGTCATGGTTTTTTGGGTGGTTTTTAAGTTGTCTTTTCAAATCTTGTTTTCAAGATCAATGTGTTTTTTTCTATATGCAATTATTGTACCATGTCTATAGATCTCTTACTCTTATTGGTTTTTGCTTCTTTTTCCAAATTGTCTTTTCCCTGAAGTATATTTGCTTTTCTAATCTATTGTTTTCTTTTTTGCTTTTTTTTTTGGAGACTTATCTCTGTAGATTCAGGATCTAGAAATCGATTTCAGAGTCATTTGCATAAAAACAATTATAGTTGAAGAATTGAATGAGATTTTCAAGGGAGAGAGAATAGAGAAAGAAGAGAAGTAGAACAAAGCCAGACCTTTGTGGGATATTTTCCTTCACAAGTCTGTAAAGAATATAGAAGAAGTAATTAGAAAAGGAGGAAAACTAAAAGAATGTGATAGCTCTGAAATCAAGACTTGGAGAAGCAGTATATAGTTTTGGAAAAGGGAAAAGGTCCCAAATTCCTCCTACAAAAAATGAAGGAATTATACTAGCAGATCTCCAGCTCTCTTCAGATTTGAAATATAGGATTCTAGGAGCCTTGCTAAAAGGAAATGTCCCAAACTATTCTCCATATGTAGTATGATCAGGATTGTAACTTTCTTTTCCAGGAGAATCAGATGAATCTGGCCCACATTTAACTACCAATTCTTAAATGGAAATCAGAATGGACAAAATGCTCTCCTGTAGTATAGGGTGTCTGTTGGCAACTCTATTTGGGCTGAATAGGCCATTAGTTGGACCTAGTGTGATCCATTCATATGTTCTTAGATTCTCTTGAAATACAAAAAGGTCAGTGGCTTAAAAAGCATTAGAACCAACTTTATAATCACAGCACAGTTTCTGTCTTGCCTCATCTGTGAATTAACCTGCCCTCCCAAGCATCTTTGCTTGATCTTTGCCTGTCATTTCAGATCCAGGTGGGATGAAGACAAATTTGTTTCCAGCAGTGGATGATCCACTCTGAACAATGGACAAAGGTCAGCCCTCTCTAATAGTTTTGATAGATCTGTCTAAAATCTGGGTTCCTCTCAAATGGTGTCAGTGAGATAAGCAGTGAGTTAGCATTTGCATTTTATTTTCCATATCCTCCAGGATATCATCTAATTACATTCTTTAAAAAAGTACAAGTACAATCTCCTGACATTCAATTATTCACTCCAGTGAAAGGAGTTCATGGGGATAGAACACTGGACCAGTAGAAGGACACAGAAATGTATCCACATCCCCAGTCAGGGAGATCTGAGGGATACTTGGCCCTGTGGTTCAAAAAGATATCTAATGTCTTTTTCCTTCAAGGCCAGTTTATGAGCCACACAAGAAAATTCCTCTCATTTTTTTTAAACAATTCAACTTAATCACCTACAGGTTATGATTGATCTTTGGGTGTTCTCCAAAGTAAACTCAGCCTCAAAGAATAAAGATATATCACTATCAAGAATGTTTCAAAGCAATCCTCAGACTCAGGAGGAAATTCCTAATGAGAAGTTTCCTAGAAATTTTAAATAATGACTGCATCTTTGGAATAAGGAAAGAAAATAAGTGTTTATTAAGTGTCTCCTTTGTGCTAGTTACTGGGCAAAGAGAGTTACAAATTTTATCTCATTGAATCCTCACAACAAACCTGCCAGGTGAGTACTATTATTCCCATTTTACAGCTGCACAAACCAATTTAAAGAAAGTTCATGTGACTTGTCCTGTATCACATAGAAGTTTCTTGAACTTCAGTTGGAATTCAGGTCTGCCTGATGTCAGCCCCAGCACTCTATCCATTGTATCACCTAGATGCCTTGAAATATGAATAATATAAAAAGTATATGCGTATGATTCTCAATGTGACTACTTTGAAGGGAAAACAGAATGGCAGCAGCTCAAAAGAAACACGAGAGGCAAACATGTAGAGAATCCAAATTTTCACACCAATTTTTTATGCTTGACCTATGGAAGAGCATTCCAAGCTCATCTTGGTCTGACTGGGCAGAGTCAGATACACTGTAACTTGGATCTAACATGGTAGGGTCATTTCGATCTTATGGACAACAAGCCATTCATACGAATATGTGTTATCCATTTTTGTCCTTTCTGTGATGTGTTTTGGACTAAGTACTTCCCATTGATTCCTGTAGCCAATAATGTAGTGAGGATGGATGAGATAGAGGAAGAGGTTAACTTTCTCCTCCACAAACAGTGATAGCTTCTATTTTCATTTCAGCTCTGCAGGACATTAAAGAAAGGGGAAACCAAACAGTTGTCACTGAATTCATCTTCCTGGGGTTTTCCAACCACCCAGAATTGCAAGGATTGTTCTTCCTGATATTTTTAGTTGTGTATCTGGTAACTCTTCTGGGTAACCTTCTCATATTAGCAGCAATCAGAATCAATCCTGTTCTTCATACCCCTATGTACTATTTCCTCAGCAACTTGTCCTCCCTGGACATCTGCTACACCTCCACCACTGTCCCCATCATGCTGGTGAATTTTTTCCGAGAGAAGAAGACCATTACCTATGACGATTGCCTGAGTCAACTCTTCTTCCTTGTTGCTTTTGCAGGCTCTGAGTGTGTCTTGTTGGCTGCTATGGCTTATGACAGGTTTGTAGCCATTTGCCATCCATTACGCTACCCAGTCCTCATGAGCAAGAGGGTCTGTGGCTACTTAGCAGCTGGGTCTTGGTTGTGTGGGTTAGTGAACTCTCTGGTCCACACAGGGCTGACAGCAACTCTCACTTTGTGTGGTCCCAACCAGATCAACCATTTTCTCTGTGACATCCCCCTACTCCTGAAGCTCTCCTGCTCAGACACTTCAATCAATGAGGTTGCACTCTATATATCCAGTGCCATCATTGGTCTGAGCCCCTGCCTCTTCACTGCTGTCTCCTATATCCTCATTATCTCTGCTATCTTAAAAATCCAGTCTGCTCAAGGACGGCAAAAAGCCTTCTCCACCTGTGCTTCTCACCTCACTGTGGTGGTCATCTACTATGGAACTGGAAACTTCAACTATGATCAGCCCAGCTCAGGCTACTCCCTGGATGTAGATATGTTGGTCTCAGTTCTCTTCTGTATTGTTACTCCTATGTTAAATCCCATCATCTACAGCCTGAGAAACAAGGAAGTAAAATTTGCCTTGCGGAAACTATGTGAAGGACATATTTTATCCAGTGATTCCAGTGTTCAAATCAGATCTTAAGCTGGGGTCCATGAACTTGGTTTAAAAAAATATATATATTTATTAATTATATTTTTAGTAAATTGATTTCCTTTGTAATCATTACATTTTATGCATTTAAAAAACCTATTCTTCCCTATCATACTGTTCATCAATTTGCCAAAGTTGTCTATGTCCAAATGTTGAGATTACCTAATCTGGATTACTAGAACTCTTCCTGTATAAGTGATTTCTATGGTGGGAATAACAGAGAAGATTTTTAAGGGTTTTAAACCTAGAGGGTAATGCACTAGAATATGACAAAGAACTTCAATCAGAAGCTTCTTGAGAGTAAGGACTATGATTTGTTTTGGTTTTGCTGTCTTTTCATATTTCCAACCCCTAGCTTAGGTCCTGGTACATAATGAGTCATTTTAATATTGATATGTTGGGGGAAAGTAGAGGAGCTTCGTGGTAATTTGAACTTTCTAAATGTAGAATGAGCTAAATAATTATAATACTGAAAACAAATTAAATTCATTTTTAAAAAGTAATGAGGTTGAGGAGGAAATATCCTTACTAACTGGGGGCTTGTAGATGTCTAACACATTATCCTGTGATATTTACATTTTGGGAAATTATATGTCTAAAACATACACATTTTATACTGTTATATTTCTATAATATCATCTTCTAATGAGCACTATTTCTGTCCTTTTTCATCTGTGAAATTAACATAAGTTGTTAATATGCTTGCAAGCTTTTGACATCTTACATGACACTTTCAGATGATTTTTATCCTAGTATATTTGCAATAAAATATCCCATACAATTGCCTTCTCACCACTAGGCTGACAACATATTATCTATACAACTAAAGTCATATATGAGCCATATATATAACATCAATGATAAGTCAAGACTTGCAGCAACATAATAGGTCTTAATAGGAGAAACCAAGAAGAGGACTCAGGTAAACATGACTGGACAAATTGAATGAGGCAGAAAAAAGTGGGATGGAAGAAAGTTCAGAAGGAAGGAAGGAAGGAAGGAAAGAAGGAAGGAAGAAAGAAAGGAAGGAAGGAAGGAAGGAAAAAAGGAAGGAAAGGGAAGGGAAAGGAAGGAGGGAAAGGAAGGAAGGAAGGAAGGAAGGAAGAAAGGAAGGAAGGAAGGAGAAGGAAGGGAAGGGAAGGGAAGGAAGGAAGGAAAGGGAGGGAAGGAAGGAAAGGGAAGGGAAGGAAGGAAGGAAAGGGAGGGAAGGAAGGAAAGGGAAGGGAAGGGAAGGAAGGAAGGAAAGGGAGGGAGGGAGGAGCATTTAGCAAGGATTTACTATGTATCCCACATTTTGCTTAGTCCTGGGAACAAATATAAAGGGGAGGTAGTTTTTGCTCTCGAGGAGTTCATATTTGTATGAGGGAGGACGACATTAATAGGAAAGTGGTAACCAGGGAGAGACAGAAAGGGATTGGAGTGGGAAATGAGTAGATATACATGTTGGAAGCAGAAAAGATGATCTGGAGTAGGGAGATGGACAGTTAGATGACTAGTCCATACTCATTATGTCAAAACAAAGAGAGAAAAAAATTACAATTTTTTGAGCTTAGGCTAAGAATGAAAATTTTCTGAATCAAAATTGCACTCAATTATCAAACATTGAATTGTTTTGAAAATTAACTCCTGTGCAGACTTGATATTTTTTAATCACCTCAAGAGACCCATGTTCCCTGAATTCAAATATCATCTCAGACATTCAATTTCTAGCTATGTTACCTTGGGAAAATCATTTAACCTTATTTGCCTCAGTTTCTTCATCTGTCAGATAAGGTAGAGAAGGAAATTACAAACTGCTCCAGTATGTTTGCCAAAACAACCCCAAATGGGTCATGAAGAGTCGATCACAGCTGAAATGACTGAACAACAATGAATTAAACATAAAACTACAAGGAAAAACAGCAATTATTTGTGAAATTTATACTGTAAAAATTTATACTGTGTAATTTATATTGCAGTAAAGTCTGTTTGGTGACAAGTAACGCTGTGTGAATCACAATCAATGTCTAGCTGCTTTATACATTTCCATTGCTGTCAAAAGTTAAAACAAGTAAGATTAAACTTTAAAGTATGTGTGCATACATTTTTTCCCCTGGAGAATCTAATTGTGACTATTTACTGGCAAACTCCTTTAAACATTGCTTGAGCTCAGAGATATTCCAATAGAAGAAGGCTCAGGGAATAAAATCAAACTTAAACCTGGTAATTTTAGGCAAATTAGGCAAATAATAATGATGATGATGTTTACTAATATATAAGTATACACACATCACATAGACACACAGACACATAAACATGCAGAGAGAGGTAGCGTGGTAGAGCACTTCAAGTTTTACAAAGTATTTTATATATCCATTATCTCATTTAGGCCTTGCCCTTTTTCTTTATGTGTGCATGTTTGTTTGTGTGTATATATACACTGTATGTAAAAACTATATATATAACATATATTTTATTTGTGTATTCATGTTCCAATGCATGACACAGTACAATTCAAAAAAAGGTAAAATTATTAAAGGGGAAATAATAAATGAAAATTTCTTATAATAAATGACCCCAAAGGATATTATTTAAGCTAAAATATAGGCTGGGATGCTGGAGTAGAAAGATAAAATTTCAATAACACATTTATCTGGTTGAAAAAAGGTTAAAGATCTGGAGAAGTATTGAAAAAGAAAGAGAAATCAACAATTTAAATAAATTTAAACAACTTTGAGGAGATGATGATCAGAATAAGGAAAGCTTGTAGAAATTCACAAATATCAAAATTACCATAAGCAAAATTAATCTCAGGAACAAAATATTAACTAGAAAGGAGATAAAAATCAGGAAAAATAAATAAATAGATAGAAATTCAATAATTATGACCATAAACAAATATGAATTTTTAAATCCATTAAAAAGAAGATGGGAGAATGGATAAAAAAACAAGACCCAGCAATTTGTTGCATATAAATAACATCTAAAAAATAAAGCCATACACAGAATGTAAATAAGAGAATGGAACTAAATTTACTTTGAATCAGTTGATTCTAAAACACATTAGTTCTCATCAAAAAAGCCATAAAAAAAATTGACAATGTCAAGAGGAATGACCAAAAAAATTATGCTTAAAAGATTCATAAACTAATGTTATCATTAATGGTATTTACACAAAATAGTATACAGCATCTAAATCCACAAATGTGAAGAGAAATACAAACAAACTATAAAAATTGTGCAATATTTTAATGTGTCTTAAGGAGAAGGAAAAATCTAACAGAAAGAAGAAAAATGCCATCTTCTGAATGGGAACACTAAAGAAAATACATATTCTGAATATTTTTGGTACTTTTACAAAAGTAAGAAGCAAGAAAAATTATTAATAAATATAAAAAGCAAAAATAGGAAACATATCCTTTTAGACCATAATGCAATAAAAAGCAATAAATAATACAGGAAACAAAAGTCAGACACTGAGATATAATAATGATGTATTGAATGAATGGGTGCTAGTTATTATTATCATTTTTGTGGTTAGGTCTGTTCCAAATGTCCTGACTCTTCATTGCTATTTAAAATTTGCTCTAGTTACTGATAACCTTTTCTTCTTAGACCTCAAATAGCACTTTGTTTTACTACACCTCTCTAATATAGATTAATACTACAGGAAATGGATTGTCCTGTGACAATCACAAGATCTCTCTCTTAGTCATTGCTGGCAAGATTCTTGCCAGAAAACTTAATAGGCAGATTGTTCCCTTACAAGATGATCATCTACCTGAGAGTCAGTATGGCTGCAGAAGGGATTAAGGACTTGTTGATATGGAGTTTGCTGCTTAACAATTTCAGGAAAAACGCCAGGAGCAGAACAAAGGTCTGTACACAATGTTTTTCAATCTGGCAAAAACCTTAGATACTATTGGTCATGAGAACTTATGGAAAATTATGTCAAAATTTGGTTCTCTGGAGTAGTTCATCAATATTATACATAACTTCCATGACAGCATGGCTGCCCAGATTTTGAGTAATGGACAATGCTTTTACATCATGCCAGTCCCTCTGGTTACCTGCGAGAGAGTCTTCTGTTGTTTGTTTGGGCAGAATCACTGGTCATTTATTCTGATGTGCTGTTGAATTATATAGTCTTTACTTTGAATTAATATTTCTTTTGATTATTTGGTAAAAGAAACATAATGAGAAAGGATCACAAACTCTGATTTTGAGTGAATGTTGACCCATATTCATGATATGCTTCCAACCTGAGAGCCTTGGGGGTTCACAGGCAAAGGAGAGCCCCAGGTGGTATATGTATTCATACTAACTAGATTATAAGCTCCATGAGGGCAGGGACCTCGATCAATATATAGTTTGATGCAGTAGAGACCCCAGCTTCTTAAACTGCAAGTCACTACCTGATATGGCATTTTATAACTCAATGTGAGGTTTGAGAAATTATGATTTATTATTAGTAAATGCTTGGTATATATATATATATATATATATATGTATATATATATATATGCACACACACCCATATATATGTAATATTTATATACTCAGGATCACATAAAAATTCTTGGGGGGAAAAGAGTCATGAGTGGAAAATATTTTAAAATATTTTGGTAGACACTTAATAAATCTTTTGTAAAAGGCCTCATTTCTAAAATATATAGAGAATTGACTCTAATTTATAAGAAATCAAGCCATTCTCCGATTGATAAATGGTCAAAGGATATGAACAGACAATTTTCAGATGAAGAAATTGAAAGCATTTCTAGTCATATGAAAGGGTGTTCCAAATCACTATTGATCAGAGAAATGCAAATTAAGACAACTCTGAGATATCATTACACACCTGTCAGATTGGCTAGGATGACAGGAAAAGATAATGGTGAATGTTGGAGGGGATGTGGGAAAACTGGGACACTGATACATTGTTGGTGGAGTTGTGAACGGATCCAGGCATTCTGGAGAGCAATTTGGAACTATGCTCAAAAGTTATTAAACTGTGCATACCCTTTGACCCAGCAGTGTTACTACTGGGATTATATCCCAAAGAGATCATAAAGAAAGGAAAGGGACCTGTATGTGCAGAAATGTTTGTGGCAGCCCTATTTGTAGTGTCCAGAAACTGGAAATTGAATGAATGGATGCCCATCAATTGGAGAATGGCTGAATAAATTGTGGTATATGAATGTTATGGAATATTATTGTTCTGTAAGAAACAACCAGCAGAATGGTTTCAGAAAGGCCTGGAGAGACTTACATGAACTGATGCTGAATGAAATGAGCAGGACCAGGAGATCATTATACACTTCAACAACAATACTATATGATGATTAATTCTGATGGATGTGGCCCTCTTCAACAATGAGATGAACTAAATCAGTTCCATTCGTTCAATAATGAATAGAACCTATATCCAGCGAAAGAACTCTGGGAAATGAGTGTGACCCACTACATAGCATTTCCAATCCCTCTGTTTTTGTTCGCTTGCATTTTTGATTTCCTTCTCAGGTTAACTGTACATTATTTCAAAGTCCTATTCTTCTTGTGCAACAAAATAACTGTATGGATATGTATACATATGTTGTATTTAACATATACTTTAACATATATTGGTCTACCTGTCATCTGGGGGAGGGGGTGAGGGGAAGGAAGGGAAAAGTTGGAACAGAAGGTTTTGCAAGGGTTATTGCTGAAAAATTACCTATGCATATATCTTGTAAGTAAAAAGCTATAATAAAAATAAATAAATAAATGAATTGAAGTTTAAAATGTAAGAATTATATAGCGAAGGAATATCAGAAATGCTCACAAGAAAGCAAGTTCAAAAAGGCTTCAAAGAGATAATTTTCTGGTTTTCTTTGCAATTAAAAATCCTACCATGACCCTCAGGGAAAAGTAAAGCCTCTTTGTTTGAGGCACTGGAGAGGAGCTAGTCCAGACCCTCAATAAAAGAACCTCAGGGATTAAAGCCTACACAGGCCTCTAGGGATTGACCAGTTTAATAGGAAATAACCTGGTTTATAACTTGGAACTCTTCAAACTCATATCCCTATGTCACACCCATTCAAGCCCTGAGGTAAAGTTAGAGCAGCTAGCAGAGGACCTCAAAGTCCAAATCACCTTATTGTAGTCACTGGTGCAGGGCTTATTGCTAGGTGCTGATTCTACCTCTCTTCTCAAGACTAAGGCAGGAGCTTTTTAGTGTTATGCTCATGAAATTAATTTTCTTCCCATTCAAGAAATCACATCTCCTTTATATTTGTTTTATACCTAGTTTCATTCACCTATTTTTTTTTTAAAGGATAAAATTCCAGAGCAAAAGAGGTCATATTTCTTTCATGGAAATGAAACTTGTTAATTTTTTCCTGAGTTTTCTAAAAATTTAATTCTTTATCTTAGGGAATCTGATCAAAAAAGAATATTCCCACCACAAGTGAAACCCAAGAGTAATGAGGCCATCGAATTTATTTTCAGCCGGACTTAGGTAAGATAAAAACATTTGGTCAATTTAATTGAAAAAAAAATCAGTAAATTCAGCAAAATATTGTTGAATTGCCATTGTAGATGGATGAGTACAAAGATGGTATCAATAGAGAGATTGGGATGGAAGCCCGACATTAGGCATTGAGGAAAAGTATGGTTTGTGAAAAAATGGAAGCATTTGGCGATAACCTTCATAAGAAGCTTAACAATAAGAAGAGAGTAAATTAAGCTTGAAATTAAGCAAACTTGTTCTTTTTTATTTTTTAATTTGTTTTTAAGTTTAGAATTGGGAATCCCTGAGCATGTCTACACACAGAGGGAAAAAGAAAGATTGATGGTGCATGAAAGAAAATTGTTGCTGTAGGAAGATCCTGAATGAAGACATAAAGAATGGGTTCAAAGGTACAGGGAGAAGAATTAGACTTTGGAGAAGGTATATTTTTTATTCTGAGAGGAGGGAAGTAGGAAATGAGTGGGTACTTAGAAGTGTTAAGGAAAGAAAAAATATAGCTGTCTGAAGGGTAAGTTGATGTCTGATGTCCTCAATATGTCCTCAATATTCTTAGTGAAGAAGGACATAGAATTGAAGAATTGAGAGAAGAGATCTCAATAGCGATTTTGGACATACCTTAGATTAAAAAAGTCCTACTAGAACATACCCTAGAAGTGACAAAATCAACTCTAGATTGTAATAAGGGCAAAGAATAGATTCAATGTGAGTGTCAGAGGAAATAAAAAGATAAAGGAAGGTTGTTACGGTGGAATTTTAAAATTCCAGATGTTACATGAAGAACAGTTCCAGAGTTGTTGAGGTCTTACATGTGAATCTACAGGTCTAATGTTTTTTTTTTTTTTAAATAACTTTTTATTGACAGAACCCATGCCAGGGTAATTTTTTACAACATTATCTCTTGGACTCACTTCTGTTCTGATTTTTCCCCTACTTCCTTCCACCCCCTCCCCCAGATGGCAACAGTCTTATACATGTTAAATAGGTTACAGTATATCCTAGATACAATATATGTGTGCAGAACTGAACAGTTCTCTTGTTGCACAGGGAGAATTGAATCAGAAGGTATAAATAACCCGGGAAGAAAAACAAAAATGCAAGCAGTTTACATTCATTTCTCAGTGTTCTTTCTTTGGGTGTAGCTGCTTCTGTCCATCCTTGATCAATTGAAACTGAGTTAGATCTCTTTGTCGAAGAAATCCACTTCCATCAGAATACGTCCTCATACAGTATCGTTGAGATATATAATGATCTCCTGGTTCTGTTCATTTCACTTAGCATCAGTTCATGTAAGTCTCACCAATCCTCTCTGTATTCATCCTGCTGGTCATTTCTTACAGAACAATAATATTCCATAACATTCATATACCACAGTTTATTCAACCATTCTCCAGTTGATGGGCACCCATTCATTTTTCAGCTTCTAGCCACTACAAACAGGGCTGCCACAAACATTTTGGCACATACAGGTTCTTTTCCCTTCTTTAGTATCTCTTTGGGGTAAAAGTCCAGCAGAAACACTGCTGGATCAAAGGATATACACTGTTTGATAACTTTTTGAACATAGTTCCAAATTGCTTTCCAGAATGGCTGGATGTGTTCACAATTCCACCAACAATGTATCAGTGTCCCTCTACAGGTCTAATGTTAAAGAAAGGGTGAGTTTCTTAGAGAAGTCATGAATAAATCTCTGAGATTGATGGAAGGTAAGAGGAAGGAGAGAAAGATTCTGATAAAATCACTGAGGAACTTGAGATTGTGCCTTGAAAGTGGCAGATGCCAGCAAAAAGAATAGGGAGAATGTGAGAATCTAAAAGTTTTGTGATTCAATAGATTTGAGAGTTTCTCCCAGAGTACAGATTGCAATGGATTCTTGCCTGTTCATCTTGGGCTACTCTTATACTGGTCATCCTGAAAGTCTGAGTTCATCCAATGTGCTAGAAGCATCCTTTTCTCCTGACATCTGAGTAGTACAATTACCTTTGGGGCACTCTGACTGTCTACCTCTCATCTCTCACTCTTCCCATGTACCCAGTCCATCTTTTCTTTCTGTTAAACAGTTCTTTGATGATGCTGTTCACACCTATTCTTTTTCAGAGTCCTGCATTAGTGTCATGTTTTAGTCAACTTACCAATCACTTCTCCATTGTCCCTAGGAAATGCTTATCTTGAGTTTTATTCTTTCTCAATTCATCTCAAGATCCATCTGCATTCAGGACCAGGAGATCATTATATACTTCAACAACAGTACTAGATGATGACCAGTTCTGATGGATCAGGCCATCCTCAGCAACGAGATCAACCAAATCATTTCTAATGGAGCAGTAATGAACTGAACTAGCTATACCCAGAAAAAGAACTCTGGAAGATGACTAAAAACCATTACATTGAATTCCCAATCCCTATATTTATGCACACCTGCATTTTTGATTTCCTTCACAAGCTAATTGTACAATAATTCAGAGTCTGATTCTTTTTGTACAGCAAAATAATGTTTTGGTCATGTATACTTATTGTGTATCTAAGTTATATTTTAATATATTTAACATCTACTGGTCATCCTGCCATTTAGGGGAGGGGGTGGGGGGGGTAAGAGGTGAAAAATTGGAACAAGAGGTTTGGCAATTGTTAATGCTGTAAAGTTACCCATGTATATATCCTGTAAATAAAAGGCTATTAAATAAAAAAAAAAAAAAAAGATCCATCTGCATTCCTGCCCTAGATTTATGTATTACTGAAAAATTCTATATCCAGTCATATTTATATTGTATCTTGGGCAATAGATAGTCTTCAGCCTTTTGGTCTTTTCTGTGCAAATAACAATAGATGACATTGATATATAGGACTTTGTATGTATTGATCCTGGAGGATCCTCACAGTAACCCTGTGAGGTCCATGTTACCAACATTATTATCCCAATTTTGTAAATGAGAAAGTTGAGACTCAGAGAAGTTGAATGACTTTTCCAGGTCAGACCAGGTCAAATAGGTTACATCACTTTTCAGCCCAAGGGGGAGATTCAGGATTTGAACTCAGGTCTTCTGTTTACAATTCACAAACTCAGGCTAGCTCTAGTTCTTTCCATGTTTCTTACTTTCTAACTTCTACTTCCATCAAGACATGAGTAACCACTTATAATCCATTTCCTTCACTAACCTCTTTTCCATTCTAGCTCTTTGCTTCAATTCTCCAGAAATATTGGGATCTATGGCCAAATTTCATCATGTCACTTCCTTGCCCTCTCGGCCATGACACTGAACATAATATTGTCTCCTTATTCTCTTTCCACTAAACAAGGTGACTGTGTGGTTACAAACCATAATTACAAGGATCAGAATTTGGATAACCACATGCCCTATTGTTGCCAGCTCAATGGGATTGAGGGAAAAGATCCAGCAATAGAAATACTGCTTCTCAAAAAATCCTTCAGAGCGGGTGGTGGAAATGAAGATCTCTGTCCCTGAAGAAGAGGCATGTGGTAAAGAGCACATACAAAATTAGTGATGGAATATACAGGATGAGAAGCAGAATAAGGACTATTCTATCCTATCCTAAGGATTGTCAACATTTTCTTTCCTTTATATTTGTATGTATATCTCTTGATGGCTTGCAAGATTTGTTGCTTATTATTGGATTGTGAAATTTAATCACTACATGACTTGGAGTTTGAAGCCTAGAATTGCTGTTGTTGTTCCAGAGATGATCTATGACTTTTTTCAATTGGCGCTTTTGTGTTCAAAAGTTCTGGGAATATTGATTGTTTCATAGTGATGGTCAGGTTTTTTAATTGTCTTGTTTTTTAGAATGGCCTATGCTCTTTAAGTTGTCTCTTCAAATCTTGTTTTCAAGATCAATGTGTTTTACTTATGTGCAATTCTTGTACCATATCTAAAGATCTCTTAATGTTATTAGTTTTTGCTTCTTTTTCCAAATTGTCTTTTCCCTCAGGTATATTTGCTTTCCTAATCTATTGTTTCCTATTTTGCTTTTTTGGAGAGACTCATCTCTGTAGATTCAGGATCCAGATAAAGGTTTCAGAGTCACTAGTATAAAAATAATTGAAGTTGAAGAATTGAAGGAGATTTTCAAAGGATAGAGAGTACAGAAAGAAGAGAAATGGAACAAAGCCAGACCTTTGAGAGCATCAGAAGTCTGTAAAGGATACAGAAGGAGTGGTTAGAAAAGGAGAACTAAGAGAATGTGATAGCTCTGAATCCAACTCTTGCAGAAGCAGCATGGAATTTTGGAAAAAGGGAAAGGTCCCAACTTCCTCCTCCATAAAATGAAGGAATTACACTAGCAGATTTCCAGCTCTCCTCAGTTTGAAATATAGCTAAATTGGTATATAAAAATTGCTAAAAGGAAATGTCCTGTACCCAATGCAATCAGGACTATTAATTCTCTTTCCAGGAGAACTAGATGAATCTGGCCCATATTTAACTACCAACCCTTAAATGGAAATCAAAGTGGATAAAATACTCTCCTATAGTACTTTCATTTAGAGTGTCTGTTGGCAACACTAGTTGGGCTGAATACGCCATTAGTTGGACCTAGTGTGGTTCATTCATATGTTCTTAGATTCTCTTGAAGTACAAAAAAGTCAGTGGCTTAAAAAGCATTAGAACCAACTTTATAATCACAGCACAGTTTCTGTCCTGCCTCATCTATGAGCTAACCTGCCCTCCTAAGCATCTTTGCTTGATCTTTGTCTGTCATTTCAGATCCAGATGGGATGAAGACAAATTTGTTTCCAGCAGTAGATGATTCACTCTGAACAATGGACAAAGGTCAGCCCTCTCTAACAGTTTTGATAGATCTGTCTAAAATCTGGTTGCTCTCAAATGGTGTCAATGAGATAAGCAGTGAGCTAGCATTTGCATTTTATTTTCTATATCCTCCAGGATATCATCTAATTACATTCTTTTTTTAATAAAAAAAGTACAAGTACAATCTCCTGACATTCAATTATTCACTCCAGTGAAGGGAGATCATGGGGATAGAACACTGGACCAGTAGAAGGACACAGAAATGTATCCACATCCATAGTCAGGGAGATCTGAGGGATAGTTGGCCCTTTGGTTCAAAAGGATATTTGTTGTCTTTTTTCTTCAAGACCAGCTCATGAGCTACACAAGAAAATCAATCTTATTCTTTGATGACCAACAAAATCACCTACAAGTTATGAATGATTTTTGGTTGTTCCCCCAAACTAAACTCACTGTCAAATAATAAAGATATGATAGCATCAAAGATGTTTCAAAGCAATCCTGGAGACTCAGGAGGAAATTCCTAAAGAGAAGTTTCCTAGAAATTTTAAATAATGGTTTCATCCTTGGAATAAGGAAGGAAGTGAGTTTTTATGTGCTTTTTTTGGAATGAGTTTTTATTGTCTACTTTGTGCCAGCCATGGGGCAAAGAGCTTTACAAATTTTATTGCATTGGATGTTCACAACAACCCTGCCAGATGAATTCCCATTTTGATAACTGAACAAACTTATTTAAAGAAAGTTTAAGTGACTTGCCCTGTGTCATATAGTTAGAAAATTTTTGAACCCCAGTTGGAATTCAGGTCTGCCTGATGCCAGCCCCAGCATTCTACCCATTGTACCACCTAGATGCCTTGAAATATGAATAATATAAAAAGTATAATTCTATTATTCTCAATGTGAATACTTTGAAGGGATGAACTTCATTTTATATGCTTGTTGAAAAACTAGCCCCACTGAAATATGACCTTATACATGGTGAAAGAGCCAATTCTGGGCAAAACTTGACAAGGAGGCAAAGTTTGTAATTCACTCTTTGCTCTCTACTTCAATTTTCTGCTCTGGTGACTCTTCCACCCTAGATTACCTTTCCTCAGACTTTTGCCTCCCCTTTCCCCATCCCCTAGAGTGTTTATCACACTTCATACTATGAAAACGAGTTTTCAAGAGATTGCAATTGTTTTGCCTTGAGAAGAGATTTTTTGGGGGACATGATAATGTAATGACAAATATATCACATACTCTCATAATATCTACCCAAGTATCCATGTCACATTGGAGCCCTATCCAGTGATGCTTGGGAGTTTGTGATCTGTCTAAGGTGGTCTAGTGCTGGCCTGGAGTCAGGCTGATTTAGTCTACCTGGACTCTGAGCTCAGATACTTACAAGGTATGTGACCTTGGGTTCTCTAAGAGGGATCAGCAAAGAAAGGAGCATGACTGAACTGTCTTTTTCAGTATTTATGTCCTCAGTGCTTAGCACAGCGCTTGGCACATAGTAGGCATTTAATAAATGTTTATTGACTGAATGACTGGATGTCCCACTACAAAGCCTTTGTATAAAATAATAGCCCATCCCTGAAGAGAAGCTGGTGAATATCAAAGAAGTAATTGAGGAAGAAAGAACTCCAAATCTATGAGTTGAGTGAAGGTTTTAGTTGAAATCAAGGTTCCTCCTTTTTGTGGCTGTCCTTCAATATTCACCTGAGTTTGTTCACTCTTAAGGTCTCTCTGAAGAACTTTGCAATCCATTGCTTGACATAGTAGATGCTGGTAAAGACTGCCTATAGTTATGCTCTCTAAGCAAAGCAGAATGGCAGCAGCTCAAAATAAATATGAGATGCAAACACTTAGAGAATCCAAATTTTCACACCAATTTTTGGTGCTTGATCTGTGGAAGAGCATTCCAAGCTCATCTTGGTCTGACTGGGCAGAGTCAGATACACTGTAACTTGGATCTAACATGGTAGGGTCATTTCGATCTTATGGACAAAAACCATTCATATGAGTATGTGTTTATCTATTTTTGTCCTTTCTGTGATGTGTTTTGGACTAAGTACTTCCCATTGATTCCTGTAGCCAATAATGTAGTGAGGATGGATGAGATAGAGGAAGAGGTTAATTCTTTCCTAAAAACAGTGATATTTTCTATTTTCATTTCAGCTCTGCAGGACATTAAAGAAAGGGGAAACCAAACAGTTGTCACTGAATTCATCTTCCTGGGGTTTTCCAACCACCCAGAATTGCAAGGATTGTTCTTCCTGATATTTTTAGTTGTGTATCTGGTAACTCTTCTGGGTAACTTTCTCATATTAACAGCAATCAGAATCAATCCTGTTCTTCATACCCCTATGTACTATTTCCTCAGCAACTTGTCCTTCCTGGACATCTGCTACACCTCCACTACTGTCCCCATCATGCTGGTGAATTTTTTCCGAGAGAAGAAGACCATTACCTATGAAGGTTGTCTGTCTCAACTCTTCTTCCTTGTTGCTTTTGCAGGCTCTGAGTGTGTCTTGTTGGCTGCTATGGCTTATGACAGGTTTGTAGCCATTTGCCATCCATTACGCTACCCGGTTCTCATGAGCAAGAGGGTCTGTGGCTACTTAGCAACTGGGTCCTGGTTGTGTGGGTTAGTGAACTCTCTGACCCACACAGGGCTGACAGCAACTCTCACTTTGTGTGGTCCCAACCAGATCAACCATTTTCTCTGTGATATCCCCCTACTCCTGAAGCTCTCCTGCTCAGACACTTCAATCAATGAGGTGGCTATCTATGTGGCCAGTGCCACCATTGGTCTGAGCCCCTGCCTCTTCACTGCTGTCTCCTATATCCTCATTATCTCTGCCATTTTGAAAATCCACTCTGCTCAAGGGCGTCAAAAAGCCTTCTCCACCTGTGCCTCTCACCTCACTGTGGTGGTCATATACTATGGAACTGCCAATATCAATTATGATCAGCCCAGCTCAGGTTACTCCCTGGATGTGGACATCTTGGTCTCTGTGCTCTTCTGTATTGTTACCCCCATGTTAAATCCTATCATCTACAGCCTAAGAAACAAAGAAGTTAAATTTGCCTTGCGGAAACTATGTGAAAGGCATATTTTACCCAGTGATTCCAGTGTTTAAATCAGATATTAAGGTGGGATTCATGAATTTTATTTAAAAATATTTATTTGTTAATTACATTTTCAGTAGAATTGATTTCTTCTGTAATCATTGTATCTTATGCCTCCAAAAACACTATTCTCCCCTATCACACTGTCCATTCTATTCTCTCCATTCTCTCATTTTTACCTTTAAACTTTAACTATCTAGTGGTTGCTTCTTTGCTTGCCTTTATTCCCCATCTCTGCTCATCTGCAAAAAAACCCTTTATCACCCAATAGCTATATCTCATGTTTCCTCCTTTGTTGCTAAACTACTTTAGAAGCCATTTTATTTCCTTTCACTCTCTCTAAATTCTCTAGAATCTGCTTTGTGATCTCATCATTCACCTGAAACTGCTCTCTCCACAGCTATCCATTATCCCCTAATTGCTGAATCTAATGGTCTTTTCTCAGCCTTCATCTGCAGCCCTTGCCACTGTTGATTACCCTCTTCTTAAGACTTCTTTCCAGCTTTTCTGACACTATCTTTTCCCAATACTATGCTCTCTTAGTATTTCTCCCGTCTATGTAATCATTCTTTCTCAATCTCCTTACCTGGATAGTTATTTAGCTCATACATGGGGTGCCCCATAGAACCACAGGGTCTGGATCCTGTTCCCTTTCCTCTTTACACTATTTCACTTAGTGATTTCATCAGCTTCCATGAATTCAATTATTCTCTCTCTGCTGATAATGCTCAAATCTATTTTTCTCATACTACACCTCTCTGCTGACCTCCAGTCTCATATCTCCAAATACTTGTAGGACATCATGAACTGGATGTCTCGTAGACATCTTAAACTCAACTTGTCTAAAGCTGAACTAGCTATATAAGTCTTCTATCCTCTCTTCTCCCTAATTTCTCTTTACTATTGAGGGTACCCCCCATCTTCCTCATTACCAGGGATCATAGCATGTTATCTATGACTCCTCACCCTTACTCCCTATACTCTGTTGCCAAATCTGGAGATGTTCTCATCATAACACCTTTTCTATATGTTCATTTTCTCCTCTGACACTGCCACCATATTGACACCAGACCATTACAGTTTTTTGTCTGGACATAGTCTGCTGATTGGTCTCTCCCTACTCCAGTTTAACCTTCACTCAAATGTCAAGTGATCTTCCTAAAGTCCAAGTCCTGACCATTTCATCCTGCTGTTCAATATACTATGGCCCGTGGGCCAGATGCGGCAGCTGAGGACGTTTTTCCCCCACACCCAGGGCTGTGAAGTTTCTTTATTTAAAGGCCCACAAAACAAAGTTTTTGTTTTTACTATAGTCTGGCCCTCCAACAGTCTGAGAGACAGTGAACTGGCCCCCTATT